>NW_027493882.1:0-328024 GCF_021521415.1 Bidens hawaiensis
ATGATCCTGTTGACAAACTGGGACTAGAGGTGGCAAAGTAGGTGGGTCGGGGTAGTGGGCCAAAACTGGTTCGGTAGGGGTGTGCATGGGTTGGTTTTGGTGTCAGGCGGAACAAAAACCGAAAAATTGTTTTTTCTATATTTGGAAACCGTTCTGTTTCGGTTATTCAAGATTTACTATTTGGGCCTGGAATTTTGGGTCAAAAAAATTTGTCCAAAGTAATAAAATTTGGGCCTATATATTTTGTTATTTAATAATTAATTGATTATTATACAATAGGTCTAAAATATTTGGGTAACACTATTTTAGTTCTTAAACATTCAAATAAAAAATGAACCACCTTATGTTTTTACGATAACATAATATCAAACCGTCTTCTTTGTTTTGAGTCGAGATCGCCACCTCTTGTTGCGAAACACAAGTCATGTATCATGTTTGTTAAAAAAATTATTTTGTTCATGTTTGTGTTATCTAGATTGTTTGGTATCATCAAGCGATTTGACATTGGCACGAGAAAACACTTGGTAAGTATAGTTCTGTATCGGTTTGCATATTGTTTATGATTGTTTGACCATTGACCATTGATCAAGTTCTATTTTCACATAGATCTTGTTCGAAGGTGGTGGCGTTGAGCTTCTTGATTTGACACAAGTTGATTGGGAGCTATGTAACTTTTAGCATGTGATGGTAAGACATTTGATTTGGGTTATCCTTTATGAACTTGCTGATTTGGGTTATGTTTTATGAACCTATTGAGGATCAAAAGTGTAAAATGAAAAATTTAGCTAAAAGGAGAACCCGTTAAATGGAGGAAACTCTAAAATCGCTCAGTTAACTGATTTATTAAAATTAGAGAGTATTATTGTATTAATATAAACTATATATAAAAACGTGGACAAAGTTTAGATCAACCAACTTGATTCGTTTTACCCACTCAATCTGCTCGTTTGTTAAACCGCTGAATGTGTTGATTATGCATATAAAATGACTGGGTGTTTGTATACCTGGCAAAGCCGGTGGGGTTGGATAACGGGTCGTAATGAGCTGAGGTCAGAATGAGCCGATTTAAAAATGGCTACTTTGGTTTGGGTCAGAACGGGCCAGTTTTTAAAATGCATATTTTGGTTTGGGTCAGAACGGGCGGTTTAAAATGCATTCGTCAGGTTCTTTTCTTGCATGAATCAGCTCGAACTGCAAAAAGGTACAATCTTTCATTTGAGTTTATATTTTGTTTCAGATCTAAGAACCTCATGTATAAATTTATAATCATTAAAAACAACTTAAATGAAAACGGGACTTCTCGGTCGCATGTCAATTTGGTCGAGATTTGCTGTCTTTATAATGCATAAAGCTCTAGATCAATTTATTTTCTGTAAGTAATCAATTTGTCAAAAATGCTTATCAAAATTTTTATGTAAATATTAATATTGTATAATAAAATGATCCAGAGCTTTTTGCATTAGAAAGACACCGACTCTTGACCAGTTTGACCCGTTTTTGTTTTTAGTAGTTTAATGATTATATTATAAGCTTTCACATGAGGTTATTAAATTTGAAACAAAATAGGAACTGAATAAAAGATTGAACCTATTTGCAGTTTGATTCTGCTCCTGGGAGAAGAGAGCCAGATAAACACATTTTCTAAATTGGCTTGCTTTGACCCGAACCAAAATAATTTGTTTTTCATCGATCCGATAGAATCATGTATTAAATCATGAGTATTAATTTGTTTTCACATAATCTCATTCTTTTATTTTAGACTATTTAATGACAAATGTATATTATTGACAACAAAAGCCAGACCCTTAGAAGTTAGAACAGGCCCATCAAAAGTTACAGCATTATAACAAAAGAGAAAGAAACAAATAGGTGGTCAACTACAAAGTTTAACAGTCCAAATTGGATCTGATTTTCAACCACAGAACATCTTTGATCAATTCCGCAATTTTAATTTCGGAAACACACCTTTTGTTGAAAATCATGCGGTTTCTGTAGAAGATGATTTGTGAATTCTTGCATATACCCGCAATTATCCTCCGAAAAAGCCACTCACTGGAACACCATGGAAGCAACACTTTAGACAAATTGTATTCAGTTCTGATTTCCATACAAAATTGTTGACCTTAATCGGGACCGGATCATTCCAAGGAAATGCCCAATTTACCTTACCTACATCAATGGCCCTTTTCAACTCATAGCACTAGTACCTTACCTACACAATTGTGTAAAAGTACCGTACGTTCACCTATTTCTTTCCATTCAAAATCTATGTTTGGATTTCTAGCTCATATCCAGGCCCACCTTGTAGGAGCACTCCACCCATGGCGCAGATCTTTGTGTAGGCCAAGACGGGTCGTGGCCTGCCCAACTTCTTCGTTTAGTATTGTATTTTTTGTATTTTTTCCGAAAAAATATTTTTTTTATACTAGTCCGGTTCATCCAAATTATTGTTTAAGAACATTCGGCCCACTCATATTATGTGTTCAAGATCCGCGACCGACTCCACCACCTTGGCTTTATTCTTACTTTCTGTTTGGCATTCATTGTTTATAGTGTGTATTTTTTTTTTGCAAAGCATCAATCTCCTTCCATCAACAGTAGCCAATACCTGTTTCGGCAAGTGGTGCTCTGCCGTCAATGTGATCGAGCACCTTGTAAGCCATTTGTAGAGTGTAGCCCATGAAGAGTAGAGGTGCACAAATCGGGTTCACCTTGAAAACCCGAACCGGTTCGGAACCGGTTTTTTTCACACCGGGTAGAAAATGAAACCGGTTCCAGTCAGGAACCGGTTCGGTTCCCGACCCGAACCGATGCCCAGAAATGCAAACTTTTAGGAACCGGGTAGGTTGGAACCGGAACCGGTTTTTACGTAAAAACGGTTCCACCGGTTTTTTTTGAAATTTAAACATTATAGCCGTTAGGAAACCGGTTCCAACGGCTATATAGCCGTTTTTGACCGTTGGAACCGGTTTTTTAACTATAAATAGGTTATCTTCTTTCTATAAATAGCAAGGTTTGTTTGTGTACTTGTTAAACCACTCCCAAAACTATAAAACACACTCCAAACCACAATTAACCTTAAACCGACAACAAATGGCAACCAATGATGACGTTGTTATGGTGATCGAAACAACAAGATGCCCCGATGTTTGGGTTCATTACGATTTGTGTCTCATGACCGACTCACATGAGTTGGCACGTTGCAAATATTGCTCGAAGTTTCTTAAAGCAGCGTCCAACTCGACATTACGAAAACATACGAATAAGTATTGTCGAGAGAAAAGAAGAATGGAAGCTAAAAAAACGGAAGTGGGAGAGTCGTCCGGCTCTACAACCCAAAAATAAGTATTCCCGGATTAAAACGACGGACTTTGTTTTTTATGTTTTAGTTGTTATGTTTAGTATCGTTTATGTTTTAATAATGTTTGTAATAGTTATTTTTTAGATGAATAAAATGTTCGTCGTTATTAAAAAAGTAACAAACAATTAATCATGAGTAACAAAAGTAATTATAATAAAACAAATCAAAACTAAATATTAGTTGAACAAGTTACAAATAATTTTACCAAAACAAATAATTACAACTCTTCTTCGTCTTCATTCTCGTCTTCACCCTCGTCTTCGTTATCGGAAGAAACCCCGTCCTCCGCCTCCTCATCATGAATATGACGCTCTATTGGTATTTCGTCTTCAAAGTTCGCCTTGTGTTGTACACGATCCACCGCATCCAAATGGTCCTTTAGGCAAATGCAAACCTCTAGAGACTCGGGAGTTAGTTTTGTTCTTCGCATAGATAACACCCTCCCACTAAGAGAAAAAACCGATTCGGAAGCAACCGTTGAGGCTTGTACGGCAAGCAAATCACGAGCCATGGCGGATAGAATGGGAAATTCGTTTTGTTTACCTTTCCACCAAGCCAACAAATCAATATTGCGAATTTCGTCGACCGTTGCGCCCTCAACATAGTTTGCTCCACTATATCGACCAAGTTTGCTACTTGGTGTGTTTCCTCTTTGCCTCTTAGATGCCGATTCACGAATCCCATTCATCAAGTTTATAAGTGGGTCATTGCACGGCCTACCAGTTGTTTTTTTTCACAAAAGACAATCTCGTGCTTGGACCATACATTTGAAAATAATGGTCATAAAGGTCTTGAAGGTTTTTGTTGAACTTGTCCTTCGCTTCCGTCGACAACTTCGGGTCAATCTCGTGCATACCTAAGTTGTCGAATATTTCCTCAATCGTTGTTTCAACCCCCATTAACATTCCAATAGGGGTTTAATGCGGCGGCACAAGTAAAGACCGGCGGTATGATTTCAAAATATTTTATGAACTTTTCTTTCATCACCGCAACAATATTTTCGAAGAGTTTGTTCTTCTCCGCAAAGCTTTTAAAAACACAAGACATATAGTACAATTCTTGCAAAACCCAACAACTAGTAGGGTAATAGACTCCCGATAATTTTGTTGTTGACTTTTTGAACACATCAAGATACTCCAACAAATAACCGACTTGGACCCAAACACTTTCCGGAAACATATCGGCCTCGCGTTCTTCAACAAGATTGTTATGAAAAGCTTGTAAAGTTTGGCGTTGGGCAAAAGCACACTTTAACATATGACAATTTGAGTTCCAACGGGTTGGAACGTCCCAATTCGGCCCCAAATACTTTCTTTCAACCGACTTGCAATAGTTCTTATATTCAAGATGTCTTCTTTTACCACTTTTGAAGACATCTTGTAACATAAGTCTAAAGTATTTTAAATCATCACAAATGTGTTCATTGTCAAGACCTATTTGGACAACCAAGTTGATGATATGTGCAACACATCGGACATGAAAAAAATCCCCGAAACAAGGTGGTGAATATTTAATGATAAATTTTTCAGCCGCCTTAGTATTGTTTGAAGCGTTGTCAAACGAAATCGAAAATATTTTATTTCTCAAGTTGTAAGTCGTTATAACTTCATCAAGTAATTCAAACAATTTTTCGGCGGTATGTGGGAACGGGAAGTTTTCAAAAGCGATGGTGCGTTTCATCAATTGCCATGTCACCGGATCAACCCAATGAGCGGTGACACATATGTATGATTCGGGCAACCCGTGTGGTGCCGACCAAACATCGGTAGTTAAACTAACCATGGCTTCTAAAGAATGAAAAGACTCGATTAACTCTTTTTTAGCACACTCCCACAACCTGATACAATGACGTCTTAAGGTAGTACGACTTACATGTGTGTATCTCGGTTGTAGAGTTTCGCGAATCAACGACGTCAACTCCGGGTCATCAAAGTGGTTAAACGGCAAACCTCGTTGAATAACGAACTTTGCCATTCTATCTTGAACTTGAGTCGTGTTGTAACGAAATAGTGTACCATCTTTACCCAAGTCAATTTGATCGGTCGCGCCAATCCCTTTCAACGCCTTGCAAAATGGCTTCTCGATGTGCTTTCTCAAAGTAGAGTTGGAATCGTGCTTTAATATTGAACCACATAGTTTGCAACGAGCCTTTTGATAACCTTCGTCATCCACAATCAAATCCCAATTCTTCCATACGTCTTGGTTGCGGTTATGGTTGACTACCATAACAACCCTTGGGTCCTCCGTAACAGGAACGGGGGCAACAAAAACACTCTTCTTAGCCTTGTTGTTAGTTTTTTTGATGGGTGCCATAATAATATTTAGTTGGATGGTCGGGTAAAGGAACGGGTTTGCTAAAGGAGTAGTATTGTAGTTTGTTTTTGAGTTTGGTGGTGAAACAAGTAATGGAAACAAGTTATATATAGGTTTGGCCCAAAAACCGGTTCCAACGGCTATATTACCGTTGGAACCGGTTCCAACGGATCTATTGTCTTAAAAACCGGTTCCAACGGCTATATTACCGTTGGAACCGGTTCCAACGGCTAATTGGTGTCTAAAAAAAACCGGTTCCAACGGCTATATTACCGTTGGAACCGGTTCCAACGGCTAGTTTGACTTTTGTTTGACCCTTCAAAAAAACCCGTCGGAACCGGTTATTCCGGGTACGAACCAAACCGGTTCCAATTAAGAACCGGGTAGGAACCGGGTTGGAACCGGTACTGACATATAAATATGAGAACCGGGTACGATTTTCGGGTACAAAAATACCCAAACCGGGTATTGTTCCAACCGGGTTGGAACTGGAACCGGTTCCGGTTCGGTTCCACCAGTTAGGTTCCGGAACCGGTTTTTTTGTGCACGTCTAATGAAGAGTACCTACGGTGCGGATTTTGGTTAGGATATAAGAGACCAAATAGGCTGGTCTTGGATTCCACCGAGTCCTCACTGATGTCGGGTTGACCATGGTCGATGAAGAGGAGGGGGCGGCCGGTTGTGTCGCTTGAACAAAAAGAAGATAAACTAATTCCCCATGTCATTCATGCATACCAAACACTACTTAAGGTTTAATTAAAGGCCGTGATACCATGTTATAATTCAAATGGTGAGTACAAATACAATTACATATTGACAGAAGTTATACTAGAATCATATCAGAATTATAAGATATCCTCGATATATTCTTTTGCTAATAGTTAATTGCTACCACCAAGGTTTTACTTGGAATGAATCTATTACACTGAATTTACTTGAACCATACTTACTGGGTTGTGTGATAAGGTAAATCTAATCTAGAGAAGGTAATATGTATTCAATACAATGACCACTTGTTTTGGCGATTTGTGTACCGACATCAACTAATTAAGCTACCACATCTAACTGACTACATATTATTCATTCTAAAATTGACTCACTGAGTATAGAGGCATAGGAAAAAAGTTGGATTGTGAACTTGACCATAAGAATGGAATCAACGAATTTCACTAATTCCGAGCGAGACAAGATTTGCGCTTATTTGAAGTCGGATAACTTCACTAAAGTTTGAAAAGAAGTTTTAATGTGTGTATATAAACTTGTTGAATCAAAATATACTTTTGGGGATGAACCATTATATAGTGAAATTTGAAAAATAAATTGGGTAGTGTTCGGAACAAAGTTGAGAGGATTCGGGTTGTAAGTGGCATTGAGTATGCCGCTGTAAAACGCCTAGCCAACGTTAGGTTAACGATAGAGGTGGAGACGTGGAGTGGTAACGACAATTCAACGTTGAATGTCATGGTGTTTTTGACTATTATAAAACAAGGTTTTGAGTATAAAAACATGTGTTTAATGCTATATTCTTACTTGGCTATTGCTGATAACTTTAAACCATATGTTTTCCATATAAGGCATCCATAATTGACTGAAAAGTTTGATGAATCTCTGGATGAAGTAAAGCGCACTTCTGAAATAACACTCTACAATCTACATGTTACGGACGGATTGTTAAGATGATAAAGATATAAGTTTAGCAACTATGCATTCAATACCCCACTTTTTTTCTATATTGCTTAAGACATTTCTCTAGTACAACTTGGCGCAGTTAAGTAAATTTACTAACGCAGAAGTACTGTCATAATTTTTTGTAAACATTGCTGAGATTATATGCCAAGTTGAATTAGAAGCATTGGATACTCACATAATTGAGACCCATCCTCCACAAAGCTAAACGTTCGACAACAATTTAAGAACTTGATTTCTCATTGACTAAATTAGGAAGAGCTAAAACAACAGCATACGCATATCAAGTTTGACCCAAATATGATCACTTGCATTTTTGATACCACAAACATTACTTGAAAATTTAGTTCAAAAGGTATAAATTTAGGATTTCTTTGTCATAATGTTTAAGACACATGATCATCATGCAGTGCACAAAACAAGCTCAAGAAACCACCCAATGCATTTGATAAACCGAACATGCAACTTACCCTACTCGATAGGGCGGTGCCATGAATAGGCTTTTATACACTCACTTCCAAATAATAAGATGAGTAAACGATTTAGCGGTTTGAGTTCTAAACTTTCTTGATAATCTGCACAACATCTTCATCTTCAAGCTCATGTTCCTATCATTTATAAAAAGAAATACAAGAATCATTATTATTAATATAATCCCAAGGACCCTGTTGACATGCTAATTATCGATAAATATATTAAAAGGACAGTGTACCTTGCCAACTCTTTGCGGCTTGTGTTTTGCACTAGAACCCCAGACCAGTGCACTGCATTAAACCAGTGACACATTCTTAAAAACAAAATATCATATTTTTATTATTTTTTTCTACTTTTACAAATATTACTTCAGAAAAAATCACTTACTACTTAAACTGCTTAAGCATGTCCTTATGGATTCTAAAGCAGAAATCCTCAACAGTTTTCTTTTTAGACGAAAGAATTACAGGGTCTTCATAATCCGGATTCATCCCTTTCGGTTTCGTGTAAATACGGGTCAAATTTAAATATTCCCATATCATTTCTAGCAGACCATCAAGGTTCCATTCCAAGTGAGCACTGTAACGCATTATAGAAATCACAACAATGCCAGTATAATAAAAATAATACGAAATAAAAAGATTAATAGGTACCTAACAGGGCAGTAGTGAGGAAGTTTATCTAATATTTCAAGCTCTTCAAGTGTTATCTGATCTATTTTGTTGACAGCATATATGCAAGGGGTGTATATCCTGCTGCCTTCGATGGCATCGATGAGGTCATCAGCAGTTGCATCAAACCTTAGGGTGACATCAGCATTATGTATTTTGTATTCACTGCATATTGCCTTCACTGTTTCGAGATCCAGATGTGTATTAGCAACTGTTGATGTAAAATTGATCCCACCCTTTTCTTTTTTCCTGAATGTTAGATTTGGGGGCTCCTTATTTAACCTACAACCATAAATTACAAAATACAGAACAAGCTTGATAGAAAAATATTTAAAAAGGTTATATTATGCCACCATGCAAGATGCCAAACATTAGTCTATTTTTAATTTCTCAAAATTAGGATACCAAGCGGAAAGAAAATAGGGATGTTTGAACCATTGAAACAGACCAAACCGCCCAAAACCGAGCTAAATTGGCCGAATTAGGAGTAATACGCTTCGGTTTACGGTTTGAAAAAACAGGTTTCGTGATTGGGTTTACGGTTTGGAACCGACCGAGATATTCATGCAAAAAGGGTATAACAGAAGTTACAAAACGAATAAGAATCTACCAATTAAATTTATTATATAATTTTAATGAAATTTTTTTTGTCACGTATATGGATCTAACAATTATGATATGTATTAAGTATGTTTGATTATAATGCGTATAGATTATTAATTTAACTGATTTCGTGCTCTTATGTTTTGTTTTTCACTTTCTCACCATTTTTTGTAAACCCTTTAATACTGAAAAGGTAAAACACCAAAACTGAACCATGTTGGCCTAAACCCCAACAACCCCGGCCAGTTTGGCTTAGGTTTTCTAAAATCTGTAGTTACCGGATCGACCCAAAAATCCCATCAAAACCAGGCCGTGAACATCCCTAAAAGAAACAATTAAACGAACACATTTCTCAAAACTTACCTGATACCAAACCCTTCAAGCTCTTTTTCAATCAAACGTTTGTGTGTTATCGGCTTTATTGCATCCAGCACGATCAGGATACAATTGCATGTCCTGGAAGTGCTGATAACCTAAAGATCAAGAACAATCCTTTTTCAGAAATAATATATAATCACTGAGCAACAAGGTTTCTGCTTAGGTATATATACATTTTGATTTCAAAAATTGCAAGAAAGTGAAAAAATCAGATTCATAGAATACCTGCCTTCCTCTACCCTTTCCATCCTTAGCCCCCTCAATAATACCAGGAAGATCTAACAACTGCAATAAAGAGAAGCAAACAATTAATACTAAAACAACAATATGAACATATAACCAAGGTTATCTTCTAAGGTTGATGTCTGCAGACATAATATCTTCTTTCTAAATACACTTGAAATATAAAGTAAAACAGATATACAATAGTACCTGAATCTTAGCTCCTCGATATGTGATAACACCTGGGATGCAGGTGAGAGTAGTAAACTCATATGAAGCAACCTGGTAGAAACACAATACAATAAGATCCAAACTCTAAATAAAGGCAACTTGTTTATACGTGTTGACTTCTCAACAGACTAATGAAACCGATACCTCTGAAAACGTGCCAGTTAACTTATTTAAAAGTGTTGATTTCCCAACAGAAGGGAAACCCACAAGACCAACCCCTTGCATCACCACTTTTTGTAACATCAAAACCTTCACCGGCACCTCCACCACCCTTTGATGTAGGTGTCAGAAGCTCCCTTCTCAGTTTTGCAAGTTTAGCCTAAAATAATAAAATTACATATCCAATGAAATATTCAGTTCTGGTTAATGAGTTAAATGTGCACAAAAAGCAGTCTACTTGAAGGAAGTAAGTTAAATGTACCTTAAGTAACCCCAAGTGATGTGCGGTTGCTTTATTCTTTTGGGTCTTTGCCATCTAAAAGAACAAAAAATGATAACATTCATTGACTTTTTTCACATTTAAGACACGAAATAGGCTAATAAAAAGTCTAAATCATATCAGCCAACACAATAGATGTTAACAAGTTAACAATATTTATCACCCAAGCAAACGTCCTAAACAACAACAGATAGTTGTCTATGAAGTATGAACTCTTAAACCAATTATTGTTCTTGTAAACCTTTTTGATAGTTGGACCTGATTTTACAAAACAACACAGATAATGAAATACAAGGGATTTGAATCATTTATAGCTACCACACCAATGCACTGAGAGGCTACGCGGCTAACAGTCTAATTAGATCCAATAACTACTGGCAGAATTTCAGTAAATAAGTTCATAAATATCATTCAGTTCTACTCAATACATGTATTTTACAATAGCAAAACCAAAAGTATGAAATTAACTCGTCCGGAACTAATTACAAGGATTTTGAAAATGCGTGCAGTTTCTAAACAATTTAAGTAGAAGTCAAGTCTAATTGTATAGATAATTCCGAATCTGAACTCTGAAGTTGAATAAAGCAATTTATATAAACTGTCAAGATGTACTTCCTCCATCCTATAATTTATGCTGATCCATGTTAAATACCACATTTTGTAATATTGAACCTGTCTCAACACGAATGCAGTAACGCTATGTTTGGATTTTGGAACCATAGTCATCATTTACAAAAGGCATTCTACCACAGTATCACACATTTTAGTCCAAAAACTCAATATATGGCTTATATTTTAGGTGCATAAAGTCAATATTCATGTCAAGACCAACACTGCATATACTATTGGAGCAGGGGATTAAACTCGAGACCAATAAAAATAGAGCCTCAAAGTCAAAATCACTTTTACATTTCCAATCACTCCATGGATCACTTCATAGGGCTTATAGAATTAGAATAAACTACATTTTTCTTCAAGAATTAACTTTTGATTAATCGCATAATTTGCAAAGCTCATTATTAACAACTATCATCCACACCATCCACACATATATATTTTATATTTGATTTTCCTTCTACAACTATTATTCAAAATATGACCAACATAGCTCGACTACAAAAATGAGTAAGCTTAATGAACGAACTTTAAACTACTTTGAGTAAGGCGATGTGTGCATATGCAATTTCTTGGCCACCTGAGATTCAAGCTAAGGCACACTAGCTACCATGATGGATGGCAAATCAAAGAATGATATAAACTTGTAAAATACCTATTTAGTATCTTCGTATGACGCATCTATCTTTTATACCTTCTAAACAACTGACTTTCATGAAGGTCACCTCAACAACTCACTATAAAACACTAAATCAAGATCCAATAAGAATGACCATTTCTATGTTTTTCAATTTCATGATAGTCATGGTAGTCTCGTGATGATATATACACGAGGAAAAGGTGACTTAAGAGAAGAGGTACAACTCAATGAGCCAACACCCTACAAATAATCGAAACATCCTGAAATACTCAATACAGTTATAACTCATATAATAAAGAGAAATCAATACGTTTTGCTTGCAGCTAACCGGTTGATATCCATATCAGTTGGTTTTACGGATATCACAGGTGCACACTTCCTATAAGAGAAGAAGCAAGACAAATCAATATATTCATGCTTTCAAGAGCTTCACATTTCACGAGTAAGTGTACTTGAATTAGAGGCATGTTTTCCACCAAACTAACTTAGTAACAATACCAATCAAGACTGAATCCTCTGTCCTCCACGAGTGATCAAATGTTGACTAGTGATTTCATGACAGTCTATGGCCCTATGCAGTTAATATCAGCCAATATTTGATTTTTGACCACATTAACTGCTGCATAGAGTATAGTAGCATCGAAAGTCAAAAATGATATTTTTTTCAATTAAAAACAAACTATGTACATTCAAGTAAGTATCATCTGTAAAATAAAAAAATTGTTGAAAATCATATAAAATGAGCAGGTGAAATTAAGTAAGTCCTCAAAGTGTAACTGTAGTTAGATCACATGATATGATACATAAAATCAACATTCGATTAATAATAATAATAATAATAATAATAATAATAATAATAATAATAAGTTGTATACAACTAGGGTTGGCGAATTAGCTAGCATAGACGAGTTACGTATGCATATGAAATACAATACAATACAATACAATACAATACAATACAATACAATAGGTACCTCATCTTCGATATCTTTGATTTTCTGCATAACCGTCGCCATTGTTACTGTTATGTTCAACCAAACAAACAACCTTTCTTTCTTTCTTTCTTTCTTTGTGTTGTGTTTCTGCAGCGTTTTTATATTCTTTTTGTTTGAAAAATATAAATTCAAGTTATATAAACCACCTTACATAATTTTTATTTATTTTATTTTTTCGCTATGAAGTTGGTTTCAAAACTATTATGACACGAGAAGATAATTGGAATTAGTAAAAGAGAAAAATAAATATAGAGAATGTTAGATAACCGTCTTATGTATCACATTTAAAGTAATAAGTACATCGCTTTTATGTTGTTATCATGATTTTAACATAATATTGGTTTGGGAACAAGTGACCTCTAGTGGAATCATTGTTTGCTGATAACATGAATGATATAATATGTGTTCTCTTGTTAACAGTTTTACATCCGTAAATGTTGGACTCATTATTTAGTCTTTGTGGTTCGTAAGCTTGTTATGCCAATGTTGTCGAGTACACATAATGACATCTCTCATCAAGCATTTTATAGACTGACTACCGCCCCCATCACATAAGGGTCCGGATGACATTATACTATTACTATAGTCCATCAAACTAGGTGGAGCATCATGTCATTGATTTAGGAAGCTATACAACTTCTTGTTCTTTGTAGGAGTCTCAACGTGTTATAATGACAGAAGTTACTATATGTTAATTTATATGAATGAGTTTGTTAACATATAAAATACAATGCTCCAAAAGTACATGCATATACATAATATCTCTAGTAAATAAAATACTTTCTATCTTCAACAACAGGTCGTTGCGAGTACTATAATACTCACCAAATATCGTTCAATGTATTTAAGCAACCAATATTAGAACTTGCCAACTTAAATACTGCAAAGGCAATGCTAAACAATGGATAAAAGCAACAGAAGAAAGTGACTGTTGGTTGATTATTAACCTTTGAAGTAGCTGACAATATATACAAACCAATTACAGCACAAGAGCTTTTGCAACATGCCAACAAAAAGCTTTTTAATTTCCAATCAAAGCCACTATGATACAATACAAACAGGTTGTCAAAGATACAGATACACTCTAAATTCCCCATAGATTTGTATGCTTGAGAATGAGGATCATACACATCATTTAATTTTTAAGGAGTATTATTCAAGATTCTGCGAAAAGCAAAAAGTAGGATCATTAGTTTCATACAAAAAATATATAAACGGCGCTTTCTCCAAACTCATATATAAACACATGATCTTGTTCACAATATCCTCATCTCTATATCACTCTGTGTATGAACGATAAAAGAAATTCAAAGAATTATGATTTCAAAATTATGACAAAGTGACAGCCAATTATGATGTTATACCACTTATACTCACATAGTTGTTGGGCAACCATCAAATTCCAAACAACTGACAAATCAATTTATGGTATTTGATAAAGTCATCAATATATAATTGTTTTGACTAATTTGAAGTCCATATGTTAATATGATTGTGCAAAAAACACGCCAGGCAACTATAATGTCTCTATTTCAACTTTGTTTGACTTAAAATAGAGGTGGGCACGAAGCCAGAATAACCAAACCATAACCGGAAATTGCCGATGTAACTGAACCAATAAAAAAAGGCGACGGTTTAATTCATGTCTTTCATAGAACCATTATTTCGATTCGGTTTTGGTTTTGCTTTCAACCAAAACCGAATAAATGGTGTAGTTCAAACATTAGATCCAAATGTATAATAATCAATTAATCACTACCTAAAAAGTGCAGACCCAAAGTTTTAGGGTATTTTTTTTTCAGCCAAAACATTTCAGTTTCAGGCACAAATGGCAAAACTATGTTGAACCCATTGTGAATACCAAAACCATACAGTTTCAAACACACAAAACCAAATTTCCGGTTTTTGGTTCAAATTGAGCCCATAACCGACCTATGCTCACCCCTAACCTAGCATCATCACTTCATACCGAACACATTAATAGTAATTATATATATAGTCTTTGAAATTGTGACTTCATAGGCTAAATCAACTATTAAACAGAAAGGCATAAGAACTCGTTCTCGAAAACCTTATTCTTTTCCGACTAGATCCTTAAAAAATTTAATATGGTTTCAAGCATGTATCTTTCAACTTAGATCACAGAGATTCACTACACTAAAATCAGAAAATTAGAACCATCAAGAACAAACAGTATTAACCTAAAGATAAAGATAACAATTAGCAAGTTGTGCAATGTGCCTTAACTATATTTTATATCAAACTATCAATTACAAAGATAGAAAGCATACTTTGCAAGTCACAAAGCAACCGCCAAACATTGCAGAATCGAAGAACCAACAGGAACCGATAGAACCACATCAACCCACAAAACCTTTCCACTTAACCCCCCATCTTCATCCTTACAAACTTCAATCACCGCACACATAACATCCATCTCTTTCCCACCACAACCACCGCCCTCCTTGCGCTCCCACACGACACACAACCGCCCATCCAAATCCACCATCGTGGCCCCACACAAAAACTTGGGCAACCCTTTCTCCACCCCTCTCAACTCCTTCCACGTATCCTTATCCACATCATACCCTCTAATCTTCCCCAAATAATCATAACAATACAACACCCCGTCAATCACCACCGCCCGCCCACGCCACCCCAAATCCAACCGTTTCGGCACCCGCCCCCACTCCCTCCCCACCACATCGTAAACCACCCCACCCCTATCCGCCATAGCGTAAATCCTCCCATCAATCACCGCACACGCGTGCATCCACTTATCCTTCCCGTTCCCGTCCACCGACCCGCTCTCCACGGGACCCCACTCCCCGACCGCAGGATCAAAAACCTCCGCCCAGTTAACCGACTTCAAGCGATTATCCACCACACACCCGCCCATCACGTAAATCTTCCCATCCACCACTGCGGCAGCCGCGAACTCCCTCCCGACCTTCATCTTGGGTCCCGTTTCCCAACGGTTAAGCGTACAGTCCAAAACCCAAACTGAATTTAAAGCGATATCGTTAATGGAGCCGCCGATTAAGTAAATTTTGGAACCGAGGACGGCGTAAGCGGGTCCGACGGGGATGGGAGGAAGCGGGAATAAGGATAGCTTAATATTAATATAATTAGGGTTAGGGTTAGGGTGAAGGTACCAATTGAAGGTGGAATTGAGGCGGATGTTGAGGTAGAGAGAGTGTTGGGTGGAGTGGAGGAGGGATCGGGTGTGGAAGAGGTGTTGGGAGCGTAAGGTGTGTCGCCAGAGAGTGGAGACGAGGGATAAGGTGGGGTGGTGGTGGCGTGGGACTCTGGCGATGCATTGGACTGAGATGTCGTCTGGGAGGCCTGGGATCAGTAGTGCTGTTGGTGGCTCGTCGGAGGTGGTGGTTTGGTCCGCCATTGGTGTTGAAGCTCAACACTGATAATAATAATAATAATAATCCTGAATGAATACTTTTGTGCTCATTTCTTGTATTCAATTTTTCTCGAGTAGACTTTCTTGTGTGTAGAATGATAATGCACTTTAAAACTTGGAGTCGAACTATGTTATTTTAATCGGGTTTATGCTAGTTTCAGAGTTTAGTTTGGGCGTTACTCACAAGATCAAAACTCTGTAGCGTAACATACACGGTGAGACGAAAACTCTGGTGACCACATAATTTAAACTAACAACCATGTATAATGTCGAGTTGAAATTCTTCATTACCATAATCTATGAAAAGTGACACGGGTGAGGATTAAACACAAGTCTCCTACCACTAGACTAAGTGGTGGATTAAATAAAATTATTCTAGCGTAATTTACTATGTGAATTTACACTTGAAATTAACACAAAACGTATATCAGTATTTGACGTAAAGAAGAAGAAGAAATTATTCCTTTTTTTAAGTGGGATTTATTTTATTTAGTTACGTTTAACTTTTCTAGTTTTTAAAACAATAATATGTGGTTTTTATTGATCGGGTGGCTTTTGTAGCAGATTGTGTGTAACATTGAAAATAAAATGTACTTTATATATGTTAGGTTTATAGGCTTGTTTTGATTGAGATGCATAAAGAAGGGCGTGGAGGTGTGGGAAAATGTAACGAATAAAGATGATCTGAGAAAATTTAGGTGTGAATCTTGATGAGAGAAGCAACTAATATATGCATGTAATGGCATCAGATATAGAGGACCACTTAGCTTATATATTTCTACACATCAATACTTGTTTGTATTTTCTATGATCAACATATATTAAAAAAAAAACTGAGAGAGTATTTTTTTTGAACTAATTAAAGATTACCCACAAAATAAAAATAAAAATAAAAATAAAGATGATTACAAAACACTAGTAATAAGTAATAAGGATAGGCTAGGTGTTCCTTTGAAGGCCTCCCGCCAAACCTTATCTTGTTATCTATTAACTAACTATCAACCACCATCCTCTCTCTGAACACACACACGCACAATGTCTTGTTCTTGTTCCATATCTCTTTCAATCTTCTCTCGCTCCAACACACACACCGCCTGGCGAATCAGATCGTCTTCAGCCGCGCCTCCCGGCGTCAACTTCACCTCTCTCGAATCCGCCATTGCCAAGGCATTTGTTTCCCATTTTAATTCATTTTCATGTCATGCAATTGCTACTTTTCTTTGGCTTCTGTAGAATTTATCGTGTTCGAATCCCCAAATTAACCAAGTTTCACTTCTAAATATTTTAATAAATTGTGGTTGTTTTTTAATAATAATAATTTATGCTGTTATTTTATGTTACTGAATGATAATTGTAGTTTCATTTTGCAGAAGGATAGTGATGCGGTTAAAGAAGCGCTTAATCAACTCTCTGAATCTGGCTGGGCCAAAAAGTGGAGTTCTCAGCCCTATGTTTCCCGACGCACGGTTCGTTAGTTATTTTAAACACCGGCGGCTAATGTCGTTATCATAAGTTGATTCATACTGTTTTGGACATTCAAGTATTGAACTTAGGAAAATTATTGCATTTTTTATCAAGTCGGCCACTTAGAAAGTAAGTTGCCATTTTTGACAGTAAAAGAAGATCAAAATGAAACACTTTTACTAAGTTCTAATTTGCTGCAATCATAGTTTACAAGGCATTTTTATGGGTTTAATACAACTCTACATATTTAAACCTAGCTATTTTACATCTTCCTTAGCTTGCAGTGGTGTATTACACAGCTATAACTATCATATCAAACTTTATATATTCAACCATATGCAGCTCTATTACAGACCAATCAATATGGAAGGCTTTTTTTCAAAGTCTTGAGACACATGCACTCATATTTTACAACATTAACTCAGGAAGTTATGAAAAAAACAAACATACTTTTATACAATTGATAGGATTGTTTTATTCTAACCAACTGAGTTTTTTCAACAGACATCTCTACGCGAGTTGACAACTCTTGGACTGAAAAATGCTGAGAACCTTGCAATACCTAGTGTTCGGAATGATGTAAGTTCATGTCATAAGAGCGTACCATGTTTTTTCGTTTGATATCTCAATAGCTGTTTGTTGCATCGGTTGCAGTTATAATGATCTTTTTATTCTTATACTAGAGTTATTTTTATATGTTTCATGAAATTAATTTCATGACAGTGATGCAGGCAGCTTTTCTTTTCACTGTGGTGGGAACTACAGGGTTCTTGGGAGTTCTTGCTGGTCAGCTTCCTGGGGTGAGCGCGGAATTATTTTTGATGTTTCTGGTTTTTCTTATCTATTTCTATAATACAGAATTGCCAAAATATAAAGTGAACGGTTTTAACTTCAAAAAAAACCTTCTCCTCAAGGACTGCACTGAGAAATGATTCTTGATATTGGGTATATATATGTAGTTATGTATGTAACATTTTAAGTAATTCAAAAACCTTACTTTTGTGCTTATTTATCTCATCATCGCATCTCGCAATCATGGCCCGTTATTCAAGAATGGGTTGATTTGGGTCTACTCAAATTTTAACTGTAGCAACCTTATCTTGAATGGGCAGACGTGTCACTAGTACAGAGTTAGGTCAAAACATAATTCCAAAATGCTTTAATACAGTACAAGGATGTAATGAATTAGACCTCGTATGTTTTCATTAAGCTGTTAGACCTTGTAACGTATTTAAGCATTTCAACCGATTTGACCCTATACGTTTTGCAAGAATGCAAGGCTTGCATACTTTGGAATGTGTTTGTAAATTAGGCATACACTTGTACACTACTGACTACACCGAGACACGTCATCCATGATAGAACTTGTTATCTCAGTTTAGTCTGATTATGCTGCAGTTATTTGTTGCAAGTAGATTGATGATAGTTGTTGACTTTTTGACCGTGGTTAAAATTTTGTAGGATTGGGGCTTCTTTGTACCATACTTGATTGGGAGCATTTCATTGGTAGTTCTGGCTGTAGGAAGTATTTCACCTGGGTAAGTTTAACATGTATGTAAATATTTAATATCAAGTTTTGCATGGCGAATTAATGTGCGTAGTAGAGTGACACTAATGAACAATAGAGGTGGTAATTCAACCCATGTACTTATGAATGGGTCGATTTGGCTTATCTTTTCATCTTTAACGGGTCAAACTGGTATAAAGAAATGGGCTCAACATGTCAAACAAGTGGAAAGTCAACTAAAGCATAACTGAATGCATAGAACATCCTAACTCATTTTATTAAGAAAGCATATTCAACTTTAAGATTAAGAATTATGGACATCTGTACCAAAAAAACTTGTTTCGGTCTGTAGCCATTATAACCCATGGCACGCCTCGCCCGTTTTGACAGCTCTAAATCGAACGGTTTTGAATATATATAAATTAGCTCACATACGATGTAGGCTTCTTCAGGCTGCAATTGGTGGATTCTCAACCTTCTTCCCTGATTATCAGGACAGAATTGCCAGACATGAAGCTGCTCATTTTCTGGGTAATTTTTTCTCTGAGCAACTAACCATGTTTTAAATCAAATTTGTTTATAAAGTTATACTATTACATTAATAATATTGCTTTGTAGCTATACCAGTGTATTGAATATCTAACAAATGACAATAACTCACTATTCTTTGAGTGGCAGTTGCCTACTTACTAGGTCTCCCGATTCTCGGGTATTCTCTGGATATCGGGAAAGAGAATGTTAATCTGATCGACGAAAAGCTGGAAAAGCTCTTGTACAGTGGACAACTGGATTCAAAAGAACTTGACAGGTACATTTAAGTTCTGCTAATTAATTCAGTTATGCTCTTATTGTTAATTAATTATCGTGTAAGGTAGAATACCAAATTTATAATCATAGTCGAGTAGTTTGTTATATTGAAAATGATATTTTACAAAAAAACAAATGGATAATTAATTAATTTTAGAATATTTTATAAAGGATGTTCAGCGTGATTAATGAAGATAAATTATGTAACCTGCAGTTTTATATAAATGCAAAGGACTTTTTCTGTAATTTTGTCTGAATTTTATTGTATTTCTTAGAAAACAAATTTGATGAATATATACATGCCTGTTGATGTTAACATGTTTCATATATCTATGTAACCTTAACAACTATTAAACTTCATGAATTCTCAGGTTGGCAGTTGTAGCAATGGCGGGACTAGCAGCAGAAGGTCTAAAATATGATAAAGTGATTGGCCAATCTGCTGACTTATTTACTCTACAGGTAATATCTTGTGAACAGGCCGATTCACCCTATGTTTTTCCTCTAACAGGTCAAATAAAAAATAGCTTAAAAGAAGCGGGTCAAATACATAAAAGCTCACTCAACATGTATTTTAATGCATATAATCTTCTAAATTATTTTATTCAAATATTAGATTGTTAATAAAACGATATCATCTGTACTGATTTTTGTTCAGAGGTGTTTTTTGACCTGACCCGTTTAGAAGGCAGGTGTTCCATATCCACAATCTCATGTTAATTATATTCATAATCTCAGAGATTTATTAACAGAAGTAAACCTCCGATCAAGTCACAGGAGCAGCAAAATTTAACCAGATGGGCAGTAAGTCATCCATTTATTAAGTGTATACCAAAAGTTAATATTAATTTTTATCTTTTTACGTGCTGAAAAATGTTATATTTGAAAAAAATGTGCAGGTGTTGTTTGCCGGGTCATTGTTGAAAAACAATCAAAAGCTTCATGAAGCAGTAATATCTGCAATGTCAAAGAAGGCGAGCGTGGTTGAATGTATTGAAGCAATTGAAATCGCGGCTGCATGATCCAGCAACTAGTAGTCGATACCATTGATTATATAAATCGGTATATCATTGAATAGGAAAATTAATATTGTTGTACATGTTTGGTTAAAAGTTGAATATTATATACTTTTGAAACAAGTTTGTTTAGTTGTATTTTGTCTGAAAGAGGTGAAAGGTGAATAGCCAGAACCATAAAATATAAAAAGGTTAACATTATAAACCTACTTAAAAAAAAAACTTTTGAACAAAAAAGTCCCTCAACCCAAGTTTAGTATAACAAAGTACCGAAACTAGTCAACACAACAAAATAATGTTTTAAGTGCAATTGTGCAAAGATGTTAACATAGTAGACATTCAAACAATGTTTGTTCCATTTTAGAAAGTTGTAATGATTGTGCCAGTAACCGATTTTTAACACTTATTTCACGTATACATGTATCTTAAACAAGTTTACAAACTTTAATATGCCTAACTGGATCCAGGGATTTTTTATATGAAACGAAAAGTTAAGTAGGATTTTACGTATTAACACAAAAAACTCAGAATATATATTGGTGAAAAGACATTATTGTCCCAGAAAACCCATTGCAAGTTGGTCAAACATTACACAATACAAGACATGAAATTGGTTCTAAACCAATCATGTTTCATTCTACATTTATGCAAATAAATACCGTTTTATATTTCCTCAACTTACATTACAAGATTTTGGAGTCCTCAATCTCGATAAGACCATTCACGGGTCTACAACAAGGATGAAAGTTATATAAAACTTACAACGCAGATATAGTCGACCATACATAGAAAGCATCTCTCTTAGCTTGGGTATCCATGCTTGAAAAGCTCATAGAATCTGGTATCCTCCAACCCCAATTTCCAGCCTATGTTCACATGAAAAAATTAATTAATTATTAAAAATTGACAAGAATATAGCAATATTTGTTTAACAAAACAAAGTATGCATATCAAAAGAAGTTTTCGCCTTTTCGGTATACGATAAGCTAAGTTGCAAGGAACATGTCAAAAGTTGCAAAAAGTGATTTGTAACGCGTACCACCTCCTAAATCATTTTATTCAAAAGTTATAATAAAGCTTAAATAATATATTTTAAAATTTAATTTGACACTAGCTACTTGTAAAAATGTTTTTTTGGGTCAAACATATATTCTATAGTTTAGAACCTATCTTCTAATTCTCTCATTGACACAACCCAAAAACACCCCAACCCAAAAATGAGTTAAAAGATTATTACTTGTGTTGCTGGAATATTCATTCTTGCAGAACTGCCCAACCCGAGAATATCCTGCATAGGTATGATTGAAGTTTGGGCTACTGAAGCAAGGGCGGCTTGAATTAGAGCCCATGAGATATCATCATCCTCGGAAATTGATAGATAGTTAAGCACCTAAGAAAAACAAGATGATAACAATTATAAGAAAATTAATTTGTAAATAAAGCTAAAATTGAAAAGAATGATGATCACAAACAAGTTAGCGGCTTGTATTTGAGAGATAAGCCTAACTCTTTTATACAACAGTTTACTTTTCATTTGGTTCTCTTTGATGATTATAAAAGGCATAATAGTATACTAGTCATATTCCCTATTTATAGAAACTTATTTTCATAAAAAGTAATTACCAAATAAATTAGAAATTTATTTTCAAGTAAAAAGTAATTACCAGTACTTAACTGTTAACTCTACCAACTGATATTTGTCCATAAATACTGTAATTAGATTCAAATATATACAAAGGACTAACAAACTACACACAGACACATAAAATTAGCAATGCTAATGAATAGTGATTTACAAGCTTGGAAAGCATAAGGTACAACTATTCACTTACAAGCTTAAAAAGCACAAGCCACAACTCCTCAAAGCTACTATGATTTTAATATTATTACATTTGGAACTTTTTTTCTCTCTAACGTTTTACAAAAATCCAAATGCACCATTATGACGCGCTTATTTTTATCTACGTTTCGATATACTTTTTTTTTCAAAACTGACCCGGGTACAAGCTATCCAAGCACAACTTCTCAAAGATATTATTATTTTCATATTTTAATTACTTTAGGACATCACTCGTTTTCAGTTATAACTTTTAAAATAGAATCACCTTTTATTAATCTACGTTTTGGTATAAACTTTATTCAAAACTGACCCGGGTACAAGCTATCCAAGCACAACTTCTCAAAGATACTATTATTTTCATATTTTAATTACTTTTGGACATCATTCTTTTTTAGTTATAACTTTTAAAATAGAATCACCTTTTATAAATCTACTTTCGGTATAAACTCTATTCAAAACTGACCCGGGTCAAATTATAATATATTTTTAATTTTTTACCATAAAAACGTAATGTTTTTTCAAATTCTGAAAATACTGTTGCAACGTGCTTATTTCCACCTATGTTTCGATATAAATTTTATTCAAAACTGAAACGCCAGAACGCGCAGGAAGTGAATACTAGTTAATAACACTAACAAAAATATTTGAAAAGATTGCAGTGGAAATAAAACACTCACATTGCGTTTTTCTTCTTCTGGAAGCACATCCCACCAACCTCGTATCTACGACAAAAATTACGAAAACGATTTAATGATCGTTGGTTTCTGATAATTCACATGCACAATATAAGCATAACATGCAAATAGAGGAAAACCTGTGAGTTTTGAAGTACAGTTGCAATATGGTGTGACTATTAAGCCTTAATTATCAATTTTGTTTTAGTTACATGAACTCTGGTTTAAAAATATATTTTTCTTTTCTTCTGTATATATTATGTCAACCGGGATAACTCACCGTGTCATTATCATGAGTTCCAGTATACACAACTTGATTCTTCTCATGATTATGAGGCAAATGAGGGTTTTCTGCATCACTTCCAAAACCTGTTCATACAATTATTATCAAAAGAATCAGTTTATGAAAATATTAGCCTACCTGATTATACTCAAATGAAAATAGCATAAGTCTGTTACCAAATTGAAGAACAGCCATTCCAGGTGCCCCAATAGATTTCCTAAGTTGGACCACATCTTCAGTTATAACTCCCTGTAACACGTCACAAGTTCACAACTTATAGTTACAATATTGTTAATATAATTTTTATAGAATTATATCACTATCATTGATAAGCTCTGCATAAAATTAAATCAATTTGTAAATCATACCAAGTCTTCTGCTATGATATTGATGTTCCCAACAGCTCTAAAGATGGCATCAAATAAAGAAACTCCGGGTCCCACCTACTATCAAACAAAAGTTTAGAGAGCATAGGAAATAATAAGTTTGGTATAATAATACTATATTTAAAGAACATATCTAACCTTCCATCTACCCAAAGTTGCAATTTTTGCTTCTGCAAAATAAGAAATTCAGTATTATACTATTATAGCATGGATATACTTAAGCAAGGTGCATGTCTATAATTAGGGTTTAGAGATAAATAGTTGTCCCTTAAAATGGTATTTGTGATGTAACCCAAGTCAGTTTGAATATTCATGAACCCTTCGGCAGTTCGGCGGGAAATTCATTTACGTTCGTTCAATACACGAACAAACATGAACAAAGAACTCCATTCGGTTAATTAAATGAACGTCGTTCAAGTGTGTTCGTGAACGTTCCGTATGTGTCCTCTTATGTTCGTTCGTTTATATTTGGGCATTAAAGGTTTTTATATTTTATATATTTTTTATTTTTAGCTTAGTATCCTAACATTTAACTTTTTTCTATTTTATTAGTTTATTCTCTTAATTTTTATACCAGAAACCCTAATACGCAAATTTATATTAATTTTGGGTGATTATGTCTATTACTTGAGTTTAAGAATGTTTATTTAATTTATCTAATTAATATATGTTGGTTTGTGTTCGTTTGTGTCCATTTATGATATTAACGAATGGGCACAAACGAGCAGGAACAAAATCATTTCCTTAATGAACGAACACGAACAAGAAATTCCGTTTGGTATGTGCTCGTGAACTGTGCGTTTGTCCAATAAAGGCTTCACGAACGAACGGTCTCGTTCGGTTTGCTTTGTTTAAAACTCACCAGAAGGAACAGCCCAAAAGCCAGCCCAAAAGCCAGAAAATCCCCTGAAATGATCTATCCTGAACTCATCAAATAGATCCTGTGCACGTCTTAACCGGCGGACCCACCATGAAAATTTATCTTCTTCCATTGCTTTCCAGTCATACAGTGGGCTTCATGTGAAAATATTATTCATCATTAACCACTCATAAAAATCCATATAAATCAGGAAGTTTGAATGTCTTATAGAAGCAAACAAAGTTTTTTAACGTATTCTGTAAAAGCCAGAAATAAACAATTTTCTTTAAAATAAAAACTATTTACAGAAACTTATGGTAATTCACCTGTCCCATAGTTGACCGGTTTCACTAAATGCATCAGGGGGAACACCACTAACCAAAAGTGGAAAACCTTTCCTGTTCTACAAGACGAATATTGTTTCTTTAATGTATGAATTATGATTAAATAAACAATATCATAACAACAATAATGTAAATCTTTGAATAAAAGGATTTAGGAGGTTATATGCACTAAAAATAGAATTGGGCAACTTTCAACCTGCATCCATTTTATCTTACAACGCATAATTTGACCCATTTGATGTGATTAAGATGAAAAACAACCAAAATCGACCCGTTTATCAGTAAATGGGTCTAAAATTTTTACTCATAGATATTTTTTACTCACCAGTAGAAAGTATTTCTTGTTTGCCCAAACATCTGCACTGTGATAACCAACATAAATGGGCATGTCTCCCATAATGCTTATCCCCTTTGACTGTGCATAATGTCGAAGTTTTTTCCACTGTCTTTGAAATAAAAACTGCTGTGCGACAAAAATGTCGATCTGGGTATGGAAGGGCAAAATGGTCAGAAAAGATGTAATCTGGCTAAATCAAGTCAAAGGGCAGATATCTTACAAATTCCCTTTTACTTTGGTAAATATCTTGTAATGCAGAAAGGTGTCGATTCTTTAAAGGCTCAGGCCAATCATACCAGTTGTATGTATCATAACTGTCATCAATAGCAGCAACAACCTATGCAAACATGAAAAGAAGTCACTAAAGTAAGTTTCCTAAAACTATAACAATGTTTTGTAATGTGAGCCACAAAATATAATGGACTTCTCTAATTTCAGAAAACAAAAGGTGTGTAATGTTGATACTTCTGAAACAATAGAAATCAGATTTATACATTTTCAGCTCAACAACAATTACCATAACAGCTTAAAGAAAGAATATATTACTTGCAACATCAGGATCTTTGCGAAAATCTTCGAGTTGGCATTTGAGATCCCCATTACTTGAAATGAGTCTCTTTGCAGCCTTAGCCAAAACAGAGGTTGAACATAAAATTTAGTTCAGCTAAAAAGATCCCCATCTCTGAACAATTATCAGACCCAAATTGGTCATATTTAATAGCATACATCTGCGTGCGTTTTAATCTTGGTTTATAATATCCTTGATTCTTACCAGTTATTACGATCCAAACACGTTCTTTTGAAAAAAAAGATCTTAGGCAAACAAATACCCTTTTCTTATAATTTACCCCATAGCTATGGACTTTCAGCAAGTTCAAACTAAATGTAAGAAACAACTACCCTTTTCTTCATAGTTTACCTTTGCTATCAGTGGATCCTTTATTTTGGCAACAGTGTCATAATTTACACGACCTGTGTCCCTGCACAAACGCTACCATGATAAAGGAATATACATCAAGATGGTAAAAAGTAATAATAGTGTTCACTTCAAGTAATCAATGATTCTTACTGTGGTTCAGGAAGCTCTTCTTTCATCAGTAATCCATCTTTTACAAGATCTTCTAGGGATATCAAAAGAGTGTTGCCACAATTTGCATCCTGCAAATAAACATTTGGAATATTTTTCACTATTTTACTTCAAAAGAGAAGTACATAAAATTAGGAGCAATGTGCATATCAGAGATCAGACATAACCAATGAACAATGAAAAATAGTTAGGCCTCAGTTTTGATGCTAAACATTTTATTTGAACACAAATTTAGGCCTGAGAATGGCTTTAACTTATATAAAGCAAGCTTCACTTATTATAACGTCTCACTCTTGATGTGCCAAACTTAGCAAAGATATGCTGAGCAAAACTGTGGTAACTAATTAAGCAGTAACCAACACGGTAAATACTGAAGAATGATAAAAAAAATGCAAACCAACTTAACAACTTTCTTCCTAACAGAGAATTTAAGGCATCCTAATACTGCTAGAATATTAATCTGACCAATCTTTATGAAGAATTATTGTTAAAAGTGTGATCGACGTCATGTAACTCAAAGAAAAGAAAAGGGTACTTTGTCAAACTTAATGGCATCAGTCTGATTCTATAAACTTTCCTCTATTTCCTTTCAGCTCCTCTGTATATTCCCTAAAAGAAATGGGGCAATCTAGTTCTATAACGCTTATAATGCTCCAATACTATTAAATTTTGATAACTACTTCTAAGGATGAACTCTATTAGCACGACTCTTCAAGTACCGGCTGCAGTCAGTCACTTCCAACACCAAATATGCTTAAAAGTTAACATTACTAATTTTTGTTAGGTTGTTGACTTGTTGTTGGTTGATCTCTCATTTCTTGATGAAAGTTCCATCCATTTAATACCTGTCCAGAATATGGAGATCCTTCCTCATTAGCCTTCCTACCTGGTGGAACAAGTGGGAGTACCTGCATACACACAAAGAAACAGTTTAGAATCACATACACCTTAACAGATTCAATGAGAGCGACACGGTAGTTTGAAAATAAAACTGCTACTGGAACAAAAATCATAGAGCAAACACAATTTCAGATGTGCAATAAAGAAAAAACCAATAGAATTCTAGATCTAAAAACCTTCCTTTTAGAACACCGTACAAGATTTATCAACTTCAAAGAACTGAGACAAGTTTTCAGTTTAAAAAGAATAATAATAATAATAATAATAATAATAATAATAATAATAATAATAATAAAACACTTCTATAGAACACTTCTGTGCTACATTCTAAACAATAATGCAATACTTGACATATATGCAGCAGGGGGGACATTTATGTAATTCCAGTTTCTATATTGATAGGAGTTTGTTAGAGATTAGTTGTATCTATTTTTCCTTGAGACTCCATTATAAATGGAGCTCTAGTCTTGTATATTTGATTGAGGTTTTATATACAATAAAACATTCCTTACAAGAAATATTACACAGTTACACTGATGCAATAGTTTTGTACTTCCGCTAAACCGTTTATTATTCTGCTTTTAATTTAATCTACTCGTGCACACACTCCCTGTAGATCAAAATTATAAACAATTAATGCCATAAACTAACCTACATTATCCTATCTCCAATTCTAGGGTTCCAAAACGAAAACTAAACAGCAATGAATGCCAATTTAAAAACACACAACTCAATTCAACAAACTATCAACCTGCCAGACCGAACAACCAGCTCGATGAAGCCAATCAACGAACCGAAACGCCTGATCACCGAGATCTCCAACGCCATAAGGTCCAGTAAAGGACGTCGGATGAAGCAGCACTCCGGCTCTTCTTCTCGTGTCACGCGGATCACCTTTCGGAAGCCAGTCCGCGTAGTCCGCCGGTAAATCCTCACCGACTGCGTACGCGGTAGTGGCTGTTACGGCGTGAGTGCGAATGCGCGTAATTGCGAGTGGTTTACGACGAATTGGAGATAAGGAGTTGGTGTTGAGAGAATTGGTTGGTAGTTTTGGATGAGTTGGAAGTAGAGGCAGTGATGAGAAAGAGTGAACCGCCATTGTTGCTGTTTGAGAAGCAGGTGGCTTT
This sequence comes from Bidens hawaiensis, assembly GCF_021521415.1. NCBI lineage: Eukaryota > Viridiplantae > Streptophyta > Magnoliopsida > Asterales > Asteraceae > Bidens > Bidens hawaiensis. The sequence goes on from NW_027493882.1 coordinate 28,675, forward strand.
GAGTGAGTGGTTATATGTATGTATAGGGAGTATGTGGAGATCACGTGAGTGAGATTCAGCCTAAATTGAATCAACCGCAAAGTTAACGCAATGATGATGATGATGATGATGTTGATGATGGACGACTAACTATATTTTAAATAACTACGGGTACCCGAAACATCATAATGGCATACCCGAAATATTAGACACCCGTATAATATAACCAGTGACAAAACTTGAACATTTTATAGTTAGGGTGGATGAAAATCTTAAAAGTAAATGTTAAGTTCTTACAAATAAAACGACCAACTATTCTACTTATTAAAGATCATAAATTAAAAAAAATAATAATAATAACTAGTTCTTACACATGTTTATAACAACAAAATGTACAAGGATATAGTATATCTACTAGGATAGTAGGATGATAACCCGTGTTACACACAGGTGGAAAACATATAAACAAACTATATAAATATAAATATTCAACTAACACGAATATTTGACATAAGTTTTTTTTTTACCAAAATGTTAAACATTCAAGTTGTCTACATAAAAATATCACCATACGAAGACATAATGAGAAACCAATACGTGATGATTTCAGTTCATTCTCGTAGATCTAGTTCTTGATATATAACATGTGATAGATCAATACGTTATACGGATGTGAATTATGTTAAGTGAAGTGTGTGTGATAGGATATCTGGACAGAGTAATGCCTTGTTAATAATAATAATCACACTTGTTAAATTAATGAACATGGATACAAGTATGTATAGAAGACGACCCCATTCGTCATACATCTCATGACGAATGGGGACCGTTCGTCTTCATTCCCTATCACTAATTTAAAGTATAACGAATGACTCATTCGTTATACCTCATTCGTGAAACATCCTTAACGAATGGTACTAATACTTTAACGATTGAGCTCATTCGTTATACATTCCATAACAAATGGCCTTAATACATAATGGATAGGCACACTCGTCCAGACAGTACTTTAATGTCTTCGATTACTTGGATCTTTTGGTCTTCCAGACAGTACAACTATAAACTCCAACCACATGGCAAAACACGCACCACGCGTTGAAATTGCATAACAAGATTGTAATCCTTCATTTCAGCAAATCGGATCTCGTTATTGAATACGCATCTTTGTCTGGCCGACTGTTGGTGGGATTTTGGGGTTCTCTGGCAGTTCCGCCTCGGCGATTCTTTTAACGAACTTCGACCTTCCGGCTGATGTTGTTGGCCGGTATGGTTTGGAGAAATCCTCGTTCGCATCTGGGTGTTATTTTATGAGTTTGTTGGCAGCTGTGTCTAGACCTCTCCAGCTTTCTTCATAATCTGGATCATCTTGGCGCGAATCGACTATCTGGCGCGACCGTTGTGGTTTGTTATCATCTAAACGGTTGTTTGGTCTAGTGCTTGGTGTTTTTCCCGCTGGCAACTTTGTTTGAATTGGATTTGACTCCTCTTCATCGCCTTCAGATTCTTCTTCCGCATCGTTATTACTTGTTTCCCCATCAAACAACGTTCTTGGTCGAATGACCGACGACTTTTTTTTGATGTACTTTAGCCATGAGTTTTTGTTGTTCTTCCTCTAGCCAAGCCATTACATCTGGTGGCAAGGCCGCCTGCAATCGTAGTCGCGCCTTTGCTTTTTCTGTAACGGTAGATCGAAGGGTGGACGCGTCACCGATGCCTTCGTTGCTACCCATCACATCAACAACCTCCAGATGTCCTTCTTGGGTGGCCTTTGACCGTTGGCCAACCTTTTTAGCAGGTGTTTTACCACTCATCTAGATCAAGAATTGTAACACCCGTTAATTTCCTTCTCGTTATCCTGGTCCGTTAAATTATTTAGCTTTCCTCTCAAATGTCATATTCTTTAAGTAGGAGGGGCCATGGTGTAACTTTGATATTATATCCCACAGAGGAAATGATTCAGGTTGAATTATTCAACCACTCTTGCACTCACCATGCTCTCCCAACTACTCTTCTTCCTCCTTTAGCCGACCAAGACATCAAGAGCAGCTCACCATTATTGAACTACTCATCCACTCATCATGTTCCCCACATGCTCCACTCTTTTTTTTTCTTTCTTAAATTGAACGGCCAGCAAAGATGTAGCTCACACCTGCAATCATCTTGTTTACAACCAGGGGGTGGGTATAAAAATTCCAATGAAGGTGAGTTCTATATTTCCCCAGGTCTATTACACCATAATCCATCTTTATGACTCACGTATTGATCATAAACTGCTTGTTTTAGTCTAGCGCGTTGTTTGAGGGAACTAACAACCAATTCAAATGTTATAGTCTTGGTATGATTAATGGACTGTAAGAAATTGATTTTAAAGGTAATGGGACTGAATTGGTTGTCGGTTACTCAAACGGGTCGGTACAACGTGAATTCGCGTTTATTGAATAATTGGTGCTTTGTACTTGCGAGTTGCCGACCCATTTGACTCGTGTAGCGTCGTGTGGACTTGTTGACTATGAATTCATCATATTGGGTACACATGGGGCTGAGTTGGATGTTAATAGCCTAACCAACTATTAAACGCGCGTGTTAGTATCACATAGTGCTTCCGGGTGGAAATTGGGAATTCTTTGTTCCCGGGAGTATCTAAGAGTCGTGTGGGTATAAGTAAGGCCCGGGAGTTGTTATGAATGAGATTGATGAGTTCGAGGCCTTAGGTACTCGAGCCGTGTTAGCACGTCCCGTAGGATAAACGAGTCCTTTCAGTGTCGTTAGTAATGATTGTTTATAAACCGACAGGCGTTTGAGTTGTGGGAATACTTAGGGGATCTCTAGCTCGTGGTGAATTTGTGCCTTGTTTCAGGTGAGTTCATGATGCCCTTTTTACTCTTTTTAAGTTTTGAGCTAGCATGTACACTTAAATGATTTTGCTTGAAGAACCGTTTAAATTATTTTGCATAGGCTTATTTATATAGGATAGGCCTTGAAATGCTAATATTGCATGATGCATGGATGTGTATGTATATATATTATTGAATGGCCAATATTTGGGGAATTTTGTAGTCGTTATCGACTACGGATGTTACGTATGCCTACTTCGTGTTTGCACGCATTGATGAAATGTTACGTGTTGGGGTTGTACGTTTTCTCGGCCCTGAATGTTATTATTGAATGTTATATATATATATATATATAGGAAAGCATGTATAGAGACGTTTATATATAAAGAATGATTACCTATTACTATTGCCAATATGGTTTATCTGCAGGGGCTACCGTAGCTTACAATAGCCACCGTAAAATACTGTGGCTTTTGAGGAATGAAAATCTATTATTATTAAAGATGTTATTTATTTAAAGTTGAACTCACTCAGCTTAAGCTGACTTTGTGTACATGTTAGTGTAATTTTCAAGTTAAAAGGAGGATGCTTACTGCTTGGACGTGCTCGAGACTACTCGGTCGGTTGAAGGCATACTTAGTCGAAAGTTCAATAAAATTAAGCATTCTATTTTAATGTTTTATTGAATACATTTCAATTTGATTTTGGGAATTTGTTTTAATAATTTTCCGCTGAACCTATACTCTGAATTATTATTTTAATGGAACGAGCTGATTAAGTTTAAGTATTTTTGTAAATATCGTGTATGAGTACCAACTGTGGGACCACCTGGAGACGGGGTCTTACAAGTTGGTATCAGAGCCATGGTTCGAGGGATCCGAGCATCCCCGAATGCTTGGACTCGAACCGTAAGGGAAAAGACTAGTATGCCAACCGCGAGTAGCTGCACGCCAAGAGGTAACTTTAATTGTTTAGTCATTCCTTGAATTTTAAAGTTTCCTGAATATGATTGATTGTTTAAAGTGTTAGATGGTATGCTAATATGGTTAGGAGCAGGGGGTGCTTAGGACGGGCCGGTGAAGTAAACGACTAATAACACTTGATCAACGTTATTAGTAGTTTACCTTTACCTTCCATGTTTTAAATACTACTTGTGTCTGACTATGTTAAGGTTCTGTCTTTGTATGGATAGGATATGGCTAACTCTCATGGCGTTAGCGTTAAAGTTCATTGACCGTGTTACAATTCTGCATTTGTAGGGATAAGACATGGTTATTAATCGTGCAACTAAGAGAGGACGTCCTAGTGTTTGTGGTCGTGGTCGTGGTCGTAAGCCACGTGCCGAGGCCGAGAGAGGTGATCCAGCCCCGTAACAGGGAGAAACCCCTATCCCTGAGGAAGAGGGTAACCCTGCCCTAGATCCTGCTATGCGCGCGGCTATCGCGGATGAGGTTTACCAGGTTCTCTGATGTGTGCTTACGCGTCTATTAAAATATGATGAATTGGATATTTAGCTTTTGCACAAGATCGTGTTTTAAATTTATAAAAGTGATTTCTACAAAGACTAAACACACATAAAATAGACAAGTGTACCTATCGCATGCGTAGAATAGTGTTGGTAAGAACCAAGTATCGATCCGTGGACACAAAGGTTTCTAATGATAAATCGTTGTTTTACTTTAATCGGAGGTTTTAATCATTTTTGGGTTCAATTTTTGAACTTTTTATAAAATGTAAATACTTATATATAATATATAGGTGATCAAGACAAGAAGTTCTAAACGAGTTGTTCAATTATGCGAAGGTTACCATCTAAGATCAAGAATCCACTACATTTTAGCATTGATAATTAATATGTAGACATGTGATAAACTTACCGTAACAATATATGATAGATAACTCCTTAACCCAAAGTGAGCATCTTTAGCACTAAGGAGATGATATGCGCATTTTAAAGTCCACCCTTTCCTAATGTCATACCATCTCAATGATGTCAATTTAAGTTGGTAAGTAGTTTCGTTAAGTAGAAAGATTAGGATTGACTTCAATTTCTCGAATACCAATTCTAACAACTTCGGGTGGTTGTAGTTCATCACACAACCTCCCCTTGGTTGATTTAAGTAGGTTATGATTACACATTCCGTTAACATATGGTTTCTTTAGCTAATTTGATATCCTAAGCAAAGCTATTTTCGGATTACCAAGGTTTAGAAAAATAGACCATAACTTATATCTCATCATTTCTAAGTACAATATAAGGATCCATGTTTTGATAATGTATCAAAGTATTTCTATCTTTTAAGAACATGAATCGATCATGAACGATTGCCAATGAGAATTGACAACCACCAACTTTGAATTAGTGATTTAAGATGGTGTAACATTTCTCATCAAAAGATAATTGTAACATAACCATGTACTTAACTAGACTACATCGCATGTCTTGATTAATTATTAAGTAAAACAAAGCTTCTTCATAGATTTTAGATGGTAAAAGGAGTTTAGCTCATAATGAGCATAGTGATAAACATTAAGATGATTGATAACAACAAACACATGATTAAACTTAGAACAATCTAACCAAATGTAGATGAATCCTTCTTCTTAATGATGGTAATGATGGTTGATGATGATGATTAGTGATGATGACCTCCAAGCCTTCAAACTCTTCACTAGATCTTCAGAGTGAGTGTTAGTGTGTGTTTTTATAAGAGAGAATCGGATAGAAATCTTTTCAAGACACACTTGATGAATGCAACATGAGCCACTATTTATAGGCAATCTGGACGATGAGGCACGGCCCCGTGCAAGATGAGCACGGATCCGTGTATTTTTATGACATGTGCCAGATTTGTTTTGTCTTTCGTGTGAGGTGGCAACGGCCCCGTGGTTAGTAGGCACGACCCCGTGGTTTTTAGTGACATGTGCTAAATTCTTCTTTGTCTTTTCTGCATTTCCGTCCACGGCCCCGTGCATGCTTAGCACGGCCCCGTGCTTTTGTTCTCAGATTTTGTCTTTTCTTGTGTTAGAAGCATGGGGGCGTGTTTCTTTGTTTTCTTCTGTTTTTCTTCGTCTTTTTTGCTTGTTTCTTCGTTTGAGGCTTGGTTTCACCTGAAATTATGTTTTATTATGATAAGTAGTGTTTTATACTATGTTATTAGATAGAATTTGCAGTTTTTAGAGATTAGTTGATGCCAAAAAGATGTATATTTTTATGTACATCAAACATCCCCACACTTGAACATTGCTTGTCCTCAAGCAATCGTCTTATAAATGTTCTGTAAAAACAGCAAACTGAGATTATAGCTATTCCTTAAGTGAGCTCCAAGAAGATTAAACAAAATAACCAATCTATATGTTAGTGATAAAAGATAGAAAAACTTTTGTTTTTATGAGTTTCCGTTTATACAAAACGTCACGTTCTTACAATGTTCACTCACACTCTGTAGGTATGTGAACACTCTCAGCCAAAATGCAACATGTGATAAATAAGCTTGTAACAAGTTCAAATCTCCACCTTTTGAAGGGTTGCATAGATCGGAAGGTAAACCGTGGTTTTGTGTGAGTAGGGATTGGTATTTTATGGTGGTTTAAGGGTAAATGGTAAATACAACTTCTGTTGTTTGTTGAGATTTCTTCGATGGTTAGCTCCTTTTTCTTTGAGAGTTTTTTTTTATTATTTTTTTTACAAGTACTATATACCTAATGACTCTTTTAAGGTCAGATCGTCAAGACCGGTTTTGTCGAGGATGTGGATTAATTCTTCCTCAATCCTGTTATGAATATAACTTCCAACTCTAATGGATCATTCGGCTTTGAGCCTAATAGCCCCCACCCTCATTAGCTCGGTATATTCATGCTGAGACTGAGTTTGACTTTTTCTACATCTTCCTTCGTTCATATCTTTTTGCTCAACCTAAGCATCGTTCATATCTTTTTGCTCTTCTCTTCATTGCGTTTTTGGAAATTCCACAGAATGGTGGCCTTTGTTCGTTTTGGCGCCACTTTTTCCTCACCTCATTGCTAAAGAGAAAGATTCTCTCCCTAAGTTCTGGAGGCAACCTAGGTTTTGTAAACTGTATGCAGCAAAGGAAATTGAAATCGAAAGAATGCATTTCCAGTTCTTTAAGGTCTACCGGTAAAAGACCAGTGTTGTATTTTACCGGTGGAAATGGATGAGGTGATCGGCTTTTTGATAATGGGTTTGATGGGATTGTGTAAAATATTACCTTCTTCCTTATATAACGCTTTCTGCGGTCTTGAAATGAAAAATTGTGACAAGTTCTAAATCACAAGAAACATATGACTCACTCAAAGCTTTCGAAAAAATTATTTATATGGCATGAGGTTTATCTCATGGTAACGGAGGAATTGGGTATTAACGCCATATTTTGCATAAATTTATTCTCAATATTTCAAAACTTTTTCTTACTTTTTTTCACTTTTATGTAATGATTGGTTATTTGCAAAAAAAATTTCTTGGTTTTCTTTTTAGGTTTAGAATAGTCTTCGTTTGCTGCAAAAATATTTGTTTTAGAGAGTTTTTATAATTAGTTGGACAAGTACTTGGTCAAGTAATTCCCCTCCCCACACTTGAATCTCACATTGTCCTCAATGTGACAAGATTCATGAAAATGTATAAAAATTCTAGTTGTATGTTAAGGGTGAAAATGGAGAGTTACTTCCCTACGGGTTAACGAAATTTCGACAGAGCGTCCCCTGTTTTTCGTCCGTTTTCCTGTTTTTGTGTCTGTATAATATAAAACTGCAAACAACCACAAACAACCAAGCATAAACTGCTGAAAATTGGGTATGGAATCATCCATCCCTTGCCCTATCGGGCTAAATTAGTACCTAAAATAGTGTCTTTGGCACCCATGGCCATAATAATATCCAAACCAACACAAACATAAATAAACAAGTACGATGAAAAGTAAATTGTTTATAACACACATAATAATAAGTTCATAAAACTACCAGCCCGTGCCCATGCCCATGCCCGACCTACCAGTGCCGCTAGTCATCAGTTACCCGCATCCGGGTCAAACGGTCTCCATTGCCTGTCCATGCGATAGCCCAGGCGATCAATCTCTCGCCTCGTCTCTGCATATTCGGCTGCTCGCTATGCGTCTGATGCAGCCATTTGTTCTGATATCCTGTTAAACGAGGCAGTAGTGTTAGCTAAGAATTGATCAATAAGTCCAAATATACCCTCGAAGAAGTATCGGCTATCATGTGATGAACTGGGGCCGGCCCCTGATGAAGATGGGCCTCCTGTCTGATGGTAAGTGCGGCGGCGGTGTTGTCTGGGCGGTGACTGTCGTCTCTCATGCACATCCTGAATCAACATCTCTGACGGGTCTTCCGGGGTCCCACACTTGGTTGTTTTTTCACAAAATCTCCACACTCCCGTGCTGATTTCCTGAACCATCTTCATGCTTTCATAGTAGTCAAGGTTGAGAGCGATTGATTCCGGGCTTGGGGTTTCCTCTGTGTCTGCACCATAGGCCCTGTAGAGGTTGTAGATCCAGGGACCACCGAAAATTGGGGAGTTCCCTCGGGCAGCAACATTTGACATAAAAAGTTTGCAGAAAAGCATTGTGATATTGCAAGGTATGTTGTTTTTAATGCAGTACAATGCCCAAAGATCCTTTAGGTTGACAACCCCTTCGCTCCGTCCCCGAGCTGTGACGGTGGATATACCTCATCAGCGGGTCACGTAGTGCAGTGCTTTTAGAAACGCTTGGCCCGTACGTTGTTGTTCCATCACTTAATTGTTCCCAAGCTTCTTCCCGTATGGCACCTACTACGGCTTCATCATCATCACCTTCGTCTGTAAACGTTGTTTTCGCTTCGAACCAGATGTCGGTGTCAGTTTCTTCGGCCGTGTAAATACCCAAATCAATTCCCAGTTGGGTGACAGAGGTTGTATTCCAAACACCCCCACAACGAAACTCGATCGCCTTAGTATCCCACATGTAAAACCTTTTCTTTTTGAAGTTGAACGAGGCCAGGAATTCTTTTGTGAGTTCTGTAACTGAATCCCCAGTCTGGTTAAAAACTCTTTTCCAAGGTTCCGTTAGAATGCTTTGATATCGGTCTCATTGGTTTACGTTTCTTAGGGTGTTTTCACATGCACGGAAATGGGCTTCCGGGTATCTATTGTTGAGGTATGTTAATCTTTCGTTTGCCAATTGGTCCTTTTTCCTTCGGTTTCCGAATACTAGGAATGCATGAAAATCGTCCCCGTATTCGGCCATCAGCAATTTATAACCAAGTTAGTTAAAATATACGAAAAATTTGCATTTTCTGAAACAGAAGGCAAAGCACGGCGGCGTGCTTTCAGAAGCACGGTGCCGTGCTGCTGCTTCTGGTTCAGTTTTCTTGAATTTTGACTTTTTGTTGACCACGACTCGTGTTGTTTTGGGCACGGCTCGTGTTTCTAATATCGATTTCTAACTTACTCAGATTCGAACCCTCGTTTCCAACCGGTTATAACACTTGGGTTAATGGTGGGTCGGGTAATTGTGTAAAAACCCAAAACCCGAATTGTTTCTTTCAGTTAAACCCTAACCATCAATTATTCAACAACCTATTCGTCATAATCAAGCATATTAACCCATACCCTCTTCGGGTTTTGACCGATTTGGTCGATTTGAACAATTTTAGGGTTACCTTAAACCTAGAATGACGAATTTAGAGAATACATTTGTTAAATTAACATACCTTAGGCTTAGAATTGATGAATTGATGAAGAAATTCGTGAAATAGTTGAGGTTTCGGCGGTTCCCGTAGTGAAAAATAGGGTTAAAAGTGATATAAAGTTATTTTATTAAAGTTAAAACTCGTAACTGCCCAGACACCAAAAACATGGCCCCGTGCTTTTTGAGCACGGTACTGTGCTGCTGAGTGCAGACAGTACTGTTTGTTTATTTTGTTTGTCGAGCTTGGTTTGATTTTAACTGGGTTTTTATTTTCTGGTTATTTTAAACTTGATAATTAAAAATCCTAATTTTCATTAAAACATAAAAACAAAGACATAAATTAAGATAGATGAAAAGTTACAACAATTCTCGGGGATCCTAGCAGGAACAACCTAAACTTGCAACAAAGTGAGAACTTCAACGGCCACCACTCCCGAACAAGTCCTGGATGTGTGGTTGTGCTCGTTTGGCTTCCATGAGTTCGTCAAGATTCTTGTTTAGCGTGGCGAGTTCTCGGTTGAGAAAGTTGAGCTTGGAAGTTACATCCTTGTGGTGGCCATCCACCATATGGAAGTTTTCGAACCTGAGTAGTTCCACTTTGTTGATTAGCTCGACTATTCGAGCCTCAGTTTGCAAGTTTGTTTCAACTTGGTCCTTTACAATGCATTGCAACCTCATGATTTGTTCCTCGAGAAAGGAAGATTCATGTTGCTTCCCTTTCTTCACTGGTTTCCATTCCACCCGTTTTCCTTCCATTTGGGTAGTTTTTGTTTGGTGTGAATGGAATAGTGAAATTATGCATGCATTATATAGAGACTGGAAAGTTTAACACGGCCCCGTGTATTAGGAAACACGGCCCCGTGCTGCTAGAAGAATAAATGTTCCTACGTCAGAGAATTGTACGGAGTCAGCGTGTATCATGCTGAAGATTCTAGGGTGACCACGGTACCGTGTTTAGGAAAGCACGACCCCGTGCTTTTTGTCACACTGATTTTTATTTTGATTTTTAACATGATTTGCGATCTGGAATTTTTAGAATGACGTTTATTATGATAACTTTGGAAGTTTAGTCATCTAAAATTTACTTTTCATTAATTAAGGAGCCTAGAACAATTTCGGGGTAAGCCCGGGTTTCCTAAGAAAAGAAAAATAGTCGGGTTAAGCCCGAAGTCCTAACACATTGTGCTTAATGCACTTGATTACACATAAAAGCATAAATTTGAGTTTCCTAGAGTTCCCCGAAAGGCTCTCCTCCTCCGAATGGTCCCGGTGGTGGAAAATACGTGAAACCGAGAACTTGAAACTGGAGTTGCTCGTTGATGTCTCGGAGTTCCATTTTCATGTTTTCCACCGATTCGGTGAGTTGTACGAGACGCATTTCCGCAAGGAGATTCATTTCGGTGAGTTCTTTCACGAGTTCTTGAAGTTTCAAGAGAAGCTCAGTTTTGGAAACATGGCGGGGCATCATTTCTCGGATGTCGGGAAACGGGAATTGCTTCATTCATCTCAGTTGGCATGCTGAATTTTCAAAGGTTTTTGGTTTTGGTTTTGGTTTTGGTTTGTGCAAGAAATGCAATGACACAAGGTGCCTTTTATAACCAAACAGGAAACCAAGCTCGGTACTGTGCTTATGGAAGCACGCCCCCGTGTTTTTAGTCTGACAATTCTGTTACAAGCCAGTCTGACTGAGATTTTTGCAGCGAAGATGCCGGCTCGCATTTTTAGGCACGGGACCGTGCTTTTGAGAGCACGCCCCCGTGTTTCTAATTTTTTTATTTTTTTTTTAATAAAATATTTACAAGGCCTAGTTTTTAGAAGGTCTTGGCCAGACCTTATTTCCTTATGTTTTTAATCAAGAAGTTTGGAGGGTTAATACCTCCAACACTTCTTCAAGTGGACCGTCGATATATGGTTTCAATCGATGTCCATTCACCTTGAACTTCTGGCCGTTCGCATTTGACATTTCGATGGTTCCATAATCAAAAATTGTTTCAACTATGTATGGACCTGACCATCGGGATTTCAGTTTTCCTGGGAAAAGACGTAAACGAGCGTTGTATAATAGTACACGATCGCCAATTTTAAATATTTTCTTTCCTTTTAAATGGGCGTCGTGTATGCGTTTAGTCTTTTCTTTGTATGACCAGGAATTTTCATAGGCCATTGTCCTCAGTTCCTCGAGCTCCCGAATTTGATCTTCCCGGTTTGCACCGGCGGACGTTAGATCAAAATTCACTACTCTGAGGGCCCAGTAGGCTTTGTGTTTTAATTCTACTGGTAGATGATATGCCTTCCCGTAAACGAGCTTGAAGGGTGTCGTTCCTATGGGAGTTTTGTAGGCCGTCCTAAGGGCCCACAATGCATCATCTAATTCTTCTGCCCAATTTTTGTGATTCATCTCCACACTTCTTTCCAGAATTCTCTTGATTCCTCGATTCGAGACTTCCACCTGTCTACTGGTCTGCAGGTGATATGGAGTTGCCAAGCGGTGGTGAACCCCATATCGTGCTAAGACCTTGCCCATCAGGGTGTTACAAAAGTGAGTACCTCTGTCGCTGATGAGGGCTTTTGGTATTCCGAATCTTGAAAATAACTTTTTTAGAAATCGTACAACTACTCGAGCATCGTTAGTGGGAAGAGCTTGTGCTTCTACCCATTTAGACACGTAGTCGACTGCTACAAGGATGTATTTATTTCCGAATGTGTTAGGAAATGGTCCCATGAAATCTACCCCCCATATATCAAAGATTTCACAAATTTGAATGCCTTTTTGAGCCATCTCATTTTTTGATGAGATGTTTCCGGCTCTCTAACAAGCATCGCATGCTTGGATCAAAGCATGTGTATCTTTGTATATAGTGGGCCAGAAAAATCCTGCATCAAACACTTTCCTGACTGTGGTGGCAGTACCGTGGTGTCCGCCTGTTGGTCCTTCATGGCAGTGTTTGAGAATGTCTAAGGCCTCCTTACCGGCTACGCACCTACGAATGACTTGATCCACACCTATCCTAAACACATATGGATCTTCCCAGAAGTAAAACTTAAGGTCGGAGAAGAATTTCTTCCGCTGTTGGTGGGTAAGCCCTTTCCTAAGGATCCTACAGGCTAAATAGTTAGCGAAGTCGGCATACCAAGGACTTTCGTCTTTTTCTTCTATCACTTCTTGAATGTGCATAAGAACTTCATGTGGAAAATTATCATTGATAATTTCCTTGGGAAATTCTTTGGAAGTTGGACATTCTAAACGTGAGAGGTGGTCTGCGGCTACATTTTCTGCTCCCTTCTTGTCTTTAACTTCAATGTCAAATTATTGGAGTAGTAGGATCCACCGGATGAGTCTAGGTTTGGCATCATGCTTGTTGAACAAGTATCGTATTGCGGCATGATCGGTATAAACTATTGTTTTGGAAAGAACTAAGTAGGATCTAAATTTTTCAAAGGCAAATACTACAGCTAGTAACTCTTTTTCAGTTGTGGTATAATTTTCCTGTGCATCGTTAAGTGTTTTACTGGCGTAGTAGATTGGGTGAAAATGTTTTTCTTTGCGTTGTCCGAGTACGGCTCCAACTGCAAAGTCACTTGCATCGCACATAATTTCAAATGGAAGGGTCCAATCGGGTGTGGTCATGATTGGTGCGTTGACAAGTTTGTCTTTCTGTGTATTGAATGACTTAACACATTCCTCAGAGAAGATGAATGGCGTCTTTCTCTAAAAGTTTGGTCATGGGTCTTGAAATTTTTGAGAAGTCTTTTATGAAACGTCGGTAGAAACCTGCGTAACCTAGAAAACTTCTAATGGCTTTGATTGAAGTCGGTGGCGGAAGTTTGGATATGGTTTCAATTTTGGTCCTATCGACTTCTAGTAAGTTTTGAGAAATCTTGTGTCCTAAAACAATGCCTTCATTTACCATAAAGTGGCATTTTTCTCAGTTGAGCACTAGATTTACTTCCTCGCATCTTGCTAACATTCTGTCTAGATTTTTCAGGCAATGATCAAAGGACTCTCCAAAGACTGAGAAGTCGTCCATGAAAACTTCCATAGAGTTTTCGATCATTTCATGAAAGATGGCCACCATGCAACGCTGGAATGTGGCAGGAGCATTACATAGTCCAAATGTCATTCTTCGGTAGGCGAAGGTTCCGTATGGACATGTAAAAGTAGTTTTCTCCTGATCTTCAGGAGCGATGGGAATATGAAAGTATCCGGAAAATCCATCAAGAAAACAGTAGAACTTTTTTCCAGATAATAATTCGAGCATTTGATCGATGAAAGGAAGTGGAAAATGATCTTTTCTTGTGGCATCATTAAGTTTCCGGTAATCGATGCAAACTCGCCAGCCTGTGATGGTCCTCGTTGGTATCAGCTCGTCCTTCTCGTTCATTACGACTGTCATTCCACCCTTCTTGGGCACTACTTGAATGGGACTTACCCAAGGTGAATCTGAGATTGGTTAGATTAATCCGGCATCAAACAGTTTGATTTTTTCCTTCTTCATCACATCTTGCATGTTGGGATTGAGACGTCTTTGATGTTGGACCACGGGTTTGTATTCTTCTTCCATGAGGATTTTGTGAGTACAAAAGGAGGGACTGATGCCCTTGATATCCATGATCTTCCATGCGATGGCCTTCTTATGGTTTTTGAGAACCTTAAGAAGTTCGTCTTTCTCTTCTTTAGAAAGGTGAGATGAAATAATTACTGGGAGTTGAGAGTCCTTTTCTAGAAAGGCGTATTCGAGATTTTTTTGGTAGTTCTTTTAATTCTAAGGCTGGTGGTTCTTCGATTGATGTTTTTGATTTTTCATTGTGTTCAATGATTTCGTATACTGCTTCAGATTCTTCGTTATAGTTATTGTTGAGATTTTCGTTTTCCAAAATGGGTTTGTTGAGTGTTTTGTTTAAGACTTGTGTTTCTAAAGGGGTATTGATGGAGGAATCTCGCATATAGCAACTTACGATAGAGTCTATGACGTCAACACAATATAAAGTGTCGTCGTGTTGTTGCGGATATTGCATAGATTTTCCTATGTCAAAAGTGATTGCCTCGTCATTGACCCTGAGAGTGAGTTTGCCGGTGCAAACATCAATGATAGCCTTCGCAGTGTCTAAAAAGGGTCTTCCTAAAATTAGAGGTACGCTTTTGTCTTCCTCCATGTCTAGAATCACAAAATTTACTGGGAAAACGAACTTATCAATTTTGACATGCATGTTTTCAACAATGCCCCTAGGATATTTAACAGATCGGTCAGCTAACTGAATGCTCATGCGGGTGGGCTTTGGTTCTCCTATCCCTAGTTTTGAAAAAACCGCATAAGGCATTAAATTAATACTAACTCCTAGGTCAGCCAGGGCATTGCTAACAGATAAATTTCCTATGAGACTAGGGATAGTAAAGCTCCCTGGATCGGTCATTTTTGTTGGTAGCTTGCTTTGGAGGATAGCTGAACATTCTTCACTTAGGGTGACATGCGAGAGCTCCTTCAGCTCCTTTTGTTTGTCAGTACTTCTTTGAGAAACTTGGCATATTTTGGCATCTGAGCAATAGCTTCGACAAAAGGGATGTTAATATGGAGTTGTTTAAAGAGTTCTAGAAACTTCCTGTACTGGGCCTCCAATCGCTCCTGCTTCAATCTTCCAGGGTATGGAATAGGTGGAACATAGGTTCGAACGGGCTCCTTAGGCAGTGATGTGCTTGTTGGGGTCAGCCCTTCCTGCGTTTCATCAGAAGACTTTTTCTCCAAAGTTGGTGAGACAACAGTGGTTGTACCACTCCTGAGTGTAACGGTGTTAAGCTGTTGCATTCGGGTTGGTGATTGTATTGCTTGGAAGAGTGCCAGGTGGTCTTTTGGATAATTGTCGAGCAATCTGCCCGATTTGGGTTTCTAGGTTCTAAAGTGATGCTTGTTGACTTTTGAGATCGGCTTCGTGCTTCAGTAATACTCCGCTGATATCAACAGCTCTTGAGTCGTCTTTCTTCTCGGCTTCATTTGTTTTGGTCATTAATTGGATTAACATTTCTTCGATCTTAGAGTAGCTTGGGTTTTGATGGCTACTCGAGCTTTGATCTTGGTATTGAGGCTTTTGTTGGAAGGATTGATTCATTGATCTCTTCTCGAATCCTGGTAGGGGCTGAGTGTTACCTCCGTCTTTCCAGCTGAAGTTTGGATGGTTTCTCCAACCTGGATTGTAGTTATTGCTGAAAGCATTGTTCTGTCGAGTGATGAAATCGACTTCTTCCATATCCATAATGACTTGTTTACAGTCACTTGTCTTATGACTTCCTCCACAAGTGTCCCAGGTGAGTCTGGTTTTTGATAGCTCGGCTTGAAGTTGTTCGAATTTTTTAGAAAGAGCTTCAAGTTGTGCTGTGACAAGGGTGTTGGAATCAACGTGGTGTATTCCTTTATGGGCAGGTGTAGATCTTGGTGGGTTGTAAGCGAAACTTTTCTTTGCGGCCTTCTCCAGGACTTCAAATGCTTCGTTAGGTGATTTGGATCCCAGGTCTCCACCAGCGATTTGGTCGATGGCCTGTTTGTTTTGACTAGATTGTGCGTCAAAGAAAGTTTGTACTTGTAACCATACGCTATCTTCTTAGAAGACTTTTGTATCTTTCCCATGCTGCGTGTAACGATTCATCATCACCGGTCCGGAATCAGGTAATGCTGGCTCGGTATTTGGATGTTTTATCGGGCGGAAAATATTTGAGAAAAAACTGTTCAACCATCTGGTCCCAAGTGGTAATGGAACCAGAGGAAAGAGATTCTATCCATTCTAGGGCTTGGCCCCTTAGAAAGAAAGGAAAGAGTTTAAGCTTGATTTGATCTTCTGAACAGTTTTGGATTTTAAAGGTTCCGCAGATTCGTAAGAATCGAGTTATGTGAGAAAGAGGGTCTTCGTTGAGGAGACCATGAAATTGAACTGAATTTTCCACCATATGGATGGTGCTAGATTTGATTTCGAAATTTTTGGTGATTTCAGGTGGAGCCACTCCATTGTCGTAGCCTTCGAGAGTTGGCTTGGCATACTGACTCATGTTCGGCTCATTGTTCTGGGCTGCCATCATTTCTTCGGTTTGATTTTCTCCTTATGTGGTGGCGTCTACTGATTCGTCTTTGATTGTTTCTGCGGTTTCTGTGGTCCGTTTACGAGTTCGTCGATGAAAGAGTCGTTCTGGTTCAGAGATTGGAGAAACAAGCGCCAAAAACTTGGTGTGCTCTTACGCGTCTATTAAAATATGATGAATTGGATATTTAGCTTTTGCACAAGATCGTGTTTTAAATTTATAAAAGTGATTTCTACAAAGACTAAACACACATAAAATAGGCAAGTGTACCTATCGCATGCGTAGAATAGTGTTGGTAAGAACCAAGTATCGATCCGTGGACACAAAGGTTTCTAATGATAAATCGTTGTTTTACTTTAATCGGAGGTTTTAATCATTTTTGGGGTCAATTTTTGAACTTTTTATAAAATGTAAATACTTATATATAATATATAGGTGATCAAGACAAGAAATTCTAAACGAGTTGTTCAATTATGCGAAGGTTACCATCTAAGATCAAGAATCCACTCCATTTTAGCATTGATAATTAATATGTAGACATGTGATAAACTTACCGTAGCAATATATGATAGATAACTCCTTAACCCAAAGTGAGCATCTTTGGCATTAAGGAGATGATATGCGCATTTTAAAGTCCACCCTTTCCTAATGTCATACCATCTCAATGATGTCAATTTAAGTTGGTAAGTAGTTTCGTTAAGTAGAAAGATTATGATTGACTTCAATTTCTCGAATACCAATTCTAACAACTTCGGGTGGTTGTAGTTCATCACACAACCTCCCCTTAGTTGATTTAAGTAGGTTATGATTACACATTTCATTAACATATGGTTTCTTTAGCTAATTTGATATCCTAAGCAAAGCTATTTTCGGATTACCAAGGTTTAGAAAAATACACCATAACTTATATCTCATCATTTCTAAGTACAAATAAGGATCCATGTTTCGATAATGTATCAAAGTATTTCTATCTTTTAAGAACATGAATCGATCATGAACGATTGCCAATGAGAATTGGCAACCACCAACTTTGAATTAGTGATTTAAGATGGTGAAACATTTCTCATCAAAAGATAATTGTAACATAACCATGTACTTAACTAGACTACATCACATGTCTTGATTAATTATTAAGTAAAACAAAGCTTCTTCATAGATTTTAGATGGTAAAAGGAGTTTAGCTCATAATGAGCATAGTGATAAACATTAAGATGATTGATAACAACAAACACATGATTAAACTTAGAACAATCTAACCAAATGTAGATGAATCCTTCTTCTTAATGATGGTAATGATGGTTGATGATGATGATTAGTGATGATGACCTCCAAGCCTTCAAACTCTTCACTAGATATTCAAAGTTAATGTTAGTGTGTGTTTTTATAAGAGAGAATCAGATAGAAATATTTTCAAGGCACACTTGATGAATGCAACATGAGCCACTATTTATAGGCAATCTGGACGATGAGGCACGGCCCCATGCAAGATGAGCACGGCCCCGTGTATTTTTATGACATGTGCCAGATTTGTTTTGCCTTTTGTGTGAGGTGGCAACGGCCCCGTGGTTAGCAGGCACGGCCTCGTGGTTTTTAGTGACATGTGCTAAATTCTTTTTTGTCTTTTCTGCATTTCCGTCCACGGCCCCGTGCATGCTGAGCACGGCCCCGTGCTTTTGTTCTTAGATTTTATCTTTTCTTGTGTTAGAAGCATGGGGGCGTGTTTCTTGAGGCATGGGGGCGTGTTTCTTTGTTTTCTTGTGTTTTCTTCTGTTTTTCTTCGTCTTTTTGCTTGTTTCTTCGTTTGAGGCTTGGTTTCACCTGAAATTATGTTTTATTATGATAAGTAGTCTTTTATGCTATGTTATTAGATAGAATTTGCAGTTTTTAGAGATTATTTGATGCCGAAAAAATGTATATTTTTATGTACATCATTCTCCATAGCGCCATTCTCGAAATCGTTACTGAGGCTGTCAGGTCCATGGAAAAATCACTGCTGGGTAAGAGTTCGGATAAGGAAGGGATGGGTAAGGAGATGCCAGCCAGGGAGGAAGGGGTGTTTGTGCCGAGTGAGGATGAAGACGAGGTCCGCACTTTTAGTGCATCTACCCGATACTGTTCGTATGGAGTTTTTAAGAAGTGTGACCCTCTTTACTTCGACGGTACTAAGGGTGCGTTGGAAGCACATCAGTGGGTGAGAGAAATGGAGGCCATATTGAGGGTTAGTAAGTGTAAGGGGGAGGACATGATGACCTTCGCGACTGCCTCGCTTCGTTCTGAAGCGCTATGTTGGTGGGATAATCTGGTGCAGGCTATGGGTGATCGTTCTATTAGGAGGATGACTTGCAGTTTTTAGAGATTATTTGATGCCGAAAAGATGTATATTTTTATGTACATCATTCTCCATAGCGCCATTCTCGAAATCGTTACTGAGGCTGTCAGGTCCATGGAAAAATCACTGTTGGGTAAGAGTTCGGATAAGGAATGGATGGGTAAGGAGATGCCAGCCAGGGAGGAAGGGGTGTTTGTGCCGAGTGAGGATGAAGACGAGGTACGCACTTTTAGTGCATCTACCCGA
Source organism: Bidens hawaiensis (assembly GCF_021521415.1). Classification (NCBI taxonomy): domain Eukaryota; kingdom Viridiplantae; phylum Streptophyta; class Magnoliopsida; order Asterales; family Asteraceae; genus Bidens; species Bidens hawaiensis. The sequence continues at coordinate 47,830 of NW_027493882.1, forward strand.
TACTGTTCGTATGGAGTTTTTAAGAAGTGTGACCCTCTTTACTTCGACGGTACTAAGGGTGCCTTGGAAGCACATCAGTGGGTGAGAGAAATGGAGGCCATATTGAGGGTTAGTAAGTGTAAGGGGGAGGACATGATGACCTTCGCGACTGCCTCGCTTCGTTCTGAAGCGCTATGTTGGTGGGATAATCTGGTGCAGACTATGGGTGATCGTTCTATTAGGAGGATGACTTGGGTTGAGTTGAAGAAGTTGGTTCTTGATCAGTTTTGTCCTCCACACGAATTGGATAAGATTGAACAAGATTTCTTGACCTTGGAGGCTGGCATTATGACGCATCGGGAGTACACCACGAAGTTTAATAAGATGGCTCGCTTATGTCCCGATTTGGTTACTCCTGAAGCAAAGAGGATTAAAAAGTATGTGCAGGGTCTTCCGACGGATATTCGAAGGGGTGTGATGACCACCAACATGAACTCGTTTCATTCAGTGGTTACCCTAGCCGGCACATTATACGACCAGAGGGAGAAATTACCGCCAACCGAGACTAGGAGGACGTGGAATTCAAATTCGTACGGTAAACGGCCTATGGGAAACAACTTTAATTCGACCGAGAAGAGGGTTAAGATTGAGGATTCGGATTTTAAGAAGGATGTGGCGTTTGTAAAGTGCAAGAAGTGCGGGAAATAGCACAAAGGGGAATGTAAGCATGGGTCTAGTTCCTGTTTTCGTTGTGATAAGGTTGGACACCCCCATTTCGAGTGTCCGACGTCGATTTGTTTCCGCTGTAAGGGAGCTGGCCACTTGGCATCAAACTGCCCTACTATCAAGACTAGGGGGTGACCCGGGAACTTCTTCGAGGGGGAAACTGGAAGAAAAGCCAAAGGTCAGGGCGAGGGCCTTCAATATCACCAAGAAAGAGGCAAAGGATGATGCGGACGTTGTTTCGGGTACTTTTCCCAATACGTCATTATAATTTACCATTTTGAATTTCTTTCCTTTGGAAATGTTTGTGTGTTCAAATAGCTAAGTAGTGTAATATTATACCAGGTACATATTTACTTGATGAAATACATGCAACCGTTTTATTTGATTCGGGTGCCAGTAGAAGTTTTGTGTCACCACTTTCTGTTCCTTGTTGAATAAATTACCCGAGCGCGTAGTTGATGTGTTTGATGTTGAGATCGCCGTAGGAAAGTCTGTATTCGTGTCTAGGTCTATTCAGGGTTGTACCATCGAGTTGTCTGGGTATAGATTTCCGGTGCGACTGTACTTGATGCCGCTTGGCTATTTCGATGCGGTGCTTGGGATGGACTGGCTCGCGAGTGTTGATGCTCAGATCATTTGTGGTCAGAAACTTGTACGTCTAAAGGCCCCGGATGGGACCCAAATTATGGTCTACGGTGATCGGAATGGTGCAACTCCACCTATCATATCCATGCTTAAGGCGAGAAAATTGATGCAACGGGGGTGCGAAGCGTATCTAGCGTATGATATAAACGTAAAAACCGAGGATGCTACTGTCGGTGATGTTCCTATTGTTCGGGATTTCCCGGATGTTTTTCCTGATGATTTGTCATATATGCCGCCGGATCGCGAAGTCGATTTCCGAATAGACCTTGTTCCAGGTGCAAAACCTGTTGCTCGAGCCCCTTACCGTCTAGCACCAAATGAAATGAAAGAACTTATGACTCTATTGGAAGACTTGCTTGACAAGGGCTTCATTCGACCGAGCATCTCACCTTGAGGTGCCCCAGTCTTGTTCGTCAAAAAGAAAGACGGTAGCATGCGGATGTGCATTGACTACCGTGAATTGAATAAACTGACTGTGAAAAATCGATACCCTCTACCAAGGATCGAAGACTTATTTGATCGGCTCCAAGGAGATAGTTGGTTTTCAAAAATCGACCTTAGGTCCGGGTATCACTAGTTGAAAATTCGTGAGGAAGATATCCCTAAGACTGCCTTCCGCACTCATTATAGGCATTATGAATTTCTCGTGATGTCTTTCGGTTTGACTAATGCACCGGTTGCGTTCATGGATCTTATGAACCGGGTGTGTAGGCCGATGCTTGATCATTCTGTTATTGTGTTCATCGATGACATTCTTGTGTATTCCAAAAGTGAGTCCGATCATGCTGGTCATCTCACGGAAGTTTTGGAAGCTTTGCGAAAGAATAAATTGTATGCGAAATTTTCTAAGTGTTCTTTCTGGCTACGCGAGGTTCAATTCATGGGTCATGTCATTAACTCGAGCGGTATTCTGGTCGACCCTGCAAAGGTGGAAGCCGTGAACGAATGGGAACCTCCTAAGTATGCGTCTGAAATTCGTAGTTTTCTGGGATTGGCGGCGTATTACCGCCGCTTCATTCCCGACTTCTCAAAAATCGCTTCGTCGTTAACCAAGTTGACTAAGAAGAATGTTAAGTTTGTGTGGGGTTCTAAGCAGGAGGAGGCTTTCCTTGAATTAAAGGACAAGTTGATGCATGCTCCGGTTTTAGCTTTACCCGATGGCACCGAGGATCTAGTTGTTTACTCTGACGCCTCTTATCAGGGGCTTGGATGTGTTCTGATGCAACGGGGTTGAGTCATAGCTTATGCCTCACGGCAGTTAAAGCCTCATGAGGCGAATTATCCTACTCAAGATTTGGAACTGGCGGCGGTTGTGTTCGCGCTCAAGTTATGGAGACATTATTTGTATGGTGTTCCTTGTACTATCTATACCGATCATAAGAGCTTAAAGTATTTCTTTGAACAAAAGGAACTGAATATGTGTCAGCGTCGGTGGTTAGAATTGATTAAGGACTATGATCTGGAGATTATGTATCACCCCGGCAAGGCTAACGTGGTAGCCGACGCGTTGAGCCGGAAGAAGAGACCGAATCCTATTCGTGTGTCTTACCAGCTTATCCTCAGACCTGATATTTTAAAACAGATAGCCAGCGTTCAGAACGAGGCCTTACAGGTGCAATGGATTATGTCAGAACGTATTTGGGGTCAGGAGAAATTTTTAGAAAACGTCGGTAACGGGGTGAAGTATAAGGACGGTCGTTTATGGGTACCCAAGCATGGAGGATTCAGGAGCCAGATATTGGATGAAGCACATAAGTTGCGCTATTCCATCCATACGGGCGCGACCAAGATGTACCAAGACCTGAAGAAGAATTTCTGGTGGCCCGCGATGAAGTATGAGGTGGCTCAGTACGTGAGTAAGTGTTTGACGTGTCTGCAAGTTAAGGCTGAACACCAGAAGCCTTTCGAGAAGCTACAACCCCTAGAAATACCTGAGTGGAAGTGGGAGCATCTTACGATGGACTTTGTGACTAAGTTGCCTCGTACTCCTAAGGGTAGTTATGACACAATTTGGGTAATCGTGGATAGATTGACTAAGAGCGCTCACTTCTTGCCAATTAGAGAAACTTTTAGTTCTGAGAAGCTGGCCGATGTGTTCATTCGTGAGATCGTTTCTAGGCACGGAGTGCCCGTATCTATTGTTTCGGATAGGGATACGCGTTTTACCTCCCGATTTTGGAAGAAATTCCATGAGGAGATGAGTACCAAACTTCTTATTAGTACCGCTTATCACCCGCAGAGGACGGTCAATCCGAGAGGACCATTCAAACTCTGGAAGATATGTTTCGGGCGTGTGTTATCGATTTTGGTGGTAGTTGGGATCGTCACTTACCGTTAGTCGAGTTCTCGTATAATAACAGTTATCACGCTACGATTGGAATGCCACCGTTTGAGATGTTGTATGGGCGTAGGTGTAGGACTCCGTTCTGTTGGGGCTCCATTGGTCAGAAACAGTTGGGTAGTTTGGAAGTGGTTGAGGCCACGACTAAAAACTCGATAAGATAAAGGCTTTTATGAAGGCCGCTCAGGATAGTCAAAAGTCTTGTGCGGACAAAAGGCGGAGACCTATTGAGTTCGAGGTTGGTGACCGTGTTATGTTGAAAGTTTCTCCTTGGAAGGGTATTATTCGTTTTCATACAAGGGGGAAACTCAGTCCGAGATTCATTGGTCCGTTCTGTATCTTGTCACGAGTTGGTGAGGTAGCGTATAGACTGGATTTACCCAACGAACTCGCGGGGATTCATCCTACTTTCCACGTGTATCATTTGAGGAAATGTTTAACAGATGAGGAGACCCATGTGCCTCTTGATGATATCAAGCTTGATAGTAAGTTAAACTACGTTGAAGAGCCTATCGCTATACTTGACCGTAAGGAAAGGCGTTTGAGGAATAAAGTAGTTAGGCAGGTTAAGGTGCAGTGGAAGCACCGTAAGGGTTCCGAGGCTACATGGGAATCCAAAGATGAGATGATGAAACTGTATCCGATGTTTTTCCTGTCGCATCGGGATTCGGGGACGAATCCCATTGCAAGAGGGTAGACTTGTAACACCCGTTAATTTCCTTCTCGTTATCCCGGTCCGTTAAATTATTTAGCTTTCCTCTCAAATGCCATATTCTTTAAGTAGGAGGGGCCATGGTGTAACTTTGATATTATATCCCACAGAGGAAATGATTCAGGTTGAATTGTTCAACCACTCTTGCACTCACCATACTCTCCCAACTACTCTTCTTACCTTCTTCCTCCTTTAGCCGACCAAGACATCAAGAGCAGCTCACCATTATTGAACTACTCATCCACTCATCATGTTCCCCACATGCTTCACTCTTTTTTTTTCTTTCTTAAATTGAACGGCCAGCAAAGATGTACTTCACACCTGCAATCATCTTGTTTACAGCCAGGGGGTGGGCATAAAACTTCCATTGAATGTGAGTTCTATATTTCCCCAGGTCTATTACACCATAATCCATCTTTATGACTCACGTATTGATCATAAACTGCTTGTTTTAGTCTTACCGGGTGGTTGTCCGTTTGAGCAGTTTCAGGACTGAGGTGATTGAGGTTTTCACTCCATAATCTTCCTAGGTATGTCTAGTATAACATACTTTAAGATTATGACTGTTGATGTTCATTTGATTGGTCAACTAGTTGTAGATTGAAAACTAATATTCGGTTGACTAGTTTGTGAATTGTGATGTCTAGCGCGTTGTTTGAGGGAACTAACAACCAATTCAAATGTTATAGTCTTGGTATGATTAATGGACTGTAAGAAATTGATTTTAAAGGTGATGGGACTGAATTGGTTGTCGGTTACTCAAACGCGTCGGTACAACGTGAATTCGCGTTTATTGAATAGTTGGTGCTTTGTACTTGCGAGTTACCGACCCATTTGACTCGTGTAGCGTCGTGTGGACTTTTGACTGTGAATCCATCATATTGGGTCCACATGGGGCTGAGTTGGATGTTAATAGCCTAACCAACTATTAAACGCGCGTGTTAGTATCACATAGTGCTTCCGGGGGGGGGGGGGGAATTGGGAATTCTTTGTTCCCGGGAGTATCTAAGAGTCGTGTGGGTATATGTAAGGCCCGGGATTTGTTATTAATGAGATTGATGAGGTCGAGGCCTTAGGTACTCGAGCCGTGTTAGCACGTCCCGTAGGATAAACGAGTCCTTTCGGTTTCGTTAGTAATGATGTTTATAAACCGACAGGCGTTTGAGTTGTGGGGATACTTAGGGGATCTCTAGCTCGTGGTGAATTTGTGCCTTGTGTCAGGTGAGTTCATGATGCCCTTTTTACTCTTTTTAAGTTTTGGGCTAGCATGTACACTTAAATGATTTTGCTTGAAGAACCGTTTAAATTATTTTGCATAGGCTTATTTATATAGGATAGGCCTTGAAATGCTAATATTGCATGATGCATGGATGTGTATGTATATATATTATTGAATGGCCAATATTTGGGGAATTTTGTAGTCGTTATCGACTACGGATGTTACGTATGCCTACTTCGTGTTTGCACGCATTGATGGAATGTTACGTGTTGTGGTTGTACGTTTTCTCGGCCCTGAATGTTATTATTGAATGTTATATATATATATATATAGGAAAGCATGTATAGAGACGTTTATATATAAAGAATGATTACCTATTATTATTGCCAATATGGTTTATCTGCAGGGGCTACCGTAGCTTACAATAGCCACCGTAGCATACTGTGGCTTCTGAGGAATGAAAATCTATTATTATTAAAGAAGTTATTTATTTAAAGTTGAACTCACTCAGCTTAAGCTGACTTTGTGTACATGTTAGTGTAAGTTTCAGGTTAAAAGGAGGATGCTTACTGCTTGGACGTGCTCGAGACTACTCGGTCGGTTGAAGGCATACTTAGTCAGAAGTTCAATAAAATTAAGCATTCTCTTTTAATGTTTTATTGAATACATTTCAATTTGATTTTGGGAATTTGTTTAAAAATTTTCCGTTGAACCTATACTCTGAATTATTATTTTAATGGAACGAGCTGATTAAGTTTAAGTATTTTTGTAAATATCATGTATAAGTACCAACTATGGGACCACCGGGAGACGGGGTCTTACAAGAATGGAGTGTTACGAATTTACTGTTATAGTAATATGCACGGATGATACCAATGAAGAAACACAAATCCACCCATTGGCCTAATAACTTTAGTCCAAGGGTTATGGTTCCGTATCTCCCACGGTAGGTTAGAATCCTTCTTGGCGCAGATGAATGTTCCCTGCAAAACATAACACTGTGAGCTCGTTACAAGGAATATGGGGGATTCTCTCATAACCACCATTCGGTGTGAGAATCAGTATTTGTTGTATGTAAGGAATATATAGAGAGAGTTTAGAATATTGGATGCCGATCCTTTACCATTTGGAGATATTATGATATTTATAGCCGGTAGGAGAGAGAGTATGACCAACTGCCTCATCGGGCTTTCCACCAATTATATTCACTGCATGTGTGCCCTTGGGAGTTGGTGGACATCGTGGCCTTTAAATATTGAGTTGTTGTACTAGGTTGTACCGTCACTCATGTGTTGTTTATCTTTTATTGGTTAGGTGTTATTCCAAAAAAATATTCTTCCTTTTTGTCCCATGCTAGTAGAGATCTTGGCGCTACCATTCCCGAGGTGTCAAGGAATGTTTATTATATTTGTGCATGTTTCTGGCGCCATGCTACTTGCCTGGCGCTTGATCTCTCCGCTTAGCGAAACAATATATTATTTTAGGGTGGGTTTAGTACCCTACCCCTGGAGTATCCTATTCAAACCAACCTAGATATCCCAATTTCAAAAAATGGATAAGTCAAATAATGTATGGGAGGACGCATACATCTTGGGATGAATAAACCATAAATTGTATGTTTGGTAGAAAGATTTTAGGAGCTTCTAGATTCAAATTTTTAAGAAAAAACTCATACTCAATTAAAAGCTTGTTTGTTTGGAGGAGTATGAAGCTTTTAGGTCAGAAAAAAAAGCTTGAAGCTCTTAGATATACACATTTAGTATTATGTTTTTTTTAGTTACAAGCTCCTACTGGCAACGTTTAGACAAGCTACAAGCTTTTAGTATTTGAAATTACTTAAATAACCTCCAAGATATACACATTTAGTATTATGTTTTTTTTTAGTTATGTCCATTTTTGTCACTTTATATATTTTATTAAAAGTTCCAGCTATTTTTGTGACAATCGTCAATTTCAGGTTAACTCCGTTAACTCAACTCCGTCAATTCAAACTTAAGATCACTAAATCTATAACGCACACTTCATTACATTTAAACTAGGGTTTAAATGACGCTTAACACTTACTACATGTGTAGTCTTTCGGGAATTGCACCGAAACGCAAACGAGTTGACGCAAACGATTGATGAATAAACGAAAAACGTCAAAACAGTAATTATGTGATAATTATGTGTTAGACTTATGTGTTATGTGATAACATGGTTATAAACGCTAACTCAAGATGTAAACAAAGTTAAAGCTAGGAAAAGTAATACTTAGAAGTGGAGGGGCCAAAGTGTAACATAGACTATTATAAATAAACCTAATAAACAAACCCTAACTATTATTTTCTTTTCCTCAACAATCCCGATCGGTCTCTCTCTCCCTTGGCTTCACACGGCTGCCGTCACCTCTAATCACACATACAACCCTCAAATCAAGTGTTTGATTGAAGAACTAGGTGCTAGGAAGGTATAATTGATCATCCTTTACATCCTTGTTACTTGATTTTGATGTTTGTTGGGTTAATTACAAACCCTAGTGAGCCGATTTCATGTGTATGTAGGAAGTTAACATGATTGTTGTTGAATGAATGATGATTGATAACTAGTATTGATCTTGTTGCATGTTGATTGTTGTGTCTTTGATTTGAGTTCAAACACAAACCCTAATCAAGTATGTAATATGTAATTGATGTGCATGGATGGTGTTTATGGAGTTTAGAGGATCATATGAATGCATGATAGTTCATAGGTTGTTAATATGTTGAGTTTGGATGCAAACAGTTTCTGGACAGAATGTGTATATGATGTTTAAGTGACTGTAACGAAGTGTAAACATGAAAATTTGTTGAGATTGTTGGTACTACAGTAAACTAGGTTGAGTCTAGTTTCTAAAGAATATAAACTTGAAATTTTTGGACAAGTAGAAGTTAACTTTTATGAATTTACAAAAACATTGTGCAAAGCTGAGCTGTTAGACCTGCTGTTAGGTTGTGTTGTAAATGTTATATCTCATGAACTACGAGACCAATTGGGTTGGTTCCACTTCTGGAAGTTGACTTATTGAGTTAGGAACCTAACCCAAGTGGTCTTGCATTTATTGGATTTTTCGTTTAACGGGAATTGCAAATAAAATTCTGTTGCGCATGAACTTGACTGTTATGAGTTTGCTGTAATGATTTGATGATTGTGAGAAAACTATGTGGAATAAAAATATAATTAAATATGTTCTGGAAACCTAAGACATATGTGCTTCTGTGATGATTTTTGGTAAATTAATTGAGATGCTATGATCGGTGAAATAGTACAATCTTTCTAGTAGGATTTCTGTCTCGGTGAAACTAGCTGCTGAGTTGTGTAAAGATGCACGAAACATGATACTTGCTATATAATTGTTATGTTTTAACCAAAATACCCTTGCGGGGGAATAATTGCTAATTGATTGCCATGATTTGACCAAATTGCCCTCATGGGGAATAATGGCTAGTTAATTGTTATTTGTTGACCAAAATGCCCTTACGGGGAATAATTGCTAGTAATGTACGTTATGAATACATGGCACGTATATGATTGCTTACACATGTAATGTGTCACAAAAACACTTGTTAAAGTCACACACGATTCACTAACGAAGCACGAAACATGTTATGTGCATAGGTATTATGTGCCGGGTCTAGAGACTCGATAATATTCCGACACTTAGAAAAATCTCTTTGTTGTTTTAGAACGTTAGAGAGAGTTTTTTGGTGATGCGCATCTTGGTGATTTAATTTGGGAAATTCTTCGCAAACAGTGAGTTTCACTTTCCCCTCTTTAAACTGTTTTCAAACGCTTTTCACTTGGGGGAGATAACATACTCCACAACGCATTTAAGATTTTGTTATAAATTATATATCACTTGTAAAGGCTAAGTGGCAAACGAAATATTTGAAGTCCTACACATCGAACCGGTTAATATTTAGAATAGCGAGTCACTGTTGAGTAGTACTACTGGGTTTGACAAACCCCACCCAACGCTAAACTCGACTGGAGGTCGAGCGGGTGTAATTTTGGCTAACACGTACCATGGTCTGGAGGACCTGGTGACAAGGCACTTAATAAACGAGTCAGCTTCGGTGTCGAACACTTAGTAATACTTGTTGTATAGACTAGCTACCTATCGATATATAATTTGACATAACACTATCTGGTAACGCAAAACGCTGTAACGCTGTAACGCAAAACGCTTAACGCAAAACGCTGTAACGCTAAACGCAAACGCTAAACGATTTATTTTTATATAACTTGTGAACTCACCAACCTTGTGTTGACACTTTTAGTATGTTATTCTCAGGTAGCCGAGGCGGGCGCGCGGTTTAGGAACATGCATTGCTTGATAAACTTTTAACTATGCAAACTTACTTTTAACTGTTATCCTTGGTTTTAAATCGTCCTGCATGATGTAACGTTGTTTCTATGGTTTTACGTTTCCGCACTTATTTTCATTTAAACGTTTTTATGGTTTGATTATAACTGATGATTCCGATCCTGTTAGTTCGCACCCTCTGACGGTAAAACTCCGTTAGTGGATTTTGAGGGTGTGACAGATTGGTATCAATGCCATTGGTTATAGCGAACTAGAAGCTGCATGCATACTAGACTATAACCGCGACGACCCATTAGTTATAATGATACGCACTGCATAGGTTTGTGTAGTCTTGTAATTCTATCTCTTTACCTCTTTCACTCATACGCGCGCGCATATACGGCTTACATGTAGGAATGTCGACGCCACCCTCATCATCATCCGATTCGATGACGCATGCTCACGGGAAGGAACCGCAGTTACCTACCGCCTCACCACCCCGAGTAGTCCCGGAACTCGAAGCTCCCGCACCGAAGAGGTACCGCCTATCCGGAGGCATTTACGAAAACGACATTAGCTGGGAATGGTACCCTAACATGATCAGACGTATGGTCTATCGCGAACAAGTTCCCCCGTTACCTCACCCGAACCACCCTGCTTATCCCAACACCCTACCACCCATAACCGAACCTGTAGAGCGAGTTCTCGCAGCTGTCGTTTCTTGTTTGGAGCGTGATGTGGGTTACATGCGCTATACGAGAGCCAACGTTTCCGGACTGTTGAAGGACGGAACCGAGACTAAGGAGGAGATTGCCCGCATGGCAGCGGCAATGAAAGAAATGCAAGAGGCCAGTGATCAACAGATGAAGGTTATGATGAAGATGCAAGCCGAGATGATAGACTTGCAAGAGCAACTCCAAGAAGCAAGGACCCGAACTGAGATAGCGTTAGAGCGTTGCGATGTCTTACAAATGCAACTTGCTCAGAACGCAGTCGAACTTGAGGCAGAGCCTGAGGCAGAGCCTGAAGTGGAACCTGAAGAAGACCCCGAAGAGGAGCCTGAGAAGGATCCCGAGGAGGAACCCGAAGAAGAACCGGCTGAGGAAGAGGCACACTCAGAGGTGTCCTCAGACGATGACATCTAGTGATGATGACACTTAGATGGAGGGGTTGTCTCCATCCGAACTATTATTTTTCTATGATTTTAAGGATTGATTGGAAATACTTTGTAGCGAATACAATGGTTTTAATCATGAATTTTTTATTTAGATTAATATGTGGTTGTGATGTGATGTTGTTTCTTATTTCTTTCTTACCTATCTTTTTATTACATGTATGGTGTGTTGTATATGAAAGAAAAATTCATGTTTAACATTTTATACTGTGATTCTAGGAAATGGCTGGAAGAAACGCTGGACGAGGACGTGGTAACATCAGCTTAACTGCAGCTGAACTCCAAACTCTGCTGAAAGACCATGCTGCGGCCGCTCTAGCCGCACACGTTCAGAACCAAACTGGAGGTCCAAGTGGAACGTGTACCTTCAAGAACTACCTTGACTGCAAGCCCAGTACGTTTAAGGGCACTGAGGGAGCTATAGGCTTCCTGCGTTGGGCTGAGAAGGCCGAGTCGGCCTTTGAGATGTGTAATTGTCCCCCTGCCAGTAGGGTCAAATTCGCTGCTGGAACACTTGAGGATTCCGCCCTCACTTGGTGGAATTCGAACGTCCAGATCCTTGGATTGGAACTGGCTAACGCGATGAACTGGGAGGAGTTCAAAAACATGATGCGAGAGGAGTATTGTCCGAGAGAAGAGATTTCAAAGTTGGAGTCGGAGTTTTGGTCACTGAAGATGGTGGGTTCGGAAATCAAAGCCTACACTACTCGTTCTCACGAGTTGGCTGTGATGTGTCCGCGGATGGTGGATCCGCCGAGCAAGAGGATCGAAATGTACATTGATGGGTTAGCACCGCATATTCAGGGCATGGTGACGTCTTCCAGACCAGCCACGATACAACAAGCGATCCGTTTAGCTCACAAACTGACGGATCAGCCTGTGACTCAAGGTGCGTTACCACCTAGGGGTTCGACCACTAAAGCCCGTGACAACCTGAGTAACGACAACAACAGCAACAGCAACCCGAGCAGCGGGAAGAGGAAGTTTGACAACACCAGATTTTCATTCTCGAACCTCCCACCGCAACAACACTACCGTAAGCCCGAATCCACTCGGAGTTTTAACACTCAGAATCACAACAACAACAACAACAACGGTAGCGGGCAGGTTTCGAGCGGATATGCTGGGAAATATCCAAAGTGCAACAGGTGCAACTATCATCATGTTGGCCAGTGTGACCGTGTCAAGTGTCAGAGATGCGGAAAGATGGGTCACCAAGCGAAAGAATGTAGAGGAGACCTTGTGGCAAAGGGTGCTCCTAAGCCACCTATGACGACGAACGGATGTTTTGAATGCGGGCAGGAAGCTCATTTCAGAAAAGATTGCCCCAAGCTGAAACAGAATGACAACAATGGGGGTAATGGAAGTGGCAGTAATGGTGGAAGCAATGGCAAGGGAAGAGCGTTTGTAATTGGGTCGGGTCAAGCCCGCAATGATCCGCACGTGGTGACTGGTAAGTTCCCTGTAAACGATTGTTTTGCTTCTGTATTGTTTGACACTGGAGCTGATAGGAGTTTTGCGTCGAAAGCCTTTAGTCAACTCTTAGACTTAACTCCAACTCCGTTAGATGCTAAGTTTCCTGTTGAATTAGCTGACGGTAAGACTATAGTAACGACTCATGTACTTGCGGGATGTAAGTTAAAACTGTCAGGTCATGTCTTTGATATCGACCTTATTCCTTTTACGCTTAGTAGTTTCGATGTCGTTGTCGGCATGGACTGGTGATCCGAGAACCGAGCGGAGATTATATGCCACGATAAGATAGTACACATTACCACCCCTTCCGGCGAGATCATTTCGGTCCGAGGTGAGAGAAGCGGCATGACCACCAGCGTCATTACCATTATGAAGGCGCAGAAGTATCTACGAAAGGGTCATCCGGCGATTTTGGCGCAGATTGTTGAGAAACCCGCAGAGGAGAAACGAATTGAAGATATTCCGGTTGTGCGAGATTTTCCGGAAGTTTTCCCGGAGGATTTGCCCGGACTCCCTCCTATTCGTCAAGTCGAATTCCAAATTGAGTTGACACCCGGTGCAGCACCCATAGCACGAGCCCCGTATCGGCTCGCACCGGCGGAACTTCAGGAGTTGTCCACTCAGTTGCAAGATTTGTTGGATAAGGGTTTTATCCGACCTAGCTCATCGCCATGGGGAGCCCCTGTCTTGTTTGTCCGAAAGAAAGACGGGACTTTCCGCATGTGTATCGACTACCGGTAGTTGAACAAGGTGACGGTCAAGAACCGTTATCCTTTACCCCGAATTGACGATTTGTTTGACCAGCTTCAAGGATCGAGTTACTACTCGAAGATCGATCTGCGATCCGGTTACCACCAACTGAGAGTGCGCGAGGAAGATATTTCAAAGACGGCTTTCAGAACACGGTATGGTCACTACGAGTTTTCGGTTATGCCTTTTGGCCTAACCAACACACCAGCTGTATTTATGGATCTCATGAATCGAGCATGCAAGGCGTACCTCGACAAGTTTGTGATTGTATTCATCGATGATATTCTCGTCTACTCCAAGAACGAAGCTGACCATGAAGAGCACCTAAGGGTAATTCTGGAATTATTGAAGAAGGAACAACTGTATGCTAAACTCTCGAAATGTGAATTTTGGCTTTACGAGGTTCACTTTTTAGGGCATGTGATCAACGAGAATGGTATCCATGTCGATCCCGGTAAGGTAGAGGCCATCAAAAACTTGGAAGCACCTAAGACTCCGACTGAGGTGCGACAATTCCTAGGACTGGCCGGCTACTACCGGCGTTTCATCGAGGGATTTTCAAAGATTGCTCAACCCCTCACCGCTTTGACTCACAAAGGCACTAAGTACAATTGGGGTGACGCGCAAGAATCCGCCTTTCAACAATTGAAAACCAAACTCTGCAGTGCCCCTATTTTAGCCCTCCCCGAAGGAACGGAAAATTTTGAGGTACACTGTGACGCATCTATACAAGGTCTCGGTTGTGTGCTGATGCAACTCGAGAAGGTTATAGCCTACGCCTCTCGACAACTACGGGTTCACGAGAAGAACTACACGACCCATGATTTGGAACTTGAAGCTGTGGTGTTTGCTCTTAAGATATGGAGGCATTGCTTGTACGGTACCAAGTTTACCATTTACACCGACCACAAAAGTCTCCAACATATCTACAATCAGAAGGAGCTGAACATGCGACAGCGTCGTTGGGTCGAGATGCTTAAAGATTATGATTGTGCCATCAAGTATCACCCTGGCAAGGCCAATGTAGTGGCCGACGCCCTCAGCAGAAAAGAAACAGATAAACCCAGACGAGTGCGAGCATTGCAACTCACGATTCATGCCAGCTTACCCGATCAGATTCGCGATGCGCAATTTGAAGCTTTGAAAGATGATAATCTCCCATCAGAATTCATGCGGGGCATGAACAAGCAACTTGAAACCAGATCGGACGGGGTCCGATATTTTGAGAACCGGATTTGGGTTCCACGCTGCGGAGAGTTGAGAACTCTAGTGATGGACGAAGCTCACAAGTCCCGATATTCTATCCACCCTGGCTCAGATAAAATGTACCATGACTTAAAGGCACTTTACTGGTGGCCGAACATGAAAGCCGACATTGCCACCTACGTGAGCAAATGCTTGACTTGTGCCAGAGTCAAGATAGAATACCAGAAACCATCTGGTCTACTACCACAACAACCGGAACTCCCAATGTGGAAATGGGAACACATCTCAATGGATTTTATCACGGGTTTACCTAAGACACCGACGGGATGCGATACCATCTGGGTGATCGTTGATCGGTTGACTAAGTCGGCACACTTCCTAGCGATTAAAGAAACGGACAAAATGGAAAGACTGACTCGTGTATACATGAAGGAAGTAGTGTCTAGACACGGAGTGCATGTCTCAATCATTTCTGATCGAGATTCTCGTTTCACTTCGCACTTTTGGAAGTCGCTTCAAAGCGCACTAGGCACCCGTCTCGATATGAGAACAGCGTACCATCCTCAGAAGGATGGGCAAAGTGAACGGACTATTCAGACCCTGGAGGATATGTTGCGTGCCTGCGTATTGGATTTCGGAAAAAGTTGGGAACCCCACTTACCCTTGGTAGAGTTTTCGTATAATAACAGCTACCACGCAAGTATTAAGGCAGCGCCGTTTGAAGCGCTGTACGGACGGAAGTGTCGATCACCACTCTGCTGGGCAGAGGTGGGTGACAGCCAAATCACTGGTCCGGAACTGGTACTCGAAACTTCAGAAAAGATTGTTCAAATCCGAAATCGCATGGCAGCAGCACGAGATCGCCAAAAGAGTTACGCCGACAAGCGCCGAAAACCCCTCGAATTTCAAGTGAACGATCGAGTGTTACTCAAAGTCTCACCTTGGAAAGGTGTGGTTCGCTTTGGTAAGCGAAACAAACTCAACCCACGATATGTTGGTCCTTACCGGATAACTGAGCGCATTGGTCCGGTGGCGTACCGACTGGACCTACCAACGGAACTCGGTGGCGTACACAATGTATTCCACGTGTCCAATTTGAAGAAATGCCTGTCCGATGAAACCCAAGTAGTCCCTTTGGAGGAACTGCAAGTGATGAACAGTTACGTTTCATTGAGGAACCAGTCGAGGTTTTGGATTGGGAAACCAAGACGCTCAAGCACAGCAAAATTCCAATCGTTAAGGTTCGTTGGAACTCGAGACGTGGACCGGAGTTCACGTGGGAACGCGAGGATCAAATGATGAAAAAGTATCCTCACCTTTTTGAAGGGCTAACCAAACACAGAAAACCGTGAAACCCGGCAAACCGTCAGACATCACCGGAGGTATGAATTAAATTTCGGGACGAAATTTCTTTCTACTAGGGGATGATATGACAAACTGAAATTTTTTTTTCTTACTCTTTCAGACACTCATCACGACTTGACTCAAATTTTCGAGACGAAAATTCTTTAACATGGGAATGATGTGACAATCGTCAATTTCAGGTTAACTCCGTTAACTCAACTCCGTCAATTCAAACTTATAATCACTAAATCTATAACGCACACTTCATTACATTTAAACTAGGGTTTAAATGACGCTTAACACTTACTACATGTGTAGTCTTTCGGGAATTGCACCGAAACGCAAACGAGTTGACGCAAACGATTGATGAATAAACGAAAAACGTCAAAACAGTAATTATATGATAATTATGTGTTAGACTTATGTGTTATGTGATAACATGGTTATAAACGCTAACTCAAGATGTAAACAAGTTAGTTAAAGCTAGGAAAAGTAATACTTAGAAGTGGAGGGGCCAAAGTGTAACATAGACTATTATAAATAAACCTAATAACCAAACCCTAACTATTATTTTCTTTTCCTCAACAATCCCGATCGGTCTCTCTCTCCCTTGGCTTCACACGGCTGCCGTCACCTCTAATCACACATACAACCCTCAAATCAAGTGTTTGATTGAAGAACTAGGTGCTAGGAAGGTATAATTGATCATCCTTTACATCCTTGTTACTTGATTTTGATGTTTGTTGGGTTAATTACAAACCCTAGTGAGCCGATTTCATGTGTATGTAGGAAGTTAACATGATTGTTGTTGAATGAATGATGATTGATAACTAGTATTGATCTTGTTGCATGTTGATTGTTGTGTCTTTGATTTGAGTTCAAACACAAACCCTAATCAAGTATGTAATATGTAATTGATGTGCATGGATGGTGTTTATGGAGTTTAGAGGATCATATGAATGCATGATAGTTCATAGGTTGTTAATATGTTGAGTTTGGATGCAAACAGTTTCTGGACAGAATGTGTATATGATGTTTAAGTGACTGTAATGAAGTGTAAACATGAAAATTTGTTGAGATTGTTGGTACTACAGTAAACTAGGTTGAGTCTAGTTTCTAAAGAATATAAACTTGAAATTTTTGGACAAGTAGAAGTTAACTTTTATGAATTTACAAAAACATTGTGCAAAGCTGAGCTGTTAGACCTGCTGTTAGGTTGTGTTGTAAATATTATATCTCATGAACTACGAGACCAATTGGGTTGGTTCCACTTCTGGAAGTTGACTTATTGAGTTAGGAACCTAACCCAAGTGGTCTTGCATTTATTGGATTTTTCGTTTAACGGGAATTGCAAATAAAATTCTGTTGCGCATGAACTTGACTGTTATGAGTTTGCTGTAATGATTTGATGATTGTGAGAAAACTATGTGGAATAAAAATATAATTAAATATGTTCTGGAAACCTAAGACATATGTGCTTCTGTGATGATTTTTGGTAAATTAATTGAGATGCTATGATCGGTGAAATAGTACAATCTTTCTAGTAGGATTTCTGTCTCGGTGAAACTAGCTGCTGAGTTGTGTAAAGATGCACGAAACATGATACTTGCTATATAATTGTTATGTTTGGACCAAAATACCCTTGCGGGGGGATAATTGCTAATTGATTGCCATGATTTGACCAAATTGCCCTCATGGGGAATAATGGCTAGTTAATTGTTATTTGTTGACCAAAATGCCCTTACGGGGAATAATTGCTAGTAATGTACGTTATGAATACATGGCACGTATGTGATTGCTTACACATGTAATGTGTCACAAAAACACTTGTTAAAGTCACACACGATTCACGAACGAAGCACGAAACATGTTATGTGCATAGGTATTATGTGCCGGGTCTAGAGACTCGATAATATTCCGACACTTAGAAAAATCTCTTTGTTGTTTTAGAACGTTAGAGAGAGTTTTTCGGTGACGCGCATCTTGGTGATTTAATTTGGGAAATTCTTCGCAAACAGTGAGTTTCACTTTCCCCTCTTTAAACTGTTTTCAAACGCTTTTCACTTGGGGGAGATAACATACTCCACAACGCATTTAAGATTTTGTTATAAATTATATATCACTTGTAAAGGCTAAGTGGCAAACGAAATATTTGAAGTCCTACACATCGAACCGGTTAATATTTAGAATAGCGAGTCACTGTTGAGTAGTACTATTGGGTTTGACAAACCCCACCCAACACTAAACTCGACTGGAGATCGAGCGGGTGTAATTTTGGCTAACACGTACCATGGTCTGGAGGACCTGGTGACAAGGCACTTAATAAACGAGTCAGCTTCGGTGTCGAACACTTAGTAATACTTGTTGTATAGACTAGCTACCTATCGATATATAATTTGACATAACACTATCTGGTAACGCAAAACGCTGTAACGCTGTAACGCAAAACGCTGTAACGCTAAACGCAAACGCTAAACGATTTATTTTTATATAACTTGTGAACTCACCAACCTTGTGTTGACACTTTTAGTATGTTATTCTCAGGTAGCCGAGGCGGGCGCGCGGTTTAGGAACATGCATTGCTTGATAAACTTTTAACTATGCAAACTTACTTTTAACTGTTATCCTTGGTTTTAAATCGTCCTGGGTGACGTAACGTTGTTTCTATGGTTTTACGCTTCCGCACTTATTTTCATTTAAACGTTTTTATGGTTTGATTATAACTGATGATTCCGATCCTGTTAGTTCGCACCCTCTGACGGTAAAACTCCATTAGTGGATTTTGAGGGTGTGACAATTTTGTCAAATACTTAAATATATCTAAAAAGCTATAGCTATCAGTTTCCAGCCACCGACTAGTTTTGACAAGCATACCCAAAGTGTTCACGCCATTTAGGTGAAATACATTTTTAGTGATGCAAGGTCAAAGTCTAATGAAAGGGACATTTAATAGCATGCGGAGGCTTAAAAGAAGAACATACCTGACACAATGTTTATATTCACGAGACCCCAGTTGATGTGAACTAGACGGTCATGGTCGATTGAACCGACTATGAGATCAACAAATTAAAGACAACTTTCTTTCACATGTTGGGCTATTAACTTATGCATTCACAAGACTTCAACACTTTACTCTACAATATTCATATATACATTCATAAATATTCTTTTCCATATTTCAAGAAGAATTCGAGCTCCAATTCAAAAAGAAGAGATCAAAATCAAAAGCAAAAATAAGAGCTTCAAAGTTATATCACTTGCTCATTCTCACTTGTATATTGAGGGTTCCTCACTACAGGTTAATCTAGTGATTTAACAATTGAGATTTGAGATGGGAACACTATTTTAAAATATTGTTGTAATGGGTTGGGAAACTCTATTTTGACATAGAGTTTATTATTATTGAGAGTTTGAGAGAGTTCACCGTATAATGAACATATTGAATAAGTGTAAAGCTAGTCATTTGGTGTGGCTGTTGAAGAATGCGCTCACTACATTTGATTAGTAGATAATTGTAAAGCTAAGTACTTGGTGTAGTTAGTGAGGAAGGTGATCACTTCCTTTGAAGAGTGACAAATGTCCTGGCGATCCCTACCTTAAGGAGATGATTCAGTGAAGAAAACTCTCGATCGGGGAGAGGACGTATGATGGATTAGTTAACATTCACTTGAACATTTATACATTGGTTGCGTATCTTTTTCCCTAACTCTTTACATACTTATTTGTTTATAGACGACCATAGTCGAAAAGAGAGAAAGAACGATGCGATAGACGAATGGATTTGAAAAGAATGAAAAAGAGTCGAAATGAGAGAAAGAGAGACACGTAACATAAGAGAAATGAGTAATAACGACACGCAAGTGAACATTTACGAATCAGGAAAAAATGAAGGATAAATCTCTAAATGGTTAAAAAAAACCTACTCTAGACATGTGGAGTTACCGTATTCGATTAGTCCCTTTACCGTCACCAAACCAAAAACCCTTTGTTACTATACATCTTGCTTCCGCCGTCGCTTCATCAGATCAAGGTGAGCTATATTAATATCGATTTACTTTACATATATCTATGTATAATAATTGAACCAGTTAAGTTCATCAAACTGAAGTATAATCTTCTTAATTTCAGTCAGTCATAATCGACTTCTTATCGTTTATATTTTAATATATAATAATAATTTGTGTAGTAGGTATAGTCATTTACAATCGATGGCGGAAGAAGCAGTGTTAGGGTTTCTGGAACATAACGAACAAATAGTTGATTCAGGTGAGTTCGCTGAGGACAAAGGAATTAGCCATGAAGAGATTGTCAACGTCATTAAGAGCCTCAATGGCTTTCGATTCGTCGATGCTCAGGTCTATTTCTATTCAATTCTCATTTTATTATTGAAAAGATGATGATATCAAGGTTAATAATATATGTAACTGAATTTGACTACATTTTTATTATTATTATATTACTTGCTATACCTAATTATAAGTTTTTACTTTGAACACATGCTATTCTTTACTTTGTAGTAACTACTGTTATATACTTACTCGTGAACGTATATTGTATTTGTAGTCTACACAGTTTCTGATTAGTTAAGGTCAGTAGATCACTGGCACAAAAGGTCATTTTGGGACTATATGTTGGGAGGAAGAGCAATTTGGCACAGAGAATGTTAATCATTGATTCATTTCAATCAGTTTTAATGATAAGTATCAACCATTGTGATTATAGTTGGAGATGAGTTGTGTAAATGAATGCTTATGTGAATACGGTCGTGTTTTGGTAAATACTTTTGTGTGAGTATACAGATGAAAATATTGTAGTATCATAGTGACATTTTGTTCTGTTTGGCTCAGAGATATCGAGTTTGGTTTTATTTTTTTGTATATAAACCATAATTTGCCATTATGCATTGTCTATAGGATATAAAGAAAGAGAGATGGCAACTAACTACTGAAGGAAAAACTTATGCTGCTAGCGGATCTCCAGAATTCCAACTATTCATGGCCATCCCACCAGAGGGCATTTCACCAGTAGAACTAAAGGTTAAACAAACAATCTTCTACTTACATTATGGGTTATGAATATTTGATTTGTTATATGTAATTACATTACATGTAAATTATAATAGCATTTGATACCAGCATCTGAGAATAGATGGACACTTGTTTGAAGGTATACTGAATGAATTGATTTTATTGAATGCAGAAAAAGTTAGGAGACTCTGTTTTCAAGATAGGTAGCCAGCAAGCGAGAAAAAATGACTGGGTGGAGATGGGAAAGACACACGTCTCTAGAAAGGTAAAGTTAGTAGAGTAATGTTAAGGATGATTGTATATTTTTGAACTTGTTACTTCTGTTAATTGGTATAACTCACTCTTTGAAGTTACTATTTGTTTGCTTAATATTGAAAGTTTGAACTTGTTAGTTTCATATAAGCTGAATTTGTTAGTTAATTGAGTATAAATACCCTATTAAAGCTATAACATTGTGTAGTGTTTGTGCTCACGCATCTTCTTTACATTGTTAATTTCATATATTCTGTGAAGTCTTGTTTTTTAGTTGATGTATAAAAACTAATCTTTTTAATTTATGACTTGTTGTAGGTTGCACATGTTGATGATAATGTGAAGGCTCTGCTCATAAAGATAAAAGACGGAGAGGTGTGTATATTTACCAAGCTCTTTACTTTGATTAGAATATTAATCATCAACTATTGGCTAGAATTACATATCTTCCTAATTTGAAACATAATCTTTTATGTTGTCTGAAATAATGATATTATTTAAGAACTACATAGACCACTTATTTCTTTTATTTGAATATCAACTATATCCTTGACTTAACGTAGTATCCTTACATACTTTGACCATTGAGATAAGTATTTCAGGCTCTCAAACAAGAGGATATTGATGCTCTGAAGCGAAGAAAACTTATATCTCCTCAGTAATAGTTCCATCCCATTTCTATGCTTTTGGCTACACATACATCATGATAAGTTGGTTATTTTGTACCAACTTTATTGCTCATAATTTATGTAATTGACAGCAGTTTTTCAATATATCATGTTACATCTGAATCTTATGTGTGTGATTTTTGAAGTCTTTACACTTTTACAGGATATGGAAAGGCTACTCTGTAAAAAAAGGTCCTCAATATGCCCCTAAAAGAAAGAAGCCTGCCACTGATTTAACCCGAGAAAATCTGCAAAGGTATTATTCAAATCTTGATTTTCACTTGTTTAATGTTTACAACAAAAAGAAAAGATAAACTGTGTTTATAAAGGTCTAATAACCAGCACCATACTAAGTCAATAAACTTAAGCTCGCTCTTTCTCTTTTGGATCGGCCAAGAAACTCAAATTTTTGTTCTGATAAAATTCATTTGCAAAAAAAATAAATCTTTTAAAAACTGAAATTAATACTTGTATTTTCTTTTTTGTTATTCAGTGGTGAGTGGAAGGAGTTGCAGTTTAAAGAGTATAATTTTCTTGCAAAAGGTTTACCTGTTGAAGGCGGTTATCTTCATCCATTGCTCAAGGCAAGAATACAATTAGTCATTTTCTGTTTTCTTTGATTTTTGCTTAATTTCTGTTGGAATAATAAATAATTATGTAATTGAGATATGTTAGTTATTTAAAATTTTAATTGATTAAGCAAATTTTCATCAAATAAGATTCCTATATCTAAATATCAAGTCATTTCAGGTAAGGCGACAAATGCAGATGATTTTTCTTCAAATGGGGTAAATTTCAACTATAACATTTTGTTCAGGCATCATTTTAATAAATAATAGCTTTTACAATACTGCTTTGTTTGATTACAGATTTGAGGAAATGCCAACAAATAATTATGTTGAAAGCAGGTAGCTACTGTTCTTTATTTATGCAGTTTGATTGTGTTAATTATAATTATTACTAGTTATTGTTATGGTCTATTAGTTTATGGCCAGTAGGTCCAAGTTAGGTTTATCTAGGGTTTTTGGTTTCTTACCTGTATATATTGTGGATTTCCCATCCAGTCTAGTTACAGTATCAGGCTGGCAGGCTTGTAAACGAACATGAACGCAGCTTGTTCATGTTCGTTTGTTAACTTTTAACTGAACAAACAATCGAACACGAAGATTTAAACGAATGGATTTCTTTTGTTTGTGTTTGTTAAAAAACGAACATGTTCGTTCGTTAACAGTATAAACGAATGATTCACGAACGAACATAACTGAGCATAGATGAACAAATATAATTGAAGTAAACCAGTTTAGTGTAATGTGAAGAACAATGTGTTGGGCCTAAAAAGTTAATAAAACTAAACTAAGTTGGAATGGGCCAAAATTTTTTAGATCATTATATTAACGAACAAACGTAAACTAACGAACATAAAACATAAATGAGCAAACAGCAAATTTAAATAAACGAACATTCACAAGCATAAATGAAAGAACGAAGCATGTGTTCATGTTCGTTCGCTTAACTAAATGAACACATCTTTTTGTTCATGTTCGTTTTTTAATTAAGTATATGAACATAAACGAACTTCTAGCTGACTGCTTTACGATTTGTTCTCTGAAAATTCGGTTTGCTTACAGGTATTCGGATATTAATTCCAGTCTCTTTTGTAATATGTAACCTTGCCTACCTATAATTATTCGGTGTTATAAGTTAAATAAGGATTTTATCTGAGGATATGGTCTGCAAAAATTACTTTTCTTATGCTAAAACTGTGATAATAATCGCAGCTTTTGGAATTTTGATGCACTTTTCCAACCGCAACAACACCCTGCTCGTGATTCACATGATACATTCTTTCTACGCGGTATGTTTTAAACAAAAGTTTTGTGCCTTGCGTCTTTGCTTTCGAATATACTCTAATGGATGATGTGGCATTGAAATATGTAGAACCGTCTACTACAAAGACACTTCCCGAAGTTTATGTTGAGAGAGTGAAGCAGATTCATGAGTCTGGAGGTCATGGGTCAAGAGGGTATGCCATCATATGAAACATGTATTTATATATTTATATTTTCATGCTTTTTCTAAGATTTTTTTTAACTTTTAGCAATGTTTATTTTTCAGGTATGGATATGATTGGAAAAGAGAGGAAGCAAATAAAAACTTGTTAAGAACTCATACAACTGCTGTGTCCTCGAGGATGCTGTACGCCCTTGCAAAGGTTTTATTTTCATTGTTTTGTTCAGTCTTTTCATTTATTATGACCATGCTTTGCTTTTTGTAACATAATTTATTATTATTAAAATAAAGAAGAATAACTAAAAAAGTATTGGAAGGGGTGAAAAAAATGTTTATATCTCTATACACTGGTTTCTTTTACCTTCTTTTATTTACATGCTTTGTTCTGGAGTAGGGCGGCTGTAAACGAGCCGAGCCAGGTGGGCTCGGGCTTTGCTCATTTATCTTAACGAGCTGAAATGTTATGCTCGATCTCGGCATTTTCAAACTCTTGAGTGCTCAGCTTGTGGCTTAATGAGACATCTTTTTTTTCTCAATTTTTGTATTTTTATACATATTTGTGTATATAAAAGCTGAAAATAGTATTTGTAACATATTATGCAGAATTTATAAATTACAGAATTCAAAATTTATATATATTAAAGTTGGGTTGTAGTTTATATATATACTGTAATATATGTCCTTTACTTTTAAATGAGTGAAATTTGAATTTTCAATATATATATATATATATTAATTTTTTCACTATAAAAATGCCATATGTATACAAAGTTACAAACACACACAGAAAAGCTACGAGCCGACCTTGGCTTGGGCCAGGCTCGTTGATTGTCTGAGCAAGCCTCAAGCTCAACTGTTCAAGCTCTTTGAGCAGCCTTATCCTGGAGCGGAAAAATGAAATGTTTGGCTGCATTACTGCATATGAATCTATCAACTGCTGAACTTATAAAATTTGCAGAAACCTTTTGAAGCAAAAAGGTACTATAGTATTGATCGGGTTTTCAGAAACGAGGCTGTTGACCGGACCCATCTTGCTGAGTTCCATCAAATAGAAGGTATCCTTGTCTCTGTTCATTTTTTTATACAACGAAATATCTACTACTACTGAAAAAATTAAAAAAGTTGACATTTTAAAATTGACTTTTAGTTGAAATGAAAATAATAGTTCTATAAAAAACGCACATGCGTTATTTCCTGTTGGAAAAAAAATTACGTTATCTGTTTTCAGGAAGTTTGTACTTTTAGAAAATGTTTGAAAAACACTTTGTAAATAGTTGATTAAAAAAGTTAAACTATGATGTGTTTTTTATGTTTAACTCTGACAGATTCAGTTGAAGTTCGCCGTTCAATTTATTTTTGTTTAAATTTTTACCACTATTGGTTTCAGGGCTAATATGTGACCGTGGGCTAAGTCTTGGGGACCTACAGGGTGTGCTGCATGATTTCTTCTCTCGTTTGGGTAAACATTAATCTTCATGTTAAGGAGCACTACCTTAATTTACCGTAAGTAAAACAAATGAAATAATATAATATTATCTCATTCCATCTTTTATTCCAGGAATGTCCAACTTGCGTTTCAAGCCTGCTTACAATCCATACACTGAACCAAGCATGGAAATATTCGGGTCAGTTTTTATTTTTGTTTGACTTTCAATCGTTTTGACTTTTTAGCAGGTAGGTATAACATATGTACTATCTAATGGGGCAGATATCATGAAGGTCTTAAGAAATGGGTTGAAGTAGGAAATTCTGGAATGTTTCGACCTGAAATGTTACTTCCTATGGGACTTCCGGAAGATGTTAGCGTTATTGCTTGGGGCCTGTCTCTTGAACGGTAAATATCCTCATATTTTTATAAGTATCCTCATATTTTTAACTATTAATTAGACCTGTTTAATCAATGGCTTTTTTAAAAATATTTTTGGAACTGATATTCTTATAGGCCAACTATGATACTTTATGGCATCAATAACATCAGAGATCTCTTCGGGCACAAGGTATACACACAACTGTTTTAAAGTTTAAACCGCTGCATTAATGTGTTCTAAACCATTAAAACATAATCCAAAAAGATACAAAACATGATTTTATTCTGTTTTTTTTTTCTTTTTTTGTAGGTGGACCTTGGTCTTATTAAGAGCAACCCGATATGTCGTATTGGCATATAAAATAAAGATTAAGATGAATGCTCGGTTAATACGCGTATGTATTTGTCGTTTAGTGCCTGTGTTTTTTATAGACCACATGATCCTTTTAGTTTGTACTCAACCATGATACTGACATACTGTTGACGACATTGGAAGGTCAAAACCAGATCTTTATTGCTATGAGAATTTTCTATTTCGTACATTGTTTTGGAATACCGATTAATTTATTGACATATCATTTGACGTTATGCAAGTGCAGCCACATGTTGAGTTGAGTTTTGATTTTATAGATTTGTTTCCCTTGATGAACGTCATTTGAAACTTGGAGGAGCATTATTGTAATGGCCATTCGTGAATTACTCTTAACATCGGCTTGATAAAAGCTCATACAAGGCTGAGCTTGAGCCTAAGCTTTACCTTATTGAGCTTGAGAAGCTAAATAAGTATAAGTTATACATTTTGATTGGCTTGTGAGGCCTTAAACCCTTGTATTGAGTTGTCCATGATTTGGCGTGAGCCGAGCAAGACGAAGTGAGGTCGTTTAAATTTTAACCATAAGGTGTGATTATAGGGTTGGTCACAAGGCAAGTCAGCCTCAGGTGGATTTTAAAAAATGGCTCAATTTGACTTGACTTGGTTTGCTTGATTTCGACGGAGTTAGATTGTTAGAACTAATAAGAAAGAAATTTTTGATACAAAATAAACCAGGTAACGACGGAAAGTTGATTCGGCCATGTTGCTAAGTAACGTGGGACGTGAAAATCTAGCATAGTTTGATGTGACAAAAAGCCATGTCGTGGAACATTGCTAATGACCTACGTGTAGACCACATGTGTGAAGGAAGGCCGTGGTGAATTAATTTTTTTTTAGAGACAAATAATATTTAAAAAGGGACCAACTAGAGACAAATAAAATTTAAGTGGATTTTTAAGATTAATTAAGTGGGTTTTTGAAATTAAATTAAGTAGGTTTTTAATATTAAGGAAGTAGACTAAAATACCCTCCTCTTAGCCTTTTTAGAAAAATCAAACTTCTTATTTGAACATTTCTCTATGGTTAATAACAAATATATTTGGTTTTTAGATATTGTTAATAACTAATAGTACTAGGTTTTGATTTTGAAATTTGATTTTAAATGTATCTTTTATTGGCTTTTAATATTTAAAGTCTAAATATTCAATATTCTTTTAATCATTAGATTTTTTAAAAAATATCATACCCAATTTCAATATCATGGGTTTTTGCCCAAAAAGTTTTGACTCGATTAGCAAAACCGAGAAAACCGAACCCAAAAACCAATCACCGAAAACCGCAAAAAACCGAAATCGAATGGTTTTAAAAAATCATACGAAAGTTTGGTTTTTGGTTCAGTTTTAGTCAAAATCGCACCACACACCTCTAGTCTCTTGCAATGATGTTTCACCCACTAGAAGGAAGCATAGTTGATGTCATTGACTATTTTGCAATGTTTTCTTAACCGGACCGGATAGCAAGCCGGTCGGGCAACAGGTTCACCGGTTCAACCGGTCAAACCGGCCAACGAATCCGGCTTAAAATATTGCTAGAAAAACAAATTCTTCAAAAAAAATATTTTTTTAATTGGAAAACCACTCAACCGGTCGGACCGGCCGATTTTTTGGTTATCGAGCGAGCAGCATAGAACCAGATCGGTTGGTGGACCGATTCCCGGTCGAACCGGTCCGGTTTTAACAACATTGCAATTTTGGGCACAATATTGAAAATAACGCCGTTTCCATCTTTCCAAATCATCCATCACTGAGATAGATTGAACCACGTGATATTCCTCTTTGTTCTTTATGCTCTTCTTCGGAAATCAAGAGTCTCCTTTAAAGTGTCAAAATTCGTCTGCTTAGGTAATTTGACGACCCAATCATGTATAATAGACCACACCCGCTTAGAGATACTATTTTGAAGATTATCACAATCATAAGGTGTTGAGATGTTTCTTTGAAGCACACATGGTAGATTATCGAAGATCACCCCTCTTGTTGACAACGACCGTTTAGTCGAGATGCGATCAAGTAGCAGCCGCCAAATGAAACAATTTATTTTAAAAGAAACCCATTTCAACTCGTAAAATATTATTAAATACCAATAGCTAATGTTGTTTTAACTTTGTAATGCAAATGTTATGTAATTTGTAACATGTTTTCTATTTAAAAAAAAAACACAACGTATTTTACATACTTAGAGGAGAAGGCAACCAAAAAATGTAGAAGCTAACTTTTGTTTCAAGACATAACATATTTTCGAAAAATCAAATCGTATTATATAATATTTATTTATTTAAGGAAATGACATAAACAAATAAGATAGAAATAAAAATAAAAATCTTGGTTAAACCCTCATCTCATCTCATCTCATCTCATCTCATCTCATCTCATCTCATCAATCAAAATAAAAATAAAAATAAAAAGAGTTGTAGGGTTTTTGTTAATTAATAATATCAATGGCGAAATCTAGGAGCGGTGTTCGAATCGTAGTAGCCGGTGACGGTGGTACGGGCAAGTCGAGCTTGATTATCACCGCCGCAACTGAGTCTTTTCCGACCAAGCTTCCTCCGGTATTGCCACCTACCCGGCTGCCCGATGATATCTTCCCTGACCGTGTTCCTGTTACCATCATTGACACATCTTCTAGGTATTATTATTATTATTATTATTATTATTATTCTGCTCTCTTTCTTTCATAACATTAACATAATTACCTTTTCTTTTTTCTTTCACACACTACTCTATTTATCATTTTTCTCTAATACTAATATTCTTTTTCTCTAATCATTTTTAACAATTAAGTTTTTTAAATATCTAAAAACATTCAGTTTTTTCTTGATTTTATTAAAAACTGAGTTTGTAAAAATTATTTATTTTTTCATATATAATCAATATTAATCATTACTATTTATACTGTCTGGCACTTGTCAACTTTATATTGATTCATATATTTTTTTTAAATTAAAATATATAATGTTTATTTAAAAAAAAAGAAATTATTTTTTATATTTCTAGTCACTTCTAATAAAAAAACATTTATAAATTATATTTATTCAATAAAAAATAGTGAAGATTGGGTTGCTAATGAGTTGGAAAGTTTGGTTGGGTTGGGTAGGTGGAAGAGAAAGAAATTAGTTTAATTATAAAGATTGGGTTCGATTGGTTTGTGAACGGGGATAGTCTAAGATTTGCGATTGTACCGTATGTTTTAAAAGTTTATCGGGCATTGTGTAAAAGTACCTTCTTGCCCTCCTCATATCTATATGAATGAGAATTTTTTTTTTCTTATTTTAAGAGTTTTACAACCTTTTGTTCATATGGTTTAATGTATTACTTTAAATAATTTTGAAGGGGTTAAATGGTCTTTTAGTCACTAGCCCTACATACAGTTCACTATATTCATTCTATGTTTAATGACATGTGTTTTATTAATTTTATTTATTAATCCGTATTTAGTGACATAATTTTTATTAATCTATACCACTATAAAATACGTTCTAAAAAAGAGCAATCATGGCACAACTGGATTAAATGCAACACCAGTTATCCCGTCATGTAACGGGGTATTCGTGCTAGTGTATTATAATATGGTATAGCTTAGGTTAAATTAATGATATATAATTAATTTTTACCCTTAGAGAAGTTTGGGAAGTTTGAAGCATGAAACTGAATGTGCTGGTGATGAATTTTATTTTTATTTGTTAATTTCAGTTTGGAGGAAAGAGGCAAACTTGAAGATGAACTAAAGAGAGCTGATGCAGTAGTTCTTACATATGCGTGTGATCAGCCTTCTACACTTGATCGGTTGAGTACGTTCTGGCTTCCTGAACTTAGAAGATTAGAGGTATACTTTCTATTTGCTTTATTAGGAAAGATTTTATTATCTTTTTAAACATTTTGTTTTAATTTATGATTCGTTAAACTAGAACTGTATAAAATTATTGCTTGCTTGATTGTTACAGTTTTAGACATCATTTTACTTTCTTCTGTGACCTTGGTTAGCAACAATATTCTTGTTTATGTTAGGTTTAGGTAATATACTTGTGTATATAATGAAAAACAAAATTATATACACCCATCCACTCATACACACATATGTATATATGTGTATGTATGCATGCTTGTAGTTCTTATTATTAAATATTTTATGGTGATGGTTTCATCTATGCAATGAATGAGCCATAAAATATTTGATAATAAGAACTACAAGCATACGTTACTCCCCTTTCATTGATCAATAACCATTTATAAACCAAGAATTATGATTATGCTATTATTGGATCTAAGATGTAATACACATACAGGTGAAAGTTCCTGTTATAGTGGCAGGTTGTAAGATGGATTCAAGGGACGAGCAACATGCAATTAGTTTGGAGCAGGTGATGTCACCGATAATGCAACAGTTTCGTGAGATTGAAACTTGTATTGAATCTTCAGCATTCAAAAATATTCAGGTAATGTTCTGTTTCTTGAAAGCTCTAAGCTTTTATTTGCAGTAAAAAGAAATCTCCACATTTATTATAAATATTTTCTAATTTTTTCTATTACTGAGTCTGAATTATTGAATTTTGATGTTTTTGAAATATACATCAGACCCCAGAGGTTTTTTACTACGCCCAGAAGGCAGTAATTCATCCAACAGCCCCACTATTTGACCAGGAGACACAAATGTTAAAACCACGATGCGTGAGGGCTTTAAAGAGGATATTTATTCTCTCTGATCACGATAGAGATGGTACCCTAAGTGATGCAGAGTTGAATGATTTCCAGGTTTCATTTCTCGGTCTTACTTAAATTTAACCACTTGTACTTTTCATGGGTGGGTCAGACAGTTTGGTCCACGGTCAAAGTGGATACTTTTGGTACAGGTCGGGTTGGGTTGGGTAAAACAAATTTTGTTTATTTTTTTTTTAATTCTTTTTGTAAACGATTAGTGTGTCTAGTTTGTTCTTACAAAAATTACATTATTTCAGTATAATCTATCTAAGAAAATAAAATAGTTTGGGAGGTTTTATAATATACGCATTAAAAATACACTCTGGGTGACTTTTGACCGATGCCTTTAGGGATGTTCACCGCTTTGGTTATTGGTTTATTTGGCTAACCGAAAACCGAACTGAATAAAGAGAAATGGCTAACCAAACCGATTAACGAAATAAGAATTTGGTTTGGTTTCGGTTAAAAACTGAATTAACCGATTTCAGTTTTCGAATTGAGTGAGTTTTTTATAAAATAATGTACAGCCCTAATTGCCTTGTAATCTGTTTTGTAATGAATATATCCTTTTGACCCATATTGACCTGAACCGACTTATGCCGTTTGGATAGCACGTCAAAACAGATCCAGGTCAAAATTGGTCCTTTTTTGTTGGATTGAAAGCCAAAACAGTTTTCATCCAAGTTTTCACTTTTATATGTAGTAATACATATTTTTAAGAGTTACAAATAGTAATAATTTAGGAGGCTATATGCATTTTAATACCATTTGGGTGAGCTTCGAACCAGTTATCTTTTATTTATATAATTTACTTGTTTGACCCATTAGAGATAAATGCATTTGGTGTGTATATTGTTTCTTATACATTGGAGATTTGTAGAACGTGAATTAAAGAGTTTAATTTTATGATTTTGAATAGGTCAAATGCTTTAGTGCACCGTTGCATCCCTCAGAAATAGTGGAAGTAAAAAGAGTAGTGCAAGAAAAACTGCCTGAAGGTGTCAATGAGAACGGTCTAACATTATCCGGCTTTCTTTTTCTTCATGCATTATTTATTGAAAAAGGGCGTTTAGAGACAACATGGACCGTTTTAAGGAAATTTGGTTACAATAATGACATTAGACTTGCTGACGATCAGCTTTTCCCTCCAATTAAAAAGACTCCAGATCAGGTAAATTATTATTGTCTTTTTTGTGGTATGATATTGGTATAGAAGATGATGGTAACTGATTTAATGTCAAGTGAATCGTTATTAATCCGGGATATTATTGTTTTTTGTATGTTTGTAGACTGTTGAGTTGACAAGTGAAGCTGTGGAATTTCTCAGAGGAATTTTTACCTTGTTTGACTTTGATGGTGTATGTTTAACTATCTTCTTCTTTTTCTTTCTAAATTTAAGTTGTCAAATATAGATTTAATTGCTTATTCTAGTGGTGTGCATGGGTCGGTTATGGGCTCAAATCGAACCAAAAACTGAAAGTTGGTTTTTGGGTTTTCATAGTGGGTTAATTTCTATTTTCTAGTTTTGTCATTTGGGCTTGAAATTTTGGTTTGAAAAAAATGGCCCAAAATAATGAATTCGGGCCTATTTTTTTATTTTTGCTAATAAATGATTAATTGATTAGTACACAATTGGGTCTAAAATAATTCGGGTGCACCATTTATAAAGCTGCTTGTAAATTGAAACTCTCAAAAATAAAATTAGAATTGATAAATTAAATAAAAAAAACCTATTTTTTGAGTTAGGTTCAGTTTTTTCGGTTTTAGGTATATGCAAATCCAAAACCGAACCGGAAATTCGGTTTTTGAAAAAACACAAAACCAACCGTTGGGTTTGGGTTAGGTTTGGTTATTTCAGTTCAGTTATGTCGGTTATTTTGTTTTGTTGCACATCCCAAGCTTATTCTGTTTCATGGCAATTTTGTTGAGCTTTTAGAAGTTGAATATATGGTTTCCACCGAATTTGCATTTCTAAATTTTCAAACCTTCTTTGTTCAAATATTTTAATTTTTAATTAATTAAAATTCTCTTCGCTCGTCTTTTGGTCAGGATGATGCTCTCAATGCACTTGAGCTTGATGACCTTTTCTCTACTGCACCAGAAAAGTACTGCAACTTTTCCCATAATTATTATAGCTATTATTTTCTTTTTCCTCCTTTTATGTGTATTAATTTCATTTAAAATTTGCTATTTTACATTACAGTCCTTGGAATGAAGCTCCATATGCAAATGCTGCAGAAAAAAACGCATTAGGAGGATTATCACTCAATGGATTTTTGTCGGAGGTATGTATATATGAATACAGTTATAAATATTTATATATTTATACGTATTTTTAATTTTTTTTTTGTGGGATGCAGTGGGCTTTAATGACAGTTTTAGATCCAATTCTTGCTGTTGAGAACCTGATATACATCGGATATGCTGGTGATCCTGCTTCTGCTGTAAGAGTTACTCGGCAAAGACGTGTTAACCGAAAGAAGCGAACCTCTGACCGAAATGTCTTCCAGTGCTTTGTTTTTGGACCAAAAGAGGCCGGAAAATCCTCATTTTTGCATTCTTTTGTTAGAAGGTATTTCATCTAAACTAGATAAGTTTTTTTAGAGATTGTAAAATGGGCGGGTCGGGTTGGTCAATACGGGTAATTTTTTTACATGTCAATATGGTGGATGCGTTGACCTTTTTTTTTATTTTACGTTCTTTGATTAGTGTTGGTTATACTTATATCTTTAATAACTATGTAATTTATTATTTCACGATTTATAACTAATTTAATGAATTACATATTGACACACACACATACACACCCATATATTTCTGAAATAAAATCTTTTCACTTATTGAATATTATATTTAAAAATTTATATTCTGCCTACTAGTTTTCATGATGTTCTCTTTTTAATTGCTTGAACTGCAGGCCATTTTCTGAAGTATACACGCCAACAACAGGGGATCGATATGCAGTTAATATTGTTGATCAGCCTGATGTAAGTACATTTATTGTAAGCATCATGTTATACAACTCAAGATCCTTGATGATTACGTGCTTATTTTGCTTTCAATATGAGTAGAGCTGGCAATTTTGACCCGTTTACTTATGAATGAGTTGCTTGCAGGTTCTGTTATAAAATCTCATATCGTTTTATGCAGAAACTTAGTTTGCTATATTGAAAATATTATTATTTTAGTCATATTAAAAGTAACTATTTGTATCAATTTTTTGTAAAAAGTGTTTCCGGTCAACCCAATCCTGCAGCTTTCAGTCCGTTTACAAAAACGACCGTTTTTGACTGTTGACCCATTACCCAACCCGCCAGCTTTGCCACCTCTACATATTGTTAATTTGTATATTTATTCAACTTCTTACAGGGAACAAAAAAAACTTTGATTTTAAGAGAGATACCTGAAGACGCAGTTAAAAACTTGCTGAGTCATCAAGATGCTTTGGCAGCATGTGACGTAGCGGTTATTATTCATGACAGGTAACTGGATTTGTTTGATCATTTGTTTTTTGTTCTATTAGAAATATCAAAACATTTTTATGTTCAATTTGTAGTTGGATGGAGCCTTCATGGATACGAGCAAGAAAGTTACTTGTTGAAGTTGCGAGGCATGGGGAAACCACGGGTTATGAGGTTCCTTGCGTTATTGTTGCAGCTAAAGACGACCTCGAATCTAGTACAACCGCAATACAAGATTCAACAAGGGTATACAACTATACATCATTATTAGTAACAATCATGAATAATTAATATTATTCTATAAAGTAGTAACTTGGTGCAACTTTCAACCTGTTTGGCCCGTTAACCTTTAAGGGGGTGGCAGTCTAGGGGTGTAGGACCTACAAGAGCTCGAGCTCAGCTCGCCTTGTTTCGAGCTTTGTTTCTTAAGCTCGAGCTCATCCATGATTTCACAATTTCATATACGTTTTAAATTAACAAATTAAATAATATGAAATGTTTGTTTTCTTAGGTGAGCCAAGATATGGGATTGGAGGCTCCTATACCGATAAGCACAAGGTTGGGAGAGTTCAATTACGTTTTTAGGAAAATTGTGAAAGCTGCATCTCACCCGCATTTGAGTATTCCTGAAACTGAAGCTGCAAAAACTCGAAAACATTATCAAAGTCTTCTTAATCGTTCCCTAATGACCGTTTCAGGTATTATCACTTGTATTATAAAAAGCACTTAATTTTATTATTTTTATCAAAAAGAAAAAAGTGACCACAATTCCACTAAAACGATGACACAGTTATAACGACCTAGTTTGCCTTTTTTATGTGTGTTTATCACGTCTGCAGTGGGAGCTGCGGTTGCAGTTGTTGGGTTAGCTGCTTACCGAGTTTATGCTGCAAGGAAGAATGCTTCATCTTAAACATCGGTCGAGCTAGAAACCACAAACTGAACTTGGATCCTAGTTGTGTTTTTTTGGTTCATGTACAGAAACATGTTGCTAGCTTTGAGACGGTCCTAAATCTTTTGCTTCTTAATGATTGTTGAAACTGTCTATAACTCCACATCATTAAAGTTCTAACACATTTGACTACAAGGTTTGTGTCAATATTCAATTTCGAAAGAAACAATCAAATTAGTGTATCTGTATATTATTGCATTACCCAAAGACAAAAGGACAATAAAACAAAATATTAAACATACATGCATTTTATGCATGTTTCATACCGTAAATTATTTAAAACGGTTTCCATACCTGAACATCCATCCCGTTGTTGTCCAATTTTTTTGGCTTTCGGGTTTGCCCATTGGAGTTCCCTGTTTGCATTAAAGCCTCGACTATATAAAACCCAGGTATAGAATGTATACTGTACAAAGTTTAAGCAAAGAATCACATCGTAACTATATTCAGACTTCAGCGATCAAGTAATTGCTTTTCAATAGAGAAAATTATCATTTGCCTCCCTAGAAAATATGGTCGCGAGACCCTTCGATCACTGAAAATTATTTTGCGAAGGTTGTGCCCTTATATAACTCGGGCGGGCTTTTTTTGGCTCCTTCCGTCAGTTGACCGTTAGTTGACTTTTGGATGGCAAGGGTATTTTAGTAATCTTCTTTTAAATAGATTAATAATAATAATAATATAATCGTCATCATCTTATCATCATCATTCATACCAACAAAAACATAAACCACTTTCATCTTAATCTCATTATCATCCTCATATCCATATCATCATCACCTGAATCTCATTCATACCAACAACATAAAATTCCATATCCATCCATAACAACATAAACCACTTTGAAACCATTCAAAATTTCAACCTTTTCCAACCGAATGGCATAGTGAGTTTAGGGTTTCAAGATTCTGAAATCAAGATTGTAAATTAAAGAAATTGAGTATAAGAGAGATGTGGCGGCAGTGGCTCCATGGTGGTACTGGAGACCGGTTTGTTTTTCCAGCAACAGGAAGGTTAAATTGCATCTGATGAGTTCTTGCACATACTTAATTACATCCTTCCGTTTCTTCAGAATCCAAAGTCGGACGAATACACTTCAACACCTCCCGGGTCGGGTTTTGCCGCCCGGATCCACGTCTCGATCGGAACTGAATCCGGATCCAGATTAAACAACGAAGCAGCAAAACACGGAATCAACGTCCGATCCTCATCCGAACCTAGATCCCCCATGGAATCAAAACCCCCCAAGTTGACGCTAAATTAGGTTTTATGGAGATTGAGTAGAAACAAGATCGAGCATTTGTGTTTGATTGATTATATATAGAGGTTCAGTTAAGCGGTTATGGTGTGTTGATTTGATATGTTTTGAAAGATGAGTTGCAGAGAGAGATGTATGTGAATATTTGTATGTGCAACTGGAAAATTAAAACTTAGGAACCCTAATTATAATTGGGGAAGATAAAGTGATAAAAGTGATAATATATAGTTTATGTTGTATAGCTATACTAAACACTAAGGGTGTGTTTGTTTGGGATCTGAATGACTCTGAATGGGTCTGAAGTCTGAATCGCTCAGACTTCAGCTTGTTTGTTTCAATAAAGGGTTACATCTGAGCGATTCAGCAAGGCTCTTATTGATTCAGATTTGAGATATCGCTGAATGGAAAAGAGACCAAATTTCCCACGCAGACAACCATCGCTTGCTCCTTTCTTCTAGGGTTTGAACGTCTTGAACGAATAGGACTAGAAGCTAGGGTTTATGGTTCGAATGATGTTCAATTTATGCTAATTGATATTCAATTTGGTTGGATCTTGCTTTTGTATTGACAACTTGGTTTCATCATGAGAAGTTTTAAAACTTTTGAATGATTTTGTTATGATGCTGAATCTTTTTAAATTTTTTATAATAAGTATGAATGAAAATTAGATTATTAATTTTTTAGGAATTGGAAACTCGATTCCTAATTCTTTGTGTTAACCTAGTCATGTGGCATGTGTTGTGTGCTTTGGTTTCAATTTCATTTCATCTCTTCCAATATATGGTTGTTTCTTCTAGAGTTCTAGTAGGCCGCTTCTGCTTATAACTTCTTCGTTTTAGGCGATTCCTTTCGATTGCCAGTTTCACTTTTAGCAAGTTTTGAGGAGTCAAATCGTTATCTAGGGGTGATCATGGTCCAGTTTTCACGGTTGTTAGGTAAAACCGTGAAACAAAAGGCGAGTAACGGTTTTGATTATTGACAACAGAATCTGAACCACTGAAAGTTAAAACCGAACCATTACAGACAGTTTGGTTCTGATTTGGTTTCAGGGTTTAGACTTTGTTAGGCTCTTATATAAAATACATAAGCTTAAAATAAAAGAGAGAGTCCAAAATACATTATACATCTTTTAACAAAACTTTTCATATGATTAAACACATCTTAATTTTAAGCATTTAGAGTGGAGTTGTGGGCGTACACTTCTGAGTTACCAACAAAGAGGAAAAACACACATATAACTAACTGGAATTGAATTAATAGCTAAAATTAGTGTTTGTTTTTTCTAAATATGATATAACCTCTAAAAATACAAATAGTAAAATATATGTAATATACAATATTAAAAAAGTTAAAATATACATTTAGATGTTGCTGCCTTGGTATACAATGTAGGGCTGTCATTTGGGAACGGTGGTTTGGTGTCGGCCTTGGTATTCGACTTTGGTATGTTTATGCAAGACTTTAGGTAATATGTAAGTTGCAATGGGCTGCAACAATTTTGATAAAATTAAAGTATCTTTCTTTTAACATGCAATATGACTTTCTTTTCTTTAAAAATTGATAATTAGTTTCATAAATTGATTCCACTACCTAGGTAATATCTACGTTGCAGGTCAACCCACACCGAACACACCAGCGTTATAACGACCCGGTCACCAGCTAGGGTAATACACATTAGAGACCTAAAACGCTAAGCAGCTATCAGATTTGGTAAAGGGCAGGTTTCGTTCCCGCGACACCAAAACAACAATCTTGGAAACACACCCCGATCACTCTCCAGGTACAAAACAAACCACTCGCTTAAACAGTTAAACACACTATACACTAACTGCAAACTCATTATCACCAGACACAGACACTGAAACACTGAAGTTTATAGTAAAATCGCTGGTAAACAAACTAGTTTTAATTATTTGGTAACTAAGACTAGATTTTGATATGACTTGTTCAAGATTGAAGTTTATAGTAAAATTGTCAGGATTGTTATGAGACAGATAAATACGATAGATTTTGATGTGTTTCTGAATTTAATCCACTGAATTGTAGGATTTGTAGAAATATAGCATGGATTATGAAGTTTTTAGTAAAACGATTCATTTGTGTGTATTTGCAGCAAGAGGAATTATAAATCACATCTTATATGAAGCTCATGAGGTAATGGCATTATAGCAGGCATGAAATTCAACTGAACATCATAATGGGTGCTGAGTTCATGAAGTCAACAACATAGTGGGAAGGTGCTAGCTATTGAAGGATCGTCCAACAAAAGTACATAACTTTTGAAGATGAGTAGCTCCCGTTCAAGTCTTATATTCTTTGCGAGTTCACACTCATTCCATAGTTCATACTCTTCATTGTATAATGAAAGTTTGTATTAAGATGTATTTTGGTATTGGTTATAATGAAAGTTTGTAATACGATGTATTTTAGTCGGTTATAATGAAAGTTTGGTCATTCAATATATTATTAACAGCTAGGTACTAAACATATATATTTCATTCAGCACTAGGGGTGATATAGTCATTCTGCACAGTCATTCAGAGGTCCAACCAAACAACACTTAGACCCTGTTTGTTTTTGCCTCTTTTCTCTGAATAGAGGAAAACGTCTGATTCGGTCAGACGTAATAAGACGTGGGGCTGTTTGTTTTTTTCTGGCATTAAGAGGTTCAGCGTCTTAATAGCATCTGAACCAATAAGAGCTTTTAGTGGGTCTGAAAACCTCTTAACAAAAAAAAAACATAAGTTTGTCTCCTGCCTCCATTAACTTCTAACCCGGAGACTAGGCTCCATCTCCGACGACTAGAGGTTCGTCTCTAGCCTCCACCTCTTAATGATTCAGATTTCAGACATTTGAACCATCTCTTAACATTCAGATGTGGTATTCAGATTCAGACTTAAATCTCTAAAAAAACAAACGGGGCCTTATTGATTCAGCACTTACTGGCTCAGATTCTCTTAATCATTCAGACCTCTTACTGGTTCAGCACTTAATGGTTCAGCATTTGCCAAACAGCCCCTAACTTAGTTCAAGTGGTAGTTTTGGCGGGATGTTAAACTGGAGGTATGGGGTTCGAATCCCGACATTTACATGGTTTGGATGATTATTTTTAAATTGAATTAAAGGTTTAGGGGTAAAAACGTAATTTCAACATTTTTTAACAGGTCAACGCTTGGTTAGCTGACGGAAGGAGCCAAAAAAGCCCGCCCGAGGAATATAAGGGCACAGCCTTCGCAAAATAATTTTCAGTGGTCAAAGGGTCTCGCGGCGATATTTTTCAAGGAGGCAAATGATAATTTTCTCTTTTCAATAAAGTAACTTTTTTCCTTTTATTTGAAATTAACTACTAAGTTGTAATATTGTTAAATTGTTATAAAGTTCCCTGTTATTGTTTGAATTGAGCGACCATTATATAAATATTAAAAACCATGTTGTTGTCAGTCTAACGAATCCACTATTCATGAAATTCCATTCTCCTCAGCCACACATTATGTTTCCATCTATTCTCCTCCACCACACACGTATTAAGTTATACTCTCTCTCTCTCTCATTGCATCTCTATCATTCATCTTATTCATCTTAATCTTAATACTATTTCTCAGTCTCTTTCTCATATTTTTTCCATGAATGCAAAAACATGGTCATAACCCTTGTTATATACATCAAACTTGAGTATTATTTAATAAATTTTTTATATATAGATACATTATGATATCTCAAATTAAACTTGAATTTTTTTAAAAGAAAACGAGTTCCATACCTTTGGTTTTTCCATCTAGACCACTTAAGTTTAGTGTTAGTGTTTATAAAACCTCGTAAGTTATTGTTTATAGCAAGGTTTAAGGAGGGCGGGATACATATACACTCATTAGAACCGCAACTTAAAAAGAATTACTAGCTATGAAACAAGATTAAATTTGAGGGAGATTTGTAGTTAGAAACACGTTTGAGTAGGGGTGCCAATTTTACCGAAACCCGATTAAGACGGAACGCGAACAACGTGAACCCGATTAAGTTGGAACCCAAATTCCGAATGCAGCATTTAGTTTGGTAATTGGGTTAAAAAGAGTATAGTTTTCCTCCCATGTGTTGTTTTTTTTGTGCGCAAATAGATATATGATGTATTTTTTCTATTGTGAATATGACGATTTGACGTTTTCTTTTCAGTTTAT
The DNA here is from genome assembly GCF_021521415.1 of Bidens hawaiensis. Classification (NCBI taxonomy): domain Eukaryota; kingdom Viridiplantae; phylum Streptophyta; class Magnoliopsida; order Asterales; family Asteraceae; genus Bidens; species Bidens hawaiensis. The sequence goes on from NW_027493882.1 coordinate 88,403, forward strand.
ACAATTGGTTGATACACTCATACACTTTAGCTTTATGCCTATTTAAGTTAATATTTTTTAGTCAATGTGTGTGTTCATTGCATGAGTTTGAACGAATAATCACATTGGGAGTTTTTATACATGTGAATTTGTGTTTACTATCCAATGAATACCACGCTAAGTTAAATTTTAAAATGCACATTCCAGCTTGTACTTAAAAACACGGATAACTAACCTAGCCTGAATAACCCGAAATCCATTAACCTAAATCTTATTTTGGTAAGCAAACATGTAGGATTCCTATAACATAAAACTAGGTATGACAATGGGTCGGGTTTATGTATTTCCAAACACATACCCGATTATAAAAGTTCGTCCCAAACTCGTCAGGTTTTGTAAAATCCTCGTTGGGTATACCCGGATCAAAACCCGATAAAATAAAATATAACTAATCAATTACATATAATGATTACCATAATATATATATATATAAGATGTCTCAAATAATTGTCATAAACACGTTCCAACAGAAAAATATCAAAGGGTCGGGTATTACCCTTTAAAACGAGTATGTATGATTTGTGGAGGGAAGTGAAGAGTGGAAAGAAACACAGAAAAACGAAATGGCGAACAACGATGATAATCAAAATCTAAACAACAACAATTCAAATTCATTCGTGATCAAAATCCCTTCATACGAAGAAGTAATTCAAACAAAAACCCCAGTGGGAGTTGAATCATTAGCCTCTCAATCAATTTCAAGGTGACGGATTTAATTGATTTGTTATCTGATTTTTCGGTTTTCTTAAATTAGGGTTTTCTTTTTTTATTGTTTTAGGGAAAGGGAAAATTCAACTCCGTCTGCACCTGCCAATGCTTCTACGCATAATAATCGGAATTGGATACTTGTTAGTAATAGACAGGTTTGAATGGCCAAGACTCTTACATCACTGACCTGTTTAAAAGAAAATGTTTTTATGCAGAAGGGGAATCCTTTGCTCAAACATATAAGAAATGTGAAATGGGCTTTTTCAGATATTGTTAAAATTCATGTGCTCTTTATCTAAGGTTCGTATGGATGTTCTTATATTTACATTATTTATTGGAAACAGTTGAATATTATCTTTTCTTTAATCATTATGATGTTTCAAATGCAGCCTTAGGTATCATTTGCTTCACCCGGATTACCTATATTACCGAATAAGGGAATTGGGAAAAAACTTCAACCTTCGTGTTGATGTTGTAAGATCTGTATATCTGCAGTTGAATATTTTGTTTATTACTACGGTATAAATTATAGCATAGTTTATTTCAGACAACATTGCAACCTGATTTGGCAAAAGTAGTTGTAGTTGTCATTGTGCTTTCACATATTTTCAACGATTATTTATTATTTATAACATTTTCATTCAAATTGGATAACAGTGATTCAATTTATATTATTTTGAGTGTATACCTATTTGACGGTATAGTGGCTTTTTATTTATTTTTACACTTAAACTTTTGTTTTGTGTTTAGGAAGATGTTGTGAAACCGTTGTTAGAAGTCACAAGAACAGCTCTACTTCATGACTGCACACTCTTGTGTGGTTGGAGGTATGATGTAAATGTATACTTCTAAATTTTATACAGCAGTATTTTAATAATATTATTTTAGTTAATCTTATTAGTAAGTTGTATTAATTAAAAATGCACTTTTGAGTGACTTAACCAATTTGAGGAAAAATCCACCTATAACTAAAACCATTGTTAAAGAATCTTATTTTATTTAAAATTTAGAGAACTAAGCAAACTCTTTGTCTTAATTGTTTCAGTTTGGAAGAATGTGGTCGGTATTTGGAGACAATAAAAGTTTATGAAAACAAGTCTGCCGACCTCATTCAAGGCCAAATGGATACAGACTACTTATCACGGGTACGATTACTTGTGTTCTTTTTTTTTTTCACTTTCATCCAACATTTATAATGAGGTTTACCTTATTTTTATACATTTTTTACTGTCCTAATATTATGCATTTGCAGCTTTCACATGCGCTAACATCAGTTCGACATGTCAATAAGACGGATGTGGTTACTCTTGGTTCTACATTTGGGGTACTTCATATTATTATTATTATTATTATTATTATTATTTTTTAACTAAAAACAACTTATTTTGAGAAAAAAAAACTTAATAATCTTGTTTCGTTGACATTTTAACCATTGTTCTCAGTTGCTGTCTCATATTATGGATGCCTCAATGGAAGACCTAGCTCGTTGTCCCGGCATTGGAGAGCGTAAAGTATACATTTTTATATTTTTATTATGTTTACTTTATTTTCAGTAATAATCAGTTCTTGTAATAATTATTGTTGACCAGGTAAAGCGTTTGTATGACACATTTCACGAGCCATTTAAACGCACGGTTCCTAAACAACCTTCAACAGTTGAAACATCTGCACAACAATTCACTCCAACTGAAGCTAAAGAAGACGAGAAGGAAATAGCGCATTCAAGCAAGCGCGATAAAAAGGAACCAAATCTAACCGTTAAATCAGCTCTTTCAGCAGCTTTTGCAAAATACAAGGAGAAAGTTGGTACTGAAAATAATCAAAAAGAACATGAAAACCCAAAATAATAATGTAGTTAGGAAGTTTAATCTAGTTAATGTCTTTATTCGTGCACTCTGTTGCTACTGTATACAAGCAAATATGCCACATCAGTTTTGTAATGAATCGAGTAGTTTAGTCAATGCATCGTTTAATGTATTTAAATTTGAATATAACTGAATATATGAACTACAATACAAATTAACAACAAAACTGGCCCTATGATCTTGGGCTAATTCGTTTACTAAACCTAAAAGAACCCGTGGAGCAGCCAAAAGATATGCTGTGCACTATAGGAATCAACGACTGCACGACATCTGTCATCAAAGGTCGATAATCAGCTGCGGTTTGCACGCACATTGCTGCAATAGCGGCTACCTGCAATTGAAACAAAGTACTTTGATTTGATCATCTCTTTACTTATTGTGGTCAGTTTTACAGGTGTTGTGCCAAACGAGCCAATTTGAAAGTAAAGTTGAAAATGAGCCGGGTTATGTTCTTCATACAGGTTGCGGGCTGACCCGATCAATGTAAAAGAAGTTACCTTTTACCATTTTTACCACCTCTACTTTATCATAGTTTAGTACGGGTAAAACCAAACTAACCTGAATTAGGTCCTTTCTTGAAAATTGACCATGTAGATTAGGATCAATCATCTCTACAACCGCCGCCCTATTTGTTAATCGTGGAAGAGCCTGCGATCAACCAAAAGATACATAAAGTGTAAGGAAAAATATAGGCTTTTTGCTATTTTGAAAATGTGGAAGCATGCATGTAAATGAATAACATGGATATACTAACTTACCCACGAGACAAGGACATGCTCCCCGGGTGGGCGGTTGGTGTCAATAGGTACGCGTCCTGTTAAAAGCTCTAGCAAAACAATTCCGTAGCTATAGACATCTGACTTAGTTGTTAGTTTTCCGGTTGAAGCATACCTACCATCATCAAAATTTAAAAATGAACAAGGTAAATCAGTTAACCGAAATAGAAAAATAAGTACCTCTATGAATAACTCAAAATGCCATTGTCACACAAATTATGTAATATGTATATGTGGTAAAAAAAATATTAGCCAGTCAAAAGTGTAACACATCAAACATCATATTTGACACACCAACAAACAATACACACAATTTCTATTTTTATAAATATTAAATGTTTCAAGCCAGCCCAACCCAACCTTATTTGGCCTTTGTAAAAAGTATATGTTTTGATGTGAACCCGCTTTAACCAATGACTCCAAAGACCGGTTTATTAAAAAAAACAACCAACGACTCAAAAGACAAACAACTCACTCGGGTGCCAAATATCCAGTAGTTCCCAAAACACGGGTCGATATCAAGCCATTGAGCTTGTCCGAACCAATCTTGGCCAACCCAAAATCAGATACTTTTCCTTTGAAGTTTTCATTCAACAAGATGTTGGTGGATTTGAAATCCGCATGTATGATCGATGGCGTGGTATGCTCGTGGAGGAACTCGAGGGCTCGTGCACAATCGAGTGCGATTCTCATTCGGATTCCCCAACTTAATAATTGAGGTCGACCATCACTAGGGTGGAGGCGATCATAAAGAGTACCATTTGGCATGTATTCAAATACTAGAAGCTTGTGTTGGTTATCAGCACAATATCCAAGCAGATCCACAAAGTATGGGCAATGCAAACGAGTTAATAGATCGACCTGCATTTCATATATTTGTTTGAGTTTAGCTCATGAGTAGTTTTTAAAGCTCGAGCCCTGTAAGACTCAGCTCTTTTATTATTTATTAATTGACTAAATTATTAACATTTTTAACTATTGTTTACGTATATAAGAATAAACTCTATATAACATATTATATATTATTTAGTTATTTTTATCCTATTTTAGTTAAAACTATATATATATAATAGGATTGTTTAGACAGCTCAGCTCCAATAATGAGATTAGACATGGCACTCGTTAACTAAACAAGCTCGTTTAAACTTGATTTGTTAAATACCTAATTTTATACCATTTAACGTGATATTTAACCTTTTTATAACTGAAAAACCATTGTGACTTCACATGAGTTTTTAACCAAAATGGTTTGGATGAAAAAAGTATTTACTTAAATTGGTGATTTTAAAACTATTTACCGATATATGTTATTTTCTCTCTCTTATACACCATCTTAATGAATAAGTACAATTTATATTATAATTTTTTTATTTATAATAAGATATACAAAAAATATATGTTGAAAGTAATAAAACTCACGGTTATGTTTTACACCTCGTTTTTCAATACTATTCAAATATTTTTATGAAAACTGTATGTTAGATTTTTGCTTTTATTTAGTTAACAAAACCAATTAACGAAAATGTTTTATATTATTATATATTTTAGGTTTTTATCTTTAGTGTTTTTTATTACAATACCTTCTCTTATGGCTTTGTTCAAGCTATTTTGGTATATTAAGGGGGTTAGAAATTTGAATTGGACTTAATACTAATTACGATACCTATTTTATCAAGTCAGATGTTGTTTGCTTGGCCATCGATACCGATACGGAATTGCACTCGTAAAGCTTGCAATATAAAAAAAAATACTTATTTTGAATACAATTTCGTCGCAACAAAATTTATATTGTAATGTCAAAGCAAAAAAATATGCTTGTGAAATCTATAAAAACGAATTTGGTACTGGTTCAACTGATACAAGTACCAATGTTGTTCAGTTGGAATATGCTCAGATTGCCATGGTATCGGTAGACTGCCGACATTCATATAGCTCACGATACCATAAGTAATAGTCAATGTTTTCTTTTTATAATTAATAAACGTAAGTCATCTTTGCGGTATTAAAATATAAAGATGCAACTAAGATTAAAAAAAAACAAAGAAAACTATAAAGATCGTGGTTCTAATTTTTAGTGTTTTTACTTCATTTCGTTCTTTTAACTTCTTGTGTTTTGTTTTGATAATATTTTCAAATCAATTTTTAAGCATCTCTAATATATATTTAAAAAATAATAATACATGGAGTAGAATTATACAACAGTGACAATAATAATAATAATAATAATAATAATAATAATAATAATAATAATAATAATAAAATATGATCGTATAAAACTTGTAACTTCACTTACTTCTACATAAAAATGTGAATTTTATTACTTTTTAATATATATTTTTCTATATTGCACTTGAGTCACAATATATATTATAAATTATTCTTATCCATTAATATTAAAATTAAGAAAAGACAATTTTAAAATAAGAAAAATAAAAAACCTTATTTTAGTAAATAGTTTTCAAATCAACTCTAGTAAATACTTTTTCCATCCAATCTATTTTGGTAAAAAACTCTTACCGGTTAAAAGCACGCAGAAAAAAAGTTAGAATGAAGTTCCATACATTTTTGTGCAAAAATGCTTTTTTAAATAACTTAAAATTAACGTCATTTTATCATAATTATAATTATGTAATATGAGTATCTTACGTAGAGGAGCGTTCAATACAAAACAAATTTTAATAAAATTAATACCTCTAGACGAAATGCGCGTTCGCCTTGCTTGCCTTCCCTGTGAAGCATTTTAATAGCGGAAAGAGTGCCATCGCGCAGCATCCCACGGTAGACATACCCGAAACCACCCTTACTCACGAGATTGGTTTGGTTGAAGTCGTCGGTAGCCGATTGTAGCTCTTTGTATGTGAATACTTGAACCCCTTTAGATGTTGCTGATGGTCTTCCTCTATACGTACATCCCTTCTTCATGTCTAATAATTAAAATCATGTTTTAACTTATTTATATATATATATATATATATGTATATAAATACTTTAATTAATTAATTAACCATCCACTGTTTTTAACTATTATGTGTTTAGTTTACGTTATTTGATGATATTTTACATTTCACGTACATTATATATAAGGAACCGAAAATGCATAATTCATATTATTGTACTTATTAACTTTTTTTTCAAGAAAAAAAGTACCTGTTGTAGCATTAAATGTTATGATGCTATGAGCATTGAACATGCAACTTTTGTTGCCAACGGAGCTTCCATTCTGTTTAGGGGACTTGGCACGACGAAGAAACGCGACAATAATAAGAGAAATTGCAAGGAGAAAAATGACGACGGCAATGGGAACCAACACCGCCGCCAGGATGGTGGTTTCTGGTTGAATGTGATTGTGGTGGTGGTGGTGATGGAGAAAACGACTCCGGCTGCCATTGAAGCGAGTTACCGTCGGCGGCTCCGTTACGGTTGTTGTTTCCATTGTTACCAAACAAAGAAGATAAGAGAGGGGATTTACAAGCAGGGGTTGATAGTCAAGAACAGTGAGGTTTTATATGGTTAAGGCTGTGAATGTGAATGTAGGAATGTGGATAATAATAAGGATATATAGATGTTATTTGTTTTTATAGTTATGGATGGAAATAATAACCTTATAATATACTATAAGTTAGTTTTATTAAACCTAGTATGCTAGTTGGATTTTAATAAAGAGTATCTTATACCATATTGTTAGAATAACTTCATATAAATAGTTAAGAGCGAGCTTATACGTGTGTACTTGCTCTCAAAATGATACGGGAGAACATATAAGAAATTAAAACACGCGCGAATTATCTAGATTTTGTTACAAAATGTATATTCTTATGCAACAAATTATACGCGAATCAAATTTGAATATCTACTTTCTATACTCTCAATCAAATAGTATATTTTTATTTACCAACAATAAGTAACGTTTGAAGGTTTAGCAGTTTCTCTCATCCATGTTGATGCGTTGCGTCTACAGTTAAGTATTATTAAGGCATATATTTCAAAAGGGCCGGACGCCCATGATTTCGAAGTCTTATGTTCCTTAGCACCGGAGTTATAATAACATTGAACAAGCATTTAATCCATTACTAAAAAAATTTAATGTTTTCTATGAAAGTTTCCAACGCATTTCATACGATTGCTATCTCCTACACATTTTCAACGAAACTCCTACGAAAAAAAAGAATTCTAAACTTGCAACAAAATTGGTACAATATAGCGACAACTAGCAATTGGGAAAGAAATGTGTAGCAAATTTTACAACACAATTTCAACAAAAAGATAATTGAACGCTTTTATTTAACTTTTCCGTAAGAATACGCCTAATTAGAAAAATAAATAAATAAATAACAGATTTCATCTGAAATTTGGAGGAAATATTCCAATGTAATTCTTACTTATGTTTATTTTTTTCTTTTACGAAATTTCTTATAAAAAAAATCTTTATTTTTTGGGCAAGTTTTTGTAATATTTTTCACCATAAGTGCGTATGAAATAGAAAAAAAAACCAGTAATATGTTTTTGTTGGAAACTTGAAAAAAATAAAATAAATAATATAGATATGTTTATAATTATATTGTAGTAATCGTATAATTAATATAATAATAATAATATAAATTGGTTGTGGCTCAATGGTAGAACAGTCACTTTAAAAGTGAGAGTTAGGAGGTTTAAACCTCACTATCATCAATTTATATGGGAGATATGAGGGATGACCCTGGCTTGCCAGGGTTCGAGTCCTGATCTCACCCGATTTTACCGGCTCCTCGCTGTCGCGCCATTTGGCGGGGGGGGGGTCGGATTTTATCCGGTGAATCCCTCAATAGGTGGACCGCTAAGGGCTCCGTCCGTCCGGACTAGTGGCCGGCTCGGGTTACCTTTAGCCAATAGGGGCCGCGTACGGAGTACCCGGCGTTACTTAGTTGGTCGGTAAAAAAAATAAAAAAAATAGAAGTTGGATCTAATACATAGGAGATTTTGTATCAATATTTATTATAATTCCTTATTTGGTTTACATGTAAATTCTGATTACCAAAAATAAATAGTATGATTGAATAAAAAATTATTGGAATCCTAAAAGGATAGGATATCAAAGTATTCAACCCCTATATAAGGCTATGTATGTGGTGTGGTTCAAGCCACTATCAAAATTAATCCTATCATATTGTATCATTTGGCGCTAATTGGACGCTAAGAGGATACTGGATAAAGCCCATGCTGAAGTTACTTGACCCTCTTGTGGTGAGTGAGCCAATAGCGTCACTCAAAGCATTTACTCCATTCCCACAATTGCCCATTAGCGCCCGTGACCCGGCGTTATGTTATGCGAGAGTGATGTGGCAGCGAGGTGGGCAATAGTGCCTCTACTAAAGGTCCATAACATACAATCTATCCGTCAATTGTATCTTAGTGGAGATGAGTTGACCTCAAACCAACAAATCAACGATGTAGCATAATAACGAGATCACTAGCTATAGCGACCACACTTTGAGAGTACGCACGCCACTATGTCTATATTTAACTGACCCAACTAGTATTGTTTCCAAAGTTCACCAAAATGGAGATCAGTAACATCTGTCGAACCTCGTGTGGTGCAAACTAAAACGAGGAGTTACGTCATCCTTTTACATTTTTAATTTAATCCCCCCCTCCCCCTTTTACATATTTAAATTAAATACCAAGATTTTTGATGCATGCATATTGTAACAAGTAACAATATCAAGATTTTTAGATACTTCTAAGTTGAGACACCTGCCACCCCCTCAAGATTATAGATACTTCTAAGATATTTATTCTTGATCATTCAAAAACTAGCCATTCATGTAATTAAATATAAGTATAAACACCCTTTAAAGTAGGATAAGAAACAAGTTGTGTTCTCTTTATAACACAACTCATATTTCTCTAAACAATTTAAGTATTCTCTACGTCACAGTTTTGTGAGCCTTGTTTACTTTTCTCATAGTCTGCTTCCCGTTTCGCTTTCTTAATTTTTAAATCTATATTATTATCATTTACTTTACTTGTTTCTTTTTCTTTATATAATAAACAATTATTTTGTTTATTTTTTCGTTTATCTTTTTTAATTTCAAAATCTTTATTACTAACTATTTACAATATAATTTAATGTTTTTTATTTAACAATGTAATATTGGAGTTTCTAGCCTTGTAAGAAAGTATACATTTATAATTAAACGCATTTTATTTAATAGTACGGATAAAAATTATATTTTAACAAAACATCAATTTTGGTATTCCCTACATAGGAGGTCATAACTTTTCCAAGCACATGATAGTTTTGCCTATTTTGTCTCTTGTTTCGTTTTCATGTGAGCAATGTCTCAGTCATGCTTGTATGTTTACGCCCTATACATTCATATTTTTTGTAATTATCTACAAATGTTGCACATAATTTTGGATTCATTAATTATAGCTTGTCTTCATGTTTACAAAAGCAATAAGCATTCTAATGAAGATCTAACAGAAATCTTACCCAACATGGTGCCCACGGCTATCGCATGATTTGATTTTTTAACAGCATTTCGAATCACTAACGAACTACTGACCCATTCGATGATCATCTCCATTCCATCACCACCATGAGAAGGAAACCCGCCATAGATGATAAATCGTTAATACCTAGAGCCTCTTCTTTTTTATTATTATTTTGTTATGTTTTTTTTTATCACAAGTAGAATTTGAACCAAAATCCTCTTTCTTTTAAACTAAATTCTTTGAAGTGTCTCAACTCAAACATTTAATAAACTATTTGTTCATAACTCTTTTAACATTTTATTATAAAATATAAAACTCTTTATGGAACACGAATAAACAAATCATTTCGGACTTTTAAGGGGTCATTATTATTATTATTATTATTATTATTATTATTATTATTATTATTATTATTTTGCCTTTTAGTCTTTCTAATGGTCATTTAATAAAAATTTATAACTTAAACTAATAAACGATTAAACGTATAATGCAGAGGGGTATGAGGGTTGCCCACTGGTCCTACGTAGCTGCCACATCCTCATGTGAGACTCTCAACCCCCCCCCCCCCACCCCACACCACCCCACCACATCTTCGTGTGACCTGATGTGCGGGACGATGATCATGCGCTAGTCAAGCAAGAGTGGCACATTTGCCTTTCTTTTTGTTTGGAATGGTTAAGACTTGAGAAGAAAAGATGAAGGAGTTTATTTGTGACCATACAAAAAACCTCTTAAATTTTTTTTTTAAAAAATCATAACTTAAAATATAAATATAAAATTAAAAAATTAAAAAAACTAAAATGTTTCCCCGTCATTCTTGTTAAAAAAATCGATGAAGAGACACAATGCCGAGATCAAAGACACAATGACGAAAATGAACAAAAGACATAATTATAACTAAAAGAGACACAATAAATCGCAAAATATAATACATTGTTGAATAATATAACAAAATATCAAGAAAAAAAAAGACACAATGTTAAGGAAAAAAAGGCACAATCAATGACGAAAATAAACACAAAACACAATGATAAACAAAAAGACACAATAATCTTTTTTACTCTTATGTCTTTTCTTTTTGAGAATGAAAAAGACGGTGGAAACATTTTTGTTTTTTATTTTTTTTGTTTTTTATTAATTTTTGAGTTATGATTTTTTTATTATTGTTTTTTAATTTTTATGAGTGGTTTTTTTGTGTGTCTACAAATATTTCTCATTTTTGTCTCTATTTTTAGAATAACTTGACCCTATAGAAGAGTCAAGTTTTTTTAACCAGGTTTTTTTTTTCTTTTTATAATTTGAGGGATTTAAATTTTATGTTTAGTTTTTATTATTATTTGTTTCTTGTTTTTTAGTTTATAAATTTTATTTTTATAATTAATGTAATCATTTCTACTTTGTTATATTTATGTTAATTTATTTTTTAATTAATGTGTATCAATTGCATTAAATAAAAAAATAGAAAATGAAGAATGAACAGTGTATACCTTTTGTTGAAGGTTAACGTTTACTGATGAAGAAAAAACTGATGTGATGTAGACGTGATAAATAAGAAAAAATGAGGATAAGGGTGTATCCCCTTAGCCTAACGGATGAGCAAACAAAAGAGAATATAGACGTATTTTCTAAAGAGTGAAGAAAATAATGCAATATCATCATATTCATAGGACCATTGTTTTGTATACTACTTTTGGCCTTAGGCTTGAAAACAATTTTAAAACCTTGTTTTGGATTGGTAAATGAGTTCGTTCAAGTGTAGGCGTTTCATGTTCATCAAATAAAATATTTAACTTAAGATATAAAAAAAGGTTATTGGTTTTTAATATTCTTAACTTTCACTCATTAGATGATTACATAGTACAACATTCAAATAACAAGACACACTGACATATAAATAATGCATAATTAATTGTAATGCCTTCTATTCCAGATATAAATGTTGAAGTTTAAGGTAAAAAAGTATGATTAGTCCAAAAACTCAATTAGCTAACAGCATAGCTTCTCAATAATATCATCCTCGTACATACATCCTAATACCAGTTCTAAGCCAAAATTAACAACAAAAAAACTATGTAACTACTTGCAAAAAGTCGTTGCGAATGAAAACTGAAGTGCCTAACCTTCAATTGTCATAACCAACTCTGTGACTTTTCCATGGAACGGCGAATCATAACAAAAAACCCCTAATCATTCAAGGTATCCGAAGTTCATACAAAAAACCCTAATAAGAAGTTCAAATAACATCGAAGATTTAATATTCAGAAAACATAAAATTGATAAAGTAATCAAAAAGCAGTGCAAGAAGTAGATAACATCAAAAATTTAGAGATGAACCCGACCTTGAAAGGATTTGGATGAAGAAACCCTCCTTCGGACGATGTCGAGATATCTCCTTCACGTCAGAAAGGAGTGTCGCCTAAATTTTTAATAAAGATAAGTGTTCCCTAGTTGGCTTATGTTGTGACCCAGTTACATATCGTCCAACGGATAGCTAGAATTAATGAGAATAGAGAATAGGAATTTAGGTGGGAAAACATGGTCAATATTCAATATTTGACTGTAATATATGCATCATAATCTTCTTTTATTCAAAGAGTAAGATAAGATGTTGGTCGAGTATTTTAGTTAATTTAGTTAAGAAGTTGGTTTTTACATGCCCTAAGAAAGAATATAATGTTTTTTTTAAGAGAAAGCAGTTTTATAATAACACAATTCTAAAATAGTATCTCTTATATATTATTTTGGATTAATTTGTTGATTATTATGCAGCTAACGCTCAATACAAAACGGGCTTGATTACGTAATAATACATACTCACAACTCATATTATTTTTATATTGTTCTAGGTTTCTTGGTTACAAGTATGCACAAATCGCTATCAAACATGGTGCATGGCAATACGCTTAACTTTGTATCAACATCGTTGTCATAACTTGCATATAATACATTAGAATGTATACTATATTTCATGTTTCCTTATTACAACTTGTATACTAAGTATTGTATATAAACCACAATACCATTATCACAATTTGTTTTAACATAAAAAAAGTATATCTAGGGCCAGCTCAATTATTTTGGTGGCTTAAAAAGATGTTTAACAATGAGACGTTGTTGTAAAAAAGTTATGTTGCTTTCGCTTTAAATAAATCAAAATGTTATCATTTTTTGTAAATATATAAGTAATGCAATTACTCACATCTTCTCAAGCCTAACTCAATTTATATGCCGCTTAAATCACACACATTAATTAAAATCTTAAACTACAAATGTATAATTATTGATTTTGATTTTAAAATTGAATTAAGAACTTAGAAAATAAGAACCCTAGACCGCTTGAAGTGTACCCTTTTGAATTGTCCCACGCATTTTTTTTTTATCATGATATTGTTCACCGGTCACCACATTTCATGAAAGTTTGTAATTGTTGATAGTATTTTGACTTTTAGTATCACGGGTGGGGTGGGGTGGGGGTTGCCTACAATATTCTTTGGGACCAAAGAATTCATTTGCAAAGAGATGTTTATCTTTCCCGTAGGCTAAGGTCCATAGAATTTCTATAGTAGCACAGTGCACGTTTTGAGTGGAATGTGTAATTAGTGAAAAAACGGCCTAGTTTTAGATTGACATTGGTTATTCACACACACTTTTTGATATTCCTTTTATCATACATTTTATCTTTTATGTACATCCATTTTAAAAAATCAAAGGGTGTATGAATAACACATCCCTTTAGATTTTTTTTCTTATCATTGTATCAATTTAATACTTTATAGTTCTCTTATACATCGATGCGCTTTATAACAATATATCTACCACAAAATTTCTACTCATGCCCAGACTTGGCTTGAAGTTGAACGAGTCAACTTGGCTTGCTCTTAACAAGCTTCATGCGGAGCTCAATTAAGCTTGCCAGTAAAAAGCTCGAGCTAACTCTTCTATATATATCGATAGTTTTATGTTGCATACACACATACACATAAATGAAATTGTTCAAATAAAAAAACAATTGTCCTATAAGAAGTGTGAAAAAACTTTAAAATAAAATACACCACGTAAATAGTTAACTATACCATGTAAATAGGACACTATACAATTTTTAAAAACTACTAACCTCAATAAATATGTTCTAGATCCAAGGACCTAGATCTATTTTTATGTTTCTCACAAAACTATAAAACTATTGTATTTACATTATGTGTGTGTGTGTATGTATTGAAATTTAGGTTATAATTTATATATATCAAGATTCGGGGTTTAACTTAAACAAGTAAGACGTGCAAGCTTAAATTGGCTTTGGTTGCTTACAAGCGAGTCGATTTCGAACAACCTTTATTTTAGCAAGCATCAAGCCAAAAGCTTTTTAAGCAGCCATAAATAACACCCACATGCTTAAACGAAATATGTGAAAGAATTAATTTATGAATAATTAGTAGCACGTAAAACTTATTTTACTCACACACACTAGGCAAAATTTGCAGTGGCTTTTAAAATAAAAGTACTCATAACTTTAATTCTCTACTCCTCACTTTTAACAAACTCTACCTTTTTTCAACTAAATCATACTTTGACGGTAGATAATGTACAAAACTATGCACATGGAGTAGCCGTCAATAAAAATTATTGAAAGCATGCTCCAAGATGATATTAGATATTTACGGGTATAAAAGAATTGAAAATATCTATTTGTTACACTTACATAAATTACACTATTGAGAGAATATGCGTAACATTCGTTAAACCTATTTAATAATCGATCCATGTATTTTTTTTTTAAAAAATTGGATGTAACTTACTTATAATACATATAAATTTTCTTTTAATATTACTATTAAATTAAATTCTTTCAAATTTTCACAACTTAATTGAGTTCTCATATGATTTTATTCCTTATTCCTTATTTAATACATAGTAAAATGTGTTGTTCAGTTTTTAAGTTACATTTTCACTTCTAATACTATAAATAATATTTGCACTTAACCCTTTTATGAGTGTGGATATAATAGAAAACTAATTTTGTATAGGAATAATGAGAATAGATCCTGACCCTTAAAAATTTTAATGTGCGGCTATGATTGACGACATCTCATTAATCACAATTAGTGTGTTGACTAGCTAGAACCATGTGCTTTTATAAAATGAAACAATGTTCAAATCCCTTAAATGAATCAATTATTTATAGTCAAACATTTAAAATTAGCTTTAACAATAAATAAAACAAAAAATAATGACATTTCGAATAATAGCATATAAAAAAAAAGTAAAAAAGAAACAGTTAAAATAGTACGTACTAAAACAACACATAACAACAGCAATTTTATCTTTATAATAACACATACAGGAAATAACTATTTATAATCATAACACACCAAAACAACACATTACGAAAGTAGTATTGTTTTTCATAATAGCACAAACAAAAACTATTAAAATATAGTGTGATAGTTTTTATAACAACACATACTAAAACAACACAATACAAAAATAGCGCTAATTCTTTTATAATAGCACATACAAAAAATAGTGTTATTTTTTTATAATAATACATTACAAAAATAGTGCTATTTTTATAGTAACACATACAATAACAAATAAAAAACAGTGTTATAATTTATAACAACAACACATACTTAAACAACACAGTATAAAATAGTGCTAGTTTTTATAATAGCACATAAAGAAACACATACAAAAATTAGTTTTACTTTTTATATAGCTGTAATGAATAACTTTTAACAAAATATATGATGATATAAATATGGGTAACATTGATGAACTTAAGAATTACCAAAACAAGCCATATTTGTCTATTACCATGTAAGGCCCCGTTATCGGTACCTTACATTGGACGTTGGATTTACTTATAAGCACAGTCTAAATATCAGAGTTAATTAAAACTTTCGCGAAATAATATTAAAAGTCAACCATTCATTACAAACGTTCATAACTTGTCTTTTTAAAAGATAACGTAACATAAAATATCCAATATCATAACAGATCTTCAGATGCCAGCCTCTTTGATCTTGCCATGTGTCCTGCTCAAACCAGCTGTCTCAATCTGTTAACCTGCGTGCATACTAAAAGTCAGCTATGCTAAGTGAGTTCTAGTTAATCAAATCACTTACTTTACATACGCATATACGTGCCCGAAGGTACGCATAACATACTTACCCTGTTCATCATTCTTTCGTATACATTCGTAACTAACCTTACATTATAAAGAGCATTCGCCCTGCATACCTCGGATATTATTAGGGTCCGGTACCCTCTATCCTCGGATATTATTAGGGTCCGGTCTCACTTCTTCCTTGGATATTATTAGGGTCCGATCTCCCTTTCTTTCCTACTATCATGCCATACCTTTTCATATATATAATTGTAAGTTTCATAAGTGCATACATCATTCATCCATCACATATACAATCATATCATCAAAACATCACCTAAAAGTGCATGTAATATCCGAAGATCGTTCACGCACCGACAAGCTTTCATTCACATTTAGATATACATAAATAACATACAAATCATACATGGCATACACTTACCATTTAAGATAAGTGTATTAACTATCACATCGAGTATGCACACAACCCCGAAAACCTAACAATGGAATGAGGCTAGAAACTCACTTGAATGCGGTTACGTTCACCGTTTGTGGTTATTCCTTTCTTGAGCTGTGCACGACTAACTGTATAACAATTACACGTATCAATTTAACTATCACTACCCATATCGCGTTTCTAGTTTAATTATTATCCCCAATGAACAGGGATCCGGGGGCAGCGCCCCTGGCATCGGGGTTCTAGGGGCGGCAACCCCTAGCAGGGTCCAAGGGGCAGAGCCCCTAGCTGGGGTTGAGCTGCCAGGTCAGATTGGAAAATTTTTATTTCCATTAACTATCTTAAAAAATTTTCCATTAGTTTTAAATTAGTATCTACTTTCGCCCACTCATTTGCTTTAACGAATTAAGCCTAATTCGTTATCTGAACATAGCCTGATTTGTGGCCTAATTCTTTATCAGAACAGGGCCTGATTCGTTATTTCAACTTAGCGAATTGGTGAGTAACGAATCACCTGATTCGTTATCTGATTCGTTAACATACTTAATCTGATTCTTTATCCTAGTTCGTTAGCCCAGTTCGATCTTAATATAACGATTTGAGTAGTAAGGAATCTCCTAGTTCATTTTCGTAACCATAGCGAATTGGGTGAGTAAAGAATCACCTGGTTCGTTATTTTAATATAATGAATTACCAACGATTCGTTCAATCATAACGAATCCACATCAGTCTTATCTGAATCTTTGACTCAAGGGTCAAAGTCAAAACCAATAAGAACACAGAACAGTCAACTCGTACCAGATCTGCAATATACCTTCGTTTCTTAACGAAACAACACGATTTAGGTACCAATGAACTCGTAATCACCTCGCCTACAAACCCCAACCATCCATTCATCCAAATATCCGTGTTTATAGGGTGCGATTTATGCATCTATATTGCGGGTTCTTTTAGGTTAACAATTAACCTATCAAATTTTAATCAATTTCAGTAAGTTTTGTTTCGTTAGATTCGTTTTCACAAGACTCAAACATATCTATGATTTCTAAACGATTCCGAACCTATATGAACAAGTTCTCGATATAAGCGTACCTTAACGAGTCGTTATACGAACACGGTCTAGTCTTGATGTTGTTTAGGTTTGTCACGATGATCTAGCTCCAACGGGTTTGGGTTTTCACCTTTGGATCTTGGCTCGGGCTGAAGTAGGGGTGGCAATCTTGACCCATTGGTTGAATGAGTTGTATCAAAATGTATAAGATGGGTCAGAATGGGTCAAACTAAATAAAGAAAATGATTGAAACGGGTCAAAACGGGTTGACATTTCTCGAGTTTTTGTTTTTTTCTGGAACGAGAAAAACGGAAGAAACTTTTTGGTAATTTTACTTTTTAAGTTTTTATTTATATTTCGAATTATAGTTTTTTAATTATTTTTTTTGAATTTTTTGGTGAGGGTTTTGAAATGGGTCAAAATGGGTTGAGATTTCAAAACCCATTTCAAAACCACTCACCAAAATATTCAAAAAAAATAATTAAAAAATTATAACTCGAAATATAAATAAAAAACTTAAAAAGTAAAAATACCAAAAAGTTTCTTCCGTTTTTCTCGTTTCATAAAAAAAAACTCGAGAAATTTCAACCCGTTTTGAACCGTTTCAATCATTTTCTTTTTTAGTTTGACCCATTATGACCCATATTATCCATTTTGATACAACCCATTCAACCCATGGGTCAAGATTGCCACCCCTAGGTAGAAGGATAGTGTTTGTGTGTGTTTTTGATGGTGTAGGCTATGGTGTAGAGATGGATAAAAATGGAAAAGATTAGGGTTAAAGGGGTATTTATACTCCCTTAAGCCCATGGACATAAGGCCTATTTCATCTCTTATTCCATATTCTAAAGTCCAAGCCAATCATCTTATAGTTTATTTATCTAAACTGATAACGACACACTATGAAATAAACGAAATTCAGTTTATTATTATAACCAAAAGTAGGATGTTACTTACAATTTACCCCTCATGCCCACTAAACAATCAATCCACATGACACAATTATATTGATTCTTATCTCACAACAAAAAAACTATTTTTATTTAATCCTCCCTTATATATATATATATATATATATATATTCAGTTTGATTTTTGACCGATAAGTTGTGTTCGTTAACTTAAAAAAACTGAATACGAAATCGTGTATTTTTTAAAATTCCGGAGTAAATTTTGTTGAAAACAGGGTTTCACTTGTTTTCCTACCCTAAGTCGAACGATTAATGATACGTGCAAGTTTTTAGAGAGAGAGAGAGAAACACAAGAAGGTATAAACCCCAACAAAACATAACTATCTTCATTAACAATCATTCACAGTATTTGTATACAGACGCAACTAACTCTCATAGGTAACTGATACTAATAAACAACTTTACAAGTTTACACTACACAATCAATCCCTCACATAATTTTTGGACTTAATTGTACTTTTAATAAGGGTAAGGACCGTATAAATCATATTAACGAACGAATCCATTCTTTTTAGATGATCGAACCCATTAAAGTTTTGAATCCACTTAAATGAAGTGTGTCGGTTTGTTTACTGATCTCCTAGTTTGTCATTGCTTGAAAACTGGTAAAAAAACGAAGACGAAAGCAAGCCTTTTTTTTCTAATGGAGATGAAAAGCTTTAAAGAATACATATAAAAACTAAACTAATGAGAGAAAGGATGAGTTTAATTTGTTTTTGAAAAGCTTTAAAGACAACACCCGCGATCCCTGGCGCAAATAAGACCCCCACGAGCGGGAAGAGGAGAGGAGATTGCTTTATTTTTTATCCTTGCAAACTGCAATTTGTGGAGGAAAGGGCAGAGAGAGAGAGAGAGAGAGGAATGAAGGTGAAGAAAGGAAAAGGAAATGGTGGAGAAGAAGATTCAGTTTTTTTGTTCATATCCAGTGGTTGATTGACTGATAATTTAATTGAAAGGAGGCTTTAGGGTTTGATAAGATGAACAACAGAAAGATGTTATAGTGACTTTTGTTTGATGATACTCTACATCTAACGCTGCTTCTTTGTGATTCTCATCAACAGTTTAGGTTATATTGTTTACTAGTTTGAGGCCCGTGTATTACACGAGTAATTGATGAAAATTTTAAATTTTAACCATTAAGTGAAATACAACCAACAAATTGATCATATATTGTGAATACAATTACAATTTACGTTATAATTACAGAAATTACATAACTAAGATTACACAAATGTGTTACAAATAAGTAAAAAACCTTATTTTACACTACATTTGTGACTGTATTAATAGATATACATTGTTTATCAAAAAATCAAAATTTTTTGTCCATGTCTGCTTGTAACTTATAATAAGGTAACATATAGGTCTGTTTATAACTCTTTATATAGTCAAGCATAGTTGTCTGTGTGACAAAAAAGTTCTCCAAGTACATACCAACTCTAAATAAATAATAATATATCCATGAAACTAATAAATAAATATTCATACACATAGAATATCATAGTTTTTAATGAATTAATATGATGTCATTTGAGAACATCTACCCATAACCTGAAACCCAACCCAAGAAAACCCGTACCCAAAACCAAACTAACCCGACTCGAGAAACTTGAACCCAAGAAAGTACTAACCCGAAGCTGAACCGAAGTAATTCGGGTTGGCTCTTGGGTCCGAATTCTAGTTTTCGGGTTAACATGAATAAACTTTTAGTTTTTAAGTCATATATATTTTTAGGTATCAAAGGTTAAGCCTTAGCTTATAAGTAATTTATCTATAAGGGATATACAATTAAGTAATTTATCAAATGCTTTTAATTAAGTAATTTATCTTATAAGGGATATAAAATTGAATATATTAAAATGAATAAAAAAGTATAAATCAAGTCATAAAACGTATGTTTCTGAAGCATTTTTGTCTGTGTTATGGAGGAAAATATTGAAACTAAATATTGATCTTCTTACTGCTAAAACTCTTTATACTATACAAAAAAGTCGTATAAATATATGACAGATAGTTCATATAGTAAATCGTTATATATATGGATTATAATTATAATATTCAACTTCATTGATTTAATGCTAAACATCAAGAGATATATATATATATATAATAGGTATTCTCCATGTTTGTAATATCTATACAAAATGTATGTAGAAAATTATGAAAATACACATTTTCAGAGTTCAAATGCATATGAAAAAATTTGAAATCCAAATTTGAAACCAATCTTATATAAAAAATTTGCACTGCTGTTCGAATCCCAACTTAAAAACAATTTGTAGTTTACCATACAAATCCAAATTTTTCAACAATGACGCACCTTTATTTTTTTTATTTGCAATTACATGTGGCTTTCAAATTATGCAACTTCAATTTTAATATTTCCTTATTTCACCATTAATGTTAGTGAATGAACAATTAGTATTTACATTTCTGGGGTGTTTGGGATTACTTATTTTCACCAACTTATAACTTATTAACTTTTTTAAAAATAATAAGGTGTTTGGGATTGCTTATATATATTGTGAGAGAAAAAGTTTTATAAGTTACAATATTGTAACTTATTAACTTAATGAAAAGTTATAAGGAGGTAAAATAAGGAATCCCAAACACCCCCTTAATAAAAATAAACTTAAATTCACATATTGAAATTATTTAAAAGATAAGGACCATATATTGAAATTGATTGAAAAAAAGTGAGGAGGGCTATGAGATTGACAAGTGAAAAAAATGGTAGTCTTTTATTAGAATATATAGACTTTACGATTTTTTTATTAATTATTTATTTATTCATATAAGTTTTAAAAATAAGAAATTCATATTATATTATTTTTATAGACTTAGTTGATGAGTTGTTGTAGTTGGTTTAGAAAAGATGTGTGTATTAATTTATAATATAAAAATTCTTAAAATATACTAAACACAAAGAGAAAAAATTTAAATGGACATAAAAATGGGAAATTTCTAAAGTAGATTGACCAACAAATTTGGACGGGGGCGACACCTAGGAAAAAGGATCCGACATGATTCATCCACGAATCAAAAGCTGCCACGTGTTAAGATCCGAACATAAAGTTTTAAATATGGTCATGGTCTGCCATTTTATCCTTAAAAGTTTCTTGGGGCAAACCGCTGGGGCCGACTGTTTTCCCATGGTTTCTTCCGGCCCCGTCCATATTCCAATAATCTCGAGATTTGTGTGTTTTCTAAACCGCCGGCCAAGACGAATATTATTTTTTTTAAATTTCTTTTATTTTGTTTTGGTGGGCTTGTATATCTTTTGTTAAGTTCGTTCCACAACAATCCACATAAGCCCCGTTGTTTACGGATGGCCCAATTATCTACCAACTTTAAGATCCATGGTCCTATTATTTGTTAGATTATTTACGTTTCTTTGCTTATGGAGCGGTTAATTAAGTTTTAAGAATCCGATTAATTACAACAAGTATTTCCGTGCACGCTTTAGGGGAACGTGTTAAATGCATTGCATGTTTGAAATCTAGCGCGCATTGAGAAGGGCACGTGGCGGGATTTTTGTTGATATGATGCGTTACAGCAGAGAAGAGACCTATTATTATTTGCCAATAAAGCTATAGAGACACCAACTGATGTAAGTCTTCGCCCCCCTTAAGATGTTAGATATCCAGGATCTTCATCTGTTACGGTAAGTAGGTCTTATCCTCGTATCGTTTGTTGGAACGATATGTACGATGATCTTCCCTTCAAACCTCAGTAGAACATTAACCAAGGTACATGTTACATCTACCCTGAGACTTGCGACAGATATTGACTTGTTCGTTCCCCCCCCCCCCCAAGAAGGCGTATGATTAGATAGTTTTCAGTAGATGGAAGATTATGACAATGTGATGCGGTCTGATAGTCTTGAGGGGTCAGATTATTTGAACTTTGAATTCTACACACGCTTCTTACCACCTGATGGAACGGTCTAACCGTTTATGAAAACAACCTCTTGCTATTCTATTGGTTAACAAGAAATATTCCTTTTGTCCATTTGAAATTTTGTCCATTTGAATAACACAAAATGTAACACCCCGACCCGGATTGGGCTGACGTATCACAATAAACATGGTTTCTGAACAAAAAAACATAATTTTATTTATTTACCTGTCAAAGGTATAATACATTATACAAGAAAAACTTAAGGTTAATTAATACACTCATGTGATTGAAAAGATATTTTACTAGGACCCTGATGTTTTATTCTTCGCTCTTAATCCCACCCAAAGTAACTTGTGGACATGTATACAAAAATTAAATATCGGAATGAGCCGAATGCTCAGTACGGAATAATAGGCTCAAACAATTAAAGATTTAATAAAACGTAATTTAGATTGGGCTTACAGTTGATGATACAAGGCAAGGTAACCTTATAAAAAAAATTTAAATCGTTTCATACGGATGTACCCATGAGTGAACATAAAACGTGACAATATACCGGTAGCTACTCCTGCATATTTATCACACGAGATGGCGAGTTGGCATACCCGCTATCCATCTCCTTAATATTAATCCTAGGATCGATCCATACGCCTCCTAATAGCCATATGTACCACACTTGTACTTAAGAGACGTTGTGAACTGATCTCACCGTCACGGTTGGTGCACATGTTGTCGATGCCGCAACAACATGCTCGTGGGACACTCCACGAGAAGCGACACTCAGGGTATCGGAATACAGATAATCTTATTCACATAACTCATAGCAATTATATTATCATAACATATATCGGAACATTCATAATTAATCATAATAATACAGCATGACATGAAAGCTAAATCCAATGTTATGATCAGAATTAGAATCTAACGGACAATCAAGTGAATTGATAATCCAAAGACGTGAGGATTTTTAAAATATATATGAACTCAATGGGTTAATATCAATTGAATATGAAGCAACAAGGAGTGGGGATAAGGATCCGTACCTTTACTGATCTTGATTTATTAAATGAGTATTCACTTGTTTATGAGCGTTTGTAAAGACCTTTCCTAAGTAAAACGAACTCGATTTATGCCACGGAGTTCTGCTAGAAAACGGTATTCTTTCGTTCATATTTCATCCGGAAAGTGGAGGGTGGCCGGAAAACTGCTACGGGAGAGATTTGAACTTAATTACGTGATCGAACTAACACGGTGAATATGAGAATAACAACTGCCCCTAATTAAAAGAAACTATATCAATTAATGACAGTTAACTTTGGTTCCGTTGTGATGTGTCACGGGGATTCAGAGGTGATGGGGCTAGCTATGAAGTGGAGATATTGAACAAAGATACTTCTTTGATTTTTTGTGTTCATCTAGGTTTTTCGAAAAAGTGCGGGTTGGCCGGAAAGTTGGTTTGAGTTCTACGAGAGGTGGCGATGTGAATGGAAGTTACTAACAAAGTGTAGGTAAGTAAAGATAGGTAGTAATAATGAAGGGTTGCCAGTTAACGTGGGTTGCGCCGTGACGTCACGCGGTGGTTCAAGGGTGGTGGGGGTTGCTTATGGTTATGGAGTAGAGATGGTGAACCGAGAGTATTGTTTTTGCTGTTTGGGTTCATATCGGTACGTTTGTCGTAGACGTGAACCGTTGCCGGAATATAAAGCCGGAACTTGTAAGGTTTGTATGTTTAAGGTTTCCATACATGCTTGTATCTATGTTCAGTTTACTTCGTGATGAAGCTATAGATATAGATGGATAATATTTGAAAGAAGTTAAAGCTACGTACGTTTTCGTTCTTACCTCCACTGGATGTTTTTACTTTATTTGTTTCTTTTTCTTATCCTAATCTTTACCAACTAACAAGAATCTTATATGTATATTTTCTTGTTTGGTACGCATGATAGTAAACATATATATAGTCACATATTTATACTTATATATATATGGTACTAGGATATAACCCGTGTTACACACGGGTTGAAATTTAATATGTAACAAAGTGTACATAAACAACCATAAGATATCATAAAATTTACAAACAAAAAGATATCATATATTTCTATACTGGAGATATAGAAAATAAAATTGTCTACATATAAAGTTACTAATTAAACAAACTTAAGTTTATATCAAAAGTCATGAAAATATTAGATATTAACAGTCTTATACCAACATGATCTTCATAATTTCCGTCCTCCAACAAAATCATCCGGCCTTAAAGCCTGAAAAAAACAAACAAACCATGGAACTCAATTAAGTATTAAACAAAAATGTTAACGTATTTCATAATGGCTTTATGTGAACATAAACATGTAAATAATTTTGTTGCACTAAACACAAAATGTGAAAATGTAAAACAACTTTATAGCCAGAAATAAAAAAAATGCATATAAACGGTTATAAAATCAAAGAATATTCAAACTATCATATTATTAAAAATAGATAACAAAATCAATATAGACAAATTTACCAACCATCAACATCTTCAAAATTTCACCAAAAAAACAAATTACCTTCCCAACTTGACAAACAAAATAAACGATAATAGAAGTTTATTGTATGTTTTTGGAAGTTTCTAGTTATGAACCAAACTAATAGCTTAAATAGAAAACACAAAGTAAACAATGAAAGTTAAAAATTTAGAGTAATCAACTACATAACTAAGTTATTGGTGTTACCTTAAATTTTATCTTCAGATTTCAAAGAGTTTGGAAGATCATCAAAATTTGGCTCATAGTTCTCACACTCTAACAACCATTTTACCCTCTGACTAACATCATATTCCAAATCCAAACTTGCCATTTCTTTTATAACATTAGCAAGCTTCAAGTGATCTAAATCTCTCAAAAGAAACATATCTTTGGATTCCAATATTGATTTAGGATAGTACCTGTGTTACACACGTTGGAACATATTTAAAAACATAATATATATGTAACATCATATAAATTTCAAGTGATCCAAATCTCTTAAAATAAACATATCTTTGGATTCCAATATTGATTTAGGATAGTACCTGTGTTACACACGGTGGAACATATTTAAAAACATAATATATATGTAACATCATATAAATTTAATGAAATGCAAATGTTGTATTTATAAATAAATGATGCTTTTACATGAATTATAAAACATCATAACTTATTTGAATCAAATACAAAAACATTCAAAGACTAACAAAGATAAATAAAAAGTTAAAATATTTTATAACTTATATCATTAGTACAATAATAAGCAAACAAAGTAAATTAGTCTCCAAATCAATAAAACAATTCTACAATGTTGATTCAACAAAACTTTTATCTCAATATTGATTCAAAAGATTAACTCTATCTAAGACATTTATTACACATCAATAACTCTAATATTTATTACTCTAAGATAGTATTCATGTTTATTTGCACATCATTTTAAAACATTTATTACAAACCATTTTTGAATTAAATATTGTCATCTTGAAAAACATTTATCACTAACTTTATTTTCTAAATCTAAATGTGCCATTTCTTTATAACATTAGCAAGTTTCAAGTGATATAAATTTCTTAAAAGAAACAAATCATTGAATTTCAATGTTGATTTAGGATAGTACCCGTGTTACACACAGTGGAACATATTTAAAAACATAATGTATATGTAACATAATATAAATTATATGAAATGCAAATGTTGTACTTATAAATAAATGATATTTTTACATGAATTATAAGACATTATAACTTATTTGAATCAAATACAAAAACGTACAAAGATTAACAAAGACTGTCTAAGACATTTATTACACATCAATAACTTTAATATTTATTACTCTTAGATAGTACCCGTGTTTATTTGTACATCAATTTAAAACATTTATTACAAATCATGTCTGAATTAAATATTACCATCGTGAAAAATTTATAGTTAGTAACCTACCATCTTAAAAAAAAATTAACAAATCATGTTTGAATTAAAAGGTCTATTTTTTAAAATGACATATTTTGACTTCAAAATGTCAACATAATATATATGCATTTTTTCTAAATCCAAAATGTGTCCACTGTCTTTTCTTTTGCTTGAAGCAAAGTTAATACAATTAATACAAATTAATTATTTGATTTCGGTCAAAACATAATTCAATTCCAGTTTATTATTATTAATAAATACACAATTATATGTATAAACATGCATAAATTATAATTCATATAAAGGCCATTAAAAATTTTACAGTTACTATTTTCAACATTATTAGTAGCTCTTAATAACATAATAATGGATTGTATAAGAATATTTAATTAAAAACGTTACAATAGTCAAGACAAATGTATGTTAATTTTTATATGAACATAATTTGTGAGTGCAAATCTTAAATTTAAAAGTACTTAAATCATGTTGGTATATTTCAAGAAAGTTATATTGACTATGTAAATGTTTATTTAAAATTTAAAACGATTTAATATGAATGGTAAAAAAACGATTTAATGTGAATGGTCAAATACTTAAATCGGTCGGAAATTTATTTAATTTATAACTTCTTCATTCGGTTTTTTTAACAAATAAGGAAAGTTAAACCATATAAATTGTAATAATGAGATAATTAGGTTATTATTTCGGTCAAACCATATTAAGGAATGAGTTTATTAAAATGGAAAGAATTAAAAACATAAAAAAAGGGTTGTTCATTCGGTTTTAAAAAAAAATGATGGAATAATTGTAAAATATAATCTCGAAAATGCTTAGTTAGAATAATTGTAAATTATGGAAGTGTAGAAATAAGATGTACAAATTTGACTTTCATATAAACATAAATGGTGCATTTCTTTTATAATATAATATGTAAATATATATTCCATGTTAACTTTAGTCAAATCATTATTATGGAAGATTAATTATCATTATTTCGTTATTTACTTATTTATCGATTATGAAAAATATAATATTTATCGATTATGGAATAATTGTAAATTATAATATGGAAAATGGTTGAAGGTGTGAATTGGTAAATACTAGTTATTTATAAAATTATATGGTTGTTTATAACGATTATGTATTTTTGTAAAATATGAAAGTGTAGAAATAAGATGTACATGAATTTGTAAAATATAATATAAAAAATGAGACATAATTTTGTAAATTAAAACATACTATAATATTACAGAGAAATCATGTCGTTTTTTACTCCGTATTATGTAAATTTTTGATATTACATAACAACATCAATAAATAACAACATCAATAAAACATCTAATTATTTGTCTTTAATTCGTTTGAATATTTACTTATTTCCTTATTTAGTTATTTACTTAACATTAACTTATTAACTTTAATATTTGAAGTAACAATATTTCATTTTAAACTTTGACAATTAATTTATTGTTCATATAAAAACAATTACCTTATTTACTTTAATATTAACTTCAATAGTTTCGAAAATCAATTTAGTCAACATATACTAAAAATATATAGATACTTTAACATTCAAACGACTTAACTTAATTCGTTTTATTATTTACTTATTTCCTTATTTGCTTTAATAGATTTAATATTAGTTTTAATATTTGAACTAGCAATACACAATTTTAAACTTTGACAATTAATTTATTCTAAATATAAAAAGAATTAACTTATTTACTTTAATATTAACGTCAAAGGTAAAAAAAATCAATTTAGTCAACATAAAAAAATCAATTAATATTTACTTTAATATTGTAAATATCTTTGAAGTAATAATATTCCATTTTAAACTTCGACAATTAATATATTGTTAATATAAAAACAATTACCTTATTTACTTTAATATTAACTTCAATAGTTTCGAAAATCAATTTAGTCAACATATACCAAAAATACATGGATACTTTAATATTCAAACGACTTACCTTAATTCGTTTAATTATTTACTTATTTACTTTAATAGCTTTAATATTAACTTTAATATATGAACTAACAATATACAATTTTAAACTTTGACAATTAATTTATTATAAATATAAAAAGAATTAACTTATTTACTTTAATATTAACTTTAATAGTTTCAAAAATCAATTTAGTCAACATATAACCAAAATATATGGATGCTTTAATATTCAAACGACTTATTCGTTTAATTATTTACTTATTTCATTTTTTTACTTTTCAAATAATTCAAATGTGTTAGAACTTACCTTAAATCGTCTAATTATTTATTTATTTTCTTATTACTTATTTACTTATTTATTGATTAATGATGATAAATAATTCTGTAATTATAATATATTGTACTATAAATAGAAAACATATTTTAAATTAATCAAAACACGGCAATAATATTTTTATTGATTTTAGTAAACTTATTATTATGCAAAACATGGATAGTTATTTTTATATTAACTTGTACCAAAAATATAACAAATTAACTTATTTACTTGAAGGTCAAAAAACATTAAAATTAAGTTTAGTAATAACTTGAATATTTTCGAATACCAAATAAACTTATTCACTTTGAATATCAAGTAATTATTTAGAAATAATTCAAATTAAATTAAAAATATGTTTGTTTATAAATTAAGGAAAGTCAAAGTATATAAAATGTTTTAATGGGATAATTAAAGTATATAAATTACAATATTCATGTTAATTACGATATTTATAAAATA
Source organism: Bidens hawaiensis (assembly GCF_021521415.1). Taxonomy (NCBI): domain Eukaryota; kingdom Viridiplantae; phylum Streptophyta; class Magnoliopsida; order Asterales; family Asteraceae; genus Bidens; species Bidens hawaiensis. Next base: position 117,413 of record NW_027493882.1, read on the forward strand.
AGGAAAGTCAAACTAATATTAAATTTTGGGACAATAGATTAACACACGCCGTAAAAAAATTTACAAATCAACTAATCTCGGATCTACAATATACAATAATATTTTATTTTATGTAACAAAATTTAAAATGAATATACATGAATATTCAAAAATGAAATATACATCAATATTAAAATTAAAATCCATACATATTATAAACTCATGATCAATCCGTGAAATTAGATTATATGAGTCGGGCAATTACCTGAAATAATATAAACGAATATTAATATTGATATTATGGATTATTTTAATTATAACTAATAACCGGAAAAAATAAAAGATGATACCAGAAATAGGAAAATTAAAGGTGTCACCGGAAAATAGATTGTATAAGCCGTTACACTCACCTGAAATTATAAAGTAGAATATTAATGTTGATATTATGCAACCATTGTTATAGGTAAAACAAACATCCGAAAAACCTAACCGGAAAACTTACCGAAAAAATGAAAAAATGGAATATAAGGTTTTGATTAACAAACTAAAAAGAAAACTTGAGCAAATAAATCGGGTAGATAACCTGAAATAATTAAAAAAACCATTGTTAAAGGTATAACACATAGCCGGAAAAACTCAACGGAAAATCTTACCGGAAAAAATTAATACGTCCACATATAACCTTCATCGCCGTTTATGATTTACAACCTAAACTGATTTTAATAAAATCAGTTAACAATGATAATAAAGATAAAAAGGTTAGAGGAAACAATAACCGGAAAAAAATTTAATGTTGCCGGAAATTGATAGATCAAGATCGGAAGTTTATTATAAAATATATACTTACCGGAAAATTAATACAAATCTACATCCATATTCGTCGGAATATATGAATAGGAGAAAGGAGATCCGACTAAACTATAAAAAGAGAGAAAAAATTGATTAGGGTAAATAATTAAAAAATGTTATGGTTTAAATATAGGTTAGTTGATTAGTTGGCATGATTAAGAAAGGTAATGGGTGACATGACAATGAGGTGTCATTCTATGTGGACGCCTTAGAATTGTGACATGTGGAAATTGCTCCTTGCTTTAATAGTATCAATAGATAATTTGTTAACTGTTTACTTTTTCTTTTATATTTCTTTATTATTATTATTATTATTATTTTTGAATGACATTTATTTGTGACTATTATGTTTGACTCTTTTAAACGACTTTTGAATATATATTTCTTAAATATTGAGTTCAAGATACAAAAAAAATGATTTTAAAATTTGGTTATTACTCAAAATCATGCATTTAATTTAGTGCCAGGTCCTGTTTTTTCTCATAGATATTGGGCCATATCTCTCCAATATTGTTGGTAGATGGAATCAATCATCTAATAGAAGCTTAGACCACTTAAATCTGAATTTTTTTATTTTCCTTTTTTTGTTTTTAATGTTCATGTTTGTTTATTGCTTTTTGCCTGCTGTTTTTGGTCCCTTTGATTATTGTTTGTTGGCTATTGTCTTAACTCTTCTATTGTTTATTTGACTAATGTCTTTTGACTTGTTATTTGTCTGTTATGATCGATTAGCGTTTATTGTCAGATGTCTTGTGGTCTTTGATATTTGTTGTAATTAGGACACTAGAATATTAGATTATAATACATTAAAGACTTTTTCTTGAACGGCAGTAATACATTCATTTTATAATACATTAATTACATACATTGTTGATTCTTTTTTTTTTCCGTTTATTGCCGCATATTTAGCCGGCCTATAAAAAAAAGATAAATGTGTGGGTTGGACGGCCATGTTGCTAGAATGCCTATTTAAACTAAACAACTTGCATCCATTTAGCTACATACTTATTTCATCAACATTAACATTCTTGTTTCCGACATTCGCCTTGAAATGAGTCCAGTACTAGCAACTCGAAAAGAAGACGATGCAACAATAAGAGGCCAAGCATGGTTTTATAAACAACTGCATGCTGGTTATAGTACTGCTGCTTTAAGATGTGCCGTGCAACTCGACATTGCTGGCATAATTAACAGTCATGATGGACCAATTAGCTTGTCTCAAATCGCTAATGGGATCAGCTCTCCATTACCAAATGTGGACAGACTCTCACGTCTCACGAGGTTCATGGTCCACAAACAAATATTTGATGAGGTGCGTCTGCCGGGGCGTGAAGAACCACTCTACTCCATCAATGAATGTTCTAAATTTCTACTACAAAATACAAGCAATACGCTCGCACCATTGACAATGCTTATCACAGACCCACTTATGTTCGTACCTTTTCTTAACCTGAATCAATCCATTCAAGAAGGAGGTACGGCGGCTTTCAAAACATATGGAATGGAGACATGGGAGCTTTTTTCTCTAAACCCACAGGCGAATAAGATATTCAATGAAGCAATGGTATCTTCTGCAAGGATTGAAATTGACGCGATCATGTCAACTTATGACTTTAGTAGTCTTAAAGGAACTTTGGTCGATGTTGGGGGCGGCGTTGGGGCTACATTAAATGAGATTGTAACCAAATATCCGCATCTTAAAGGTATTAATTTCGACTTGCCTCATGTTATTTCATCCGCACCGTCATATGAAGGAATTGCCCATGTTGGAGGTGACATGTTTACATCAATTCCCCATGCAGATTCATTCTTTATCAAGGTACTACTTACTACTTTTACATTGCTATAAAACTCTGTCAAGTACTATTTGTAGGAATAGGAATACATGGAAGATAATTATAACGAAAATCCAATAAAGTTGTATTGTCTAACTATATTAACTATACGCAACTAAATCCTATCTAATATATTATCTCTAATACGATGGATACAGTCCATACTGCATAACTGGAGTGATGACAAGTGTGTACAGATCCTTAAAAACTGTCGGGAATCCATGACAGAAAAAACCGGGAAAGTTATTATAGCGGATATTGTCCTAAATCCCGCATGCGATGATGCCTTCGATGATGTGCGTATTAGTTTAGACATGATAATGCTGACATGCTTTGTTGGAGGGAAAGAAAGAACCGAAGCTGAATGGAAGAGGATTTTGGAAGAAGCAGGGTTTCAACATTATAATTTCATTAAGATTCCTATGATCTTATCAATTATTGAATGCTATATGGAGTGATGCCAATGAGTTAACCTCAAGTATTGTTCTAAACTCTGGTACTTGTTGTTCTGGCGACACCTTCTTGTTACATACACTATAAAGCATGTGTACTAAGTATTCTTGTACTTTTCTTTTGTTCGGGTGAACTAGCTAGGTTTCATGTATATGCAAATCATATTTGGATATATATGTTAAAGTAGCTTTTAATCCGCGTGTTATGTGAGTTTATATGAGTTTTTGTTTTTAATCATTTTGTAATTTTATTTTTTTGATAATTTATTTTATTTTTCAATCAAGTTTTGTTTTGATTTAATATGTGTATATTAGTTTGTTACGTTAATTAAATATATATATATATATTAACATTTGGGCTCCTTCAATTGTAATTAATATGTCTATAGTTTGGTTGCAGTTGAAGCTTATAGTTAGGCACTCTGAATTGAGATGCATATGTTTATAGTTAATGTTTTTAAGTTTAGTTTGTGGGTTTGTTAGCATGTTTGTATGAGGCTTGTTGTGGGCTTGTTTTGTATTTACATGAGTTTATAGTTGGCTTGGTATATAAGTGTAGTTTTTGTGATTATAGTAGTTAAATATGGGCTTGTTGTTAGCATGTAAAGGTTTAATGTTTATTGTTTCTTATTTATTTTTGTTGTATTACATGGGTGGTTTATGCTCTATTTTTTTAATGTTTTGAATGAAACTTTTATGATCGCACACAACAACGAAGTTTTTTCTATATTTTTCATTAATAATATGTATATATTTAATTTTTTGTTACATATATACTAATTTATTTTTCTTTTATCATATTTATTATTTTTTATAAATTATTTAAATTGGTAAATATGATTATTCGATGAAGCACAAACTTTGAAATTCATATTCGGTACCCGGTGTTTGCTGACGTACAAGAACTTGTATCTATATTTGATATCTTATCATACCTTTTCACCATTCTTTAGTTATATGATTTAGTATGTTATTGGTATACTATTGTTCTATTTTTAAATAATTGTTATTTATTATTATTGTTTGATATGTTGTTTTAGAAATCTTGTGTTGAACCTTTTCTCTTATATAGTAATTTCTGGATTATTATATGATGATTTTAAAAATTTCTGTGTACTATGTTTTTTTTGTATTGTCTATATATATAGTGTTTGGAGTTGGGGATTTTCCTGAAAGTAGTCGCTATATTCTCTAAGATGGAAGTAAGGTTTACTTATATTTCACCCTCCTTAAACGCTACTAATGATCTTGCTATTGTTGGGACTTTTGACTAGGTATGATTGTTATCCAATTTACTCATTAGGTAAGTTTAAGCAATACATGCAACTTTCAATCGTTTGTGTTGTTGTTACTAGGTTAAATTATATAAAATTGATGAAAGCGCTACAAAAATGTTGTCTGATAAGATAAAATTCTTACCTCCTATAGTGATGTTGTCGCCATAGTGTTTTCACTTTCTTTTTCTTTTTGTTTAGATTTTACAAAAGAAAACATGTGAAATGTAAGATTTCCAGATGTTTAGCAAATAAAATCAAACCGGATAATTACAAAACATTAAACATCTGTCAAATTATAAAACTTTAAACAAGCGTCAAATTATAAGCGTACACCATCAAATTGTTTATAACTAACTAGTGTTTTTCCCGGCGCGCTGTGTCGGGGCAGGTCGGTAAAACTCGGGCAGTGGTAAAACCTAAGCTTTGTGACGGTAAGTCAATGCGAATTCGGTTCATTTTAGGTACTCTTGTTATTGTATCAGGACAAAAACCAAAAATAAATAAAGAACTATAAAAATTGAGATAGATCAAACGGGCAGTGTCGGACGAGAAAACTCGAGCGTTGGTAAACCCAATTGTTGGCGATCCCGAGCATTGAGATAATCGGTCTACACAAATTAGGTCGATTTCTGTCACGTTCTTTACAACGCCAGAACTAAAGCAAAAAAATGGCATTCGGTTGATTTTTGTTACGTTCACTGTAGTACTGGACCTACAACAAAACGTGGTGAGTCTAGCTAGCTACACAAAATTCGGGCAGTTGCCATCACGTTCGTTATGATAGTAAAATTAAAATAAAAAAAGCAAAAAATTCATTTCGACCACTAAGGTGTCGCCAAGTGGCCCAATAGAATCCTTGCGGCACCAAAGTTCTTAAATATATCTATACTAGGAATTTACCTAGCGCGTTGCGCCGGGCATGTCGGTAAAATCTGGGAGGTAGCAAAACTCAAGCGTTGTCGGGCTCGAGCGTCGAGATGATAAGTCGACGTGAATTCAGTCGGTTTTTTACGATACCATAACCAAAACAAAAATGACAATTGGTCGATTTTCGTTACGGTGGTACGAGAACTAAAATAAAAGGCAGTGACTTTATTCGAATTTGGTCGGTTTCTTTCTCATTCGTTACGGTACCAGAACTAAAACAAAAAATAAAAAAGAAAACTTATAACTTTAAAAACAAAAAAATAATTATTTGACCCAATCAGACTTTGCAAAATGGACCAATCATTGAAGAACGTCAGCAAAGTTCTTCTTTATATTATAACTAGTGTATTCACCCGGCGCAACCAGGTCAGTGAAACCGTGCAATGGTAAAACTCAATCATTATCGGTCTCGGTCGTTGAGGCGGTAAGTCGACAGGAATTCGACAAGTATCGATTACGTGCGTTATGGTATCAGAACTAAAACATAAAATAAATTAAAAATTTTGGTAAACCAATGAGGTGCTGTTGGTCAGTAAAGCTCGGGCATTGGTAAAACCTGAGCGTTGTCATTCCAGGGCGTTATCTACGCAAATTTGGTCGGTGTCCGTCACGTTTGTTACGGTACCAAAACTAAAACACAACAAAACAAAATAACAAAACAAAATCAAATTTGTCATTCGGTCGGTTTTCGTTACGCTTGTTACGGTATCGGAACTAAAATAAAATGCGGTAAGTCAACACGAATTAGGTCATTTTTCGTCACGTTAGTTATCGTATCGGAACTTAAAAAAAAGACAAAGAAAAAAAAATTGGGATTTTGTCAATGTATTGTAAAATAGATAAAAAAAGACAAAAAAATGCCACCAACCACTTAGGTGCCGCCAAGTAGCCCAATCAGGTACTTGCGTCACCAAAGTTATGTTTTATTATAATATATATATATATATATATATATATATATATATATATATTAGTAATTGTAATTACTCACTACCTTCATACATATCTCCATTTTCAACATCTTGATTCAACCCACCTTTGTTCTTGTCAATTCGATAGACCTCGGCACGCAATTGACTAAGTTAACCCATCCTCTTTGTCATATTATGGTGCATCGACCTCCCGCTCTCAATTTCATTGTCATTCCTGTAGATCGCACTTGTAAACAACAACAATAATATTATTAAGAAATGAATGATTGTGAATGTAACACCCCAACCCGAAAAGGGCTTACGTGTCACTTTGTACGGAGGTATATAGAAACAGAAGACATAATTCCATTACTTAGAAATCTTCATAAGCATCCTAACAGTTAGTTCACTCTCTCCATCCCGTCCAAAGTAATCTGTGAACCTGAGAGGGGAAAATTTACGGATTGAGCCGAATGCCCAGTATGGAATAATAGGCTCGAGTATTTAAAATGTTCTAGGTAAAATAGTAAGTTTAAATACAGTTTACGATGGCGATAGCAAAACAATTTTCAGTAACAATAAAACAAATTCGATAAGCGGTGCACAGTCAATAAAACAATTCGCGTAAACAATAAGCCGAAACACTTTCGGATATGTCAAAATAATAACTTCTGAGTCAATAACAGAGAATTCAGAACAGTAACAGATGATTCATAACGGTACAAATATTTCATAATAATAACTGATAGTTTAAACAGTAACAAATAGTTCATATCATACGGATGTACCCATGAGCCAAACAGTAATAGAAACAGAGGTGACGATATACAGGGGGCCATTCCTGTATACCAATCACATGGAATGGAGCAGGTTGGCACACCTACATCCATTCCCAGAAACAGAAACTGAAACAGAGCTAGGATCGATCCATACGCCTCCTAGTAGCTTTGTACCACACCTGTACCTATGGACGCCGTGAACTAATCTCTCCGTCACGGAAGGAGCACATGTTGTCGGTGCCACAACAACATGCTCGTGGGACATTCCATGAGAAGCGTAGCACTCAGGGTAACAGAGCATAAAAATATATATTTTTGAAGCATTTAAAAGTTCAGTATCGGAACGTGCGGTAATGAGCAAAATTAATTTAAATCTACCGCATGCTTGTTTTTGTTAAAACGTAACAGACAATTAACGTATTATAGACCCAAGTATAACATACTTGAAAAATTGAGCGCAACATGAAGCCCACACATCTTGGTTAACAGTACTTTGATAATATAGCCGAGTGTTTGTAGATAGGAAATACCGCATCGTATCCACAACACCCAGATATGTGATCAAAGTTTGGGTTTCCATGATGTTCGAAATTCATATTACTTCCCTGGAACATACAAGTTTCAAATGTCTTGTTGCAATGAAACAAAATAACCGTAAGAAACATGAAACGAACGGAAAGCCAAACAAGTTAAGAGTTCCAGGTCTTAGTCATAGGGGTTATTACAATCGAACCAGATAACAAAGGAAGGGGGTAAGGATCCGTACCTTGTTAGTCGATATGTTGTCTTATAAAATATAGGTGATAACCATTTATGTGTACTTTGGATATACCTACATCGTGGGTCATGTATCACATAAGGTCGCGTACGCCTACACATAAATTTGTTTAATGTGACTAAGAACATAATCGAGTGTTTAATTACTGATGGTCAATATGTGTAAAATAATATCATTGTTTTTAAAGAATATATATATATATATATATATATATATATATATATATATGGATTAATAACTAATTAAAACATTAAATCTATTTTCAAATAACATGTTACTTTAAAGCAATAGTAAGGTTTAAACATGTAATGAGTTCAATGTTATCACCAATGTTTTAAAAATTTATTTACTTCAAATTTAGTTTTCTGACTAACGTTTTCAATGAAAATACCAACTTTTGTTTCCTTTCACTTCTCACAATCTCACTCTTCTTACCAATATACTTGAGCATCGGTTCTACTTCAACATACCAATATACTTGTTTCTATTTCTATTTGTTTTTGAACTACCATCATATATCTATATATCTAGCTTATAACTAATTATAACCATGTTCATATATACCAAAATCAAAACAAGATTAAAGCTTTTGGTTCCGGTTACCTTATGAAGTGTTACGGACATGTATGAGAATAATGGTCGCATGAAAGTGCGAGGGCAGCGGCGGTCCGACTTCAGATGATCCGGTGATTGGGAAGGACGCTAACGAGTGCTGACAGCTATTGTTGGTGAAATCCGTGTTTGCAAACATGATTTCGGTGTTACCCAATGTGGTGGCGGCATGGCTGGTTATGGTTGCATGGCTTGCGGAAGAGGTTTGTGGATATTTGGGTAGAGGGATGTTGCTGGTGGCAAATTGCAGGTCGTCGGAATATTTCTGTTTCGGCAGGAAGATGAGGACGACGATGGCTGTCTTTTTATGGTGACGAAGGTGGTTCTGTGATTAAGGTAACGATTATGGTGTAGATGATGCTCGGCGATGGTGGTTACCGGTTTATTACAGTGTAGGTCTGCACGTGTTGGTAGCGATTGGTGGTGATGTCTTGTGCCGGTTTTAGTCTAGCGTATGAAAGGGGCTTGTTGGAAGTGAGGGCCGTTGTTGCTAGAGAGAAAACAAAAGAACAGGAAATATTGGAAACTGGTTATGAGGCTAGAGATGAAGCTGGTATGGGCTTTTAAAAACCAATGGGCTAATGCTAAAATAAATCTCTTATGAGGCAGGTGTATCACAGTAGAGGTGCACAAATCGGGTTCAAATGGAAAACCCGAACCGGTTCCAAACCGGTTTTTTCACACCGGGTTGTAAAATGGCACCGGTTCCAATCAAGAACCGGTTCGGTTCCCGACCCGAACCGATGCCCAGATATGCGAACTTTTAAGAACCGGGTAGGGTATGAACCGGAACCGGTTTTTACGTAAAAACCGGTTCCACCGGTTTTTTTTGAAATTTAAATATTAGAGCCGTTAGGAACCGGTTCCAACGGCTATATAGCCGTTTTTTACCGTTGGAACCGGTTTTTTAACTATAAATAGGTTATTTTCTTACTATAAATAGCAAGGTTTGTTTGTTTACTTGTTAAACCACTTCCAAAACTATAAAACACACTCCAAACCACAATTAACCTTAAACCGACAACAAATGGCAACCAATGATGACGTTGTTATGGTGATCGAAACAACAAGATGCCCCGATGTTTGGGTTCATTACGATTTGTGTCTCATGACCGACTCACATGAGTTGGCACGTTGCAAATATTGCTCGAAGTTTCTTAAAGCAGGGTCCAACTCGACATTACGAAAACATACGAATAAGTATTGTCGAGAAAAAAGAAGATTGGAAGCTAAAAAAACGGAAGTGGGAGAGTCGTCCGGCTCAACAACCCAAAAATAAGTATTCCCGGATTAAAACGACGGACTTTGTTTTTTATGTTTTAGTTGTTATGTTTAGTATCGTTTATGTTTTAATAATGTTTGTAATAGTTAGTTTTTAAATAAATAAAATGTTCGTCGTTATTAAAAAAGTAACAAAAATTAATCATGAGTAACAAAAGTAATTATAATAAAACAAATCAAAACTAAATATTAGTTGAACAAGTTACAAATAATTTTACCAAAACAAATAATTACAACTCTTCTTCGTCTTCATTCTCGTCGTCACCCTCGTCTTCGTTATCGGAAGAAACCCCGTCCTCCGCCTCCTCATCATGAATATGACGCTCTATTGGTATTTCGTCTTCAAAGTTCGCCTTGTGTTGTACACGATCCACCGCATCCAAATGGTCCTTTAGGCAAATGCAAACCTCTAGAGACTCGGGAGTTAGTTTTGTTCTTCGCATAGATAACACCCTCCCACTAAGAGAAAAAACCGATTCGGAAGCAACCGTTGAGGCTTGTACGGCAAGCAAATCACGAGCCATGGCGGATAGAATGGGAAATTCGTTTTGTTTACCTTTCCACCAAGCCAACAAATCAATATTGCGAATTTCGTCGACCGTTGCGCCCTCAACATAGTTTGCTCCACTATATCGACCAAGTTCGCTACTTGGTGTGTTTCCTCTTTGCCTCTTAGATGCCGATTCACGAATCCCATTCATCAAGTTTATAAGTGGGTCATTGCACGGCCTACCAGTTGTTGTTTTTTTCACAAAAGACGATCTCGTGCTTGGACCATACATTTGAAAATAATGGTCATAAAGGTCTTGAAGGTTTTTGTTGAACTTGTCCTTCGCTTCCGTCGACAACTTCGGGTCAATCTCGTGCATACCTAAGTTGTCGAATATTTCCTCAATCGTTTTTTCAACCCCATTAACATTCCAATAGGGGTTTAATGCGGCGGCACAAGTAAAGACCGACGGTATGTTTTCAAAATATTTTATGAACTTTTCTTTCATCACCGCAACAATATTTTCGAAGAGTTTGTTCTTCTCCGCAAAGCTTTTAAAAACACAAGACATATAGTACAATTCTTGCAAAACCCAACAACTAGTAGGGTAATAGACTCCCGATAATTTTGTTGTTGACTTTTTGAACACATCAAGATACTCCAACAAATAACCGACTTGGACCCAAACACTTTCCGGAAACATATCGGCCTCGCGTTCTTCAACAAGATTGTTATGAAAAGCTTGTAAAGTTTGGCGTTGGGCAAAAGCACACTTTAACATATGACAGGTTGAGTTCCAACGGGTTGGAACGTCCCAATTCAGCCCCAAATACTTTCTTTCAACCGACTTGCAATAGTTCTTATATTCAAGATGTCTTCTTTTACCACTTTTGAAGACATCTTGTAACATAAGTCTAAAGTATTTTAAATCATCACAAATGTGTTCATTGTCAAGACCTATTTGAACAACCAAGTTGATGATATGTGCAACACATCGGACATGAAAAAAATCCCCGAAACAAGGTGGTGAATATTTAATGATAAATTTTTCAGCCGCCTTAGTATTGTTTGAAGCGTTGTCAAACGAAATCGAAAATATTTTATTTCTCAAGTTGTAAGTCGTTATAACTTCATCAAGTAATTCAAACAATTTTTCGGCGGTATGTGGGAACGGGAAGTTTTCAAAAGCGATGGTGCGTTTCATCAATTGCCATGTCACCGGATCAACCCAATGAGCGGTGACACATATGTATGATTCGGGCAACCCGTGTGGTGCCGACCAAACATCGGTAGTTAAACTAACCATGGCTTCTAAAGAATGAAAAGACTCGATTAACTATTTTTTAGCACACTCCCACAACCTGATACAATGACGTCTTAAGGTAGTACGACTTACATGTGTGTATCTCGGTTGTAGAGTTTCACGAATCAACGACGTCAACTCCGGGTCATCAAAGTGGTTAAACGGCAAACCTCGTTGAATAACGAACTTTGCCATTCTATCTTGAACTTGAGTCGTGTTGTAACGAAATAGTGTACCATCTTTACCCAAGTCAATTTGATCGGTCGCGCCAATCCCTTTCAACGCCTTGCAATATGGCTTCTCGATGTGCTTTCTCAAAGTAGAGTTGGAATCGTGCTTTAATATTGAACCACATAGTTTGCAACGAGCCTTTTGATAACCTTCGTCATCCACAATCAAATCCCAATTCTTCCATATGTCTTGGTTGCGGTTATGGTTGACTACCGTAACAACCCTTGGGTCCTCCGTAACAGGAACGGGGGCAACAAAAACACTCTTCTTAGCCTTGTTGTTAGTTTTTTTGATGGGTGCCATAATAATATTTAGTTGGATGGTCGGGTAAAGGAATGGGTTTGCTAAAGGAGTAGTATTTTAGTTTGTTTTTGAGTTTGGTGGTGAAACAAGTAATGGAAACAAGTTATATATAGGTTTGGGCATCAAAAACCGGTTCCAACGGCTATATTACCGTTGGAACCGGTTCCAACGGATCTATTGTCTCAAAAACCGGTTCCAACGGCTATATTACCGTTGGAACCGGTTCCAACGGCTAGTTTGACTTTTGTTTGACCCTTCAAAAAAACCCGTCGGAACCGGTTTTTCTGGGTACGAACCGAACCGGTTCCAATTAAGAACCGGGTAGGAACCGGGTTGGAACTGGTACTGACATACAAATAGGAGAACCGGGTACGATTTTCGGGTACAAAAATACCCAAACCGGGGTATTGTTCCAACCGGGTTGGAACTGGAACCGGTTCCGGTTCGGTTCCACCAGTTAGGTTCCGGAACCGGTTTTTTTGTGCACGTCTATATCACAGTTCAAGGAACAGTCTTCTGACGTGACTCATCTGATTGCTTAAGGAGATTGCGAAAATTATTTTGATTTGTTGCCTCTGAAATATCTACTGAAATGATATTGAGGAGAAGGTGGGAGAAATTATGTTATGATTTCTACTTTTTGACTTTAAGCACTACCATGCATTATTTGGAGATACTTTCATATGATTTATTTATTTAAATTTTAAGTGGTTATTTAAGTGAATATACATTTCTTTGAATTCTACTAACTTTTCTTACATCCAAGTGTTGCCTTTGAGCATATGACCTGCTACGTACTAGAACTTGAGTAAGGCTATTTTGCTATATGACTGAGTTTTTTTCTAAGCAAGAATATAAGCTGGATCAAGTCTATTCCATTAAAGCAACGGGGATTCTTTCTTGCATTTACCAAGTCTTGTCTACTTCCACCTGCCTTAAAATGATGGCCAAATTTATTTTGACGGTCCCAGTAGTGATTAGCAAAATCATGATTAATCGCATTAGATATTTGTGTCCAAGTGCGGTGAGTTTATCGAGGGGACAAGATACAAAAATGCTACAAATAGAAGTGATGAAACACACATAAAAGTTACGAAATTGCAATATTAAGAATAAAACATTACATTGTATACTTACTTTAACAACGCCAAACAATGTTGCTTTCTCCTCTTTGGGCAACTTCTTGCAACTTTAATAATGAAAGAAAACTTGACGAGGAAGCTCATTAGTCATGCATCTTATGAACATGCTCTAATCACCATATAAATTAAACCATAAGGAAAGTTAAACCATATCGAGGGCAACTTCTTCATTCGGTTTTTTTAACAAATAAGGAAAGTTAAACCATATAAATTGTAATAATGAGATAATTAGGTTATTATTTCAGTCAAACCATATTAAGGAATGAGTTTATTAAAATGGAAAGAATTAAAAACATAAAAAAAGGGTTGTTCATTCAGTTTTAAAAAAAAATGATGGAATAATTGTAAAATATAATCTCGAAAATGGTTAGTTAGAATAATTGTAAATTATGGAAGTGTAGAAATAAGATGTACAAATTTGACTTTCATATAAACATAAATGGTGCATTTCCTTTATAATATAATATGTAAATATATATTCCATGTTAATTTTAGTCAAATCATTATTATGGAAGATTAATTATCACTATTTCGTTATTTACTTATTTATCGATTATGAAAAATATAATATTTATCGATTATGGAATAATTGTAAATTATAATATGGAAAATGGTTGAAGGTGTGAATTGGTAAATACTAGTTATTTATAAAATTATATGGTTGTTTATAACGATTATGTATTTTTGTAAAATATAAAAGTGTAGAAATAAGATGTACATGAATTTGTAAAATATAATATAAAAAATGAGACATAATTTTGTAAATTAAAACATACTATAATATTACAGAGAAATCATGTCGTTTTTTACTCCGTATTATGTAAATTTTTGATATTACATAACAACATCAATAAATAACAGCATCAATAAAACATCTAATTATTTGTCTTTAATTCGTTTGAATATTTACTTATTTCCTTATTTAGTTATTTACTTAACATTAACTTATTAACTTTAATATTTGAAGTAACAATATTTCATTTTAAACTTTGACAATTAATTTATTGTTCATATAAAAACAATTACCTTATTTACTTTAATATTAACTTCAATAGTTTCGAAAATCAATTTAGTCAACATATACTAAAAATATATAGATACTTTAACATTCAAACGACTTAACTTAATTCGTTTTATTATTTACTTATTTCCTTATTTGCTTTAATAGATTTAATATTAGTTTTAATATTTGAACTAGCAATACACAATTTTAAACTTTGACAATTAATTTATTGTAAATATAAAAAGAATTAACTTATTTACTTTAATATTAACGTCAAAGGTAAAAAAATCAATTTAGTCAACATAAAAAAATCAATTAATATTTACTTTAATATTGTAAATATCTTTGAAGTAATAATATTCCATTTTAAACTTTGACAATTAATATATTGTTAATATAAAAACAATTACCTTATTTACTTTAATATTAACTTCAATAGTTTCGAAAATCAATTTAGTCAACATATACCAAAAATACATGGATACTTTAATATTCAAACGACTTACCTTAATTCGTTTAATTATTTACTTATTTACTTTAATAGCTTTAATATTAACTTTAATATATGAACTAACAATATACAATTTTAAACTTTGACAATTAATTTATTATAAATATAAAAAGAATTAACTTATTTACTTTAATATTAACTTTAATAGTTTCAAAAATCAATTTAGTCAACATATAACCAAAATCTATGGATGCTTTAATATTCAAACGACTTATTCGTTTAATTATTTACTTATTTCATTTTTTTACTTTTCAAATAATTCAAATGTGTTAGAACTTACCTTAAATCGTCTAATTATTTATTTATTTTCTTATTACTTATTTACTTATTTATTGATTAATGATGATAAATAATTCTGTAATTATAATATATTGTACTATAAATAGAAAACATATTTTAAATTAATTAAAACACGGCAATAATTTTTTTTATCGATTTTAGTAAACTTATTATTATGCAAAACATGGATAGTTATTTTTATATTAACTTGTACCAAAAATATAACAAATTAACTTATTTACTTGAAGGTCAAAAAACATTAAAATTAAGTTTAGTAATAACTTGAATATTTTCGAATACCAAATAAACTTATTCACTTTGAATATCAAGTAATTATTTAGAAATAATTCAAATTAAATTAAAAATATGTTTGTTTATAAATTAAGGAAAGTCAAAGTATATAAAATGTTTTAATGGGATAATTAAAGTATATAAATTACAATATTCATGTTAATTACGATATTTATAAAATAAGGAAAGTCAAACTAATAATAAATTTTGGGACAATTGATTAACACACGCCGTAAAAAAATTTACAAATCAACTAATCTCGGATCTACAATATACAATAATATTTTATTTTATGTAACAAAATTTAAAATGAATATACATGAATATTCAAAAATGAAATATACATCAATATTAAAATTAAAATCCATACATATTATAAACTCATGATCAATCCGTGAAATTAGATTATATGAGTCGGGCAATTACCTGAAATAATATAAACGAATATTAATATTGATATTATGGATTATTTTAATTATAACTAATAACCGGAAAAAATAAAAGATGATACCAGAAATAGGAAAATTAAAGGTGTCACCGGAAAATAGATTGTATAAGCCGTTACACTCACCTGAAATTATAAAGTAGAATATTAATGTTGATATTATGCAACCATTGTTATAGGTAAAACAAACATCCGAAAAACCTAACCGGAAAACTTACCGAAAAAATGAAAAAATGGAATATAAGGTTTTGATTAACAAACTAAAAAGAAAACTTGAGCAAATAAATCGGGTAGATAACCTGAAATAATTAAAAAAACCATTGTTAAAGGTATAACACATAGCCGGAAAAACACAACGGAAAATCTTACCGGAAAAAATTAATACGTCCACATATAACCTTCATCGCCGTTTATGATTTACAACCTAAACTGATTTTAATAAAATCAGTTAACAATGATAATAAAGATAAAAAGGTTAGAGGAAACAATAACCGGAAAAAAATTTAATGATGCCGGAAATTGATAGATCAAGATCGGAAGTTTATTATAAAATATATACTTACCGGAAAATTAATACAAATCTACATCCATATTCGTCGGAATATATGAATAGGAGAAAGGAGATCCGACTAAACTATAAAAAGAGAGAAAAAATTGATTAGGGTAAATAATTAAAAAATGTTATGGTTTAAATATAGGTTAGTTGATTAGTTGGCATGATTAAGAAAGGTAATGGGTGACATGACAATGAGATGTCATTCTATATGAACACCTTAGAATTGTGACATGTGGAAATTGCTCCTTGCTTTAATAGTATCAATAGATAATTTGTTAACTGTTTACTTTTTCTTTTATATTTCTTTATTATTATTATTATTATTATTATTATTATTATTTTTGAATGACATTTATTTGTGACTATTATGTTTGACTCTTTTAAACGACTTTTGAATATATATTTCTTAAATATTGAGTTCAAGATACAAAAAAAATGATTTTAAAATTTGGTTATTACTCAAAATCATGCATTTAATTTAGTGCCAGGTCCTGTTTTTTCTCATAGATATTGGGCCATATCTCTCCAATATTGTTGGTAGATGGAATCAATCATCTAATAGAAGCTTAGACCACTTAAATCTGAATTTTTTTATTTTCCTTTTTTTGTCTTTAATGTTCATGTTTGTTTATTGCTTTTTGCCTGCTGTTTTTGGTCCCTTTGATTATTGTTTGTTGGCTATTGTCTTAACTCTTCTATTGTTTATTTGACTAATGTCTTTTGACTTGTTATTTGTCTGTTATGATCGATTAGCGTTTATTGTCAGATGTCTTGTGGTCTTTGATATTTGTTGTAATTAGGACACTAGAATATTAGATTATAATACATTAAAGACTTTTTCTTGAACGGCAGTAATACATTCATTTTATAATACATTAATTACATACATTGTTGATTCTTTTTTTTTTTTCCGTTTATTGCCGCATATTTAGCCGGCCTATAAAAAAAAGATAAATGTGTGGGTTGGACGGCCATGTTGCTAGAATGCCTAT
Organism: Bidens hawaiensis; assembly: GCF_021521415.1. Lineage (NCBI taxonomy): Eukaryota > Viridiplantae > Streptophyta > Magnoliopsida > Asterales > Asteraceae > Bidens > Bidens hawaiensis. The sequence goes on from NW_027493882.1 coordinate 134,639, forward strand.
TTAAACTAAACAACTTGCATCCATTTAGCTACATACTTATTTCATCAACATTAACATTCTTGTTTCCGACATTCGCCTTGAAATGAGTCCAGTACTAGCAACTCGAAAAGAAGACGATGCAACAATAAGAGGCCAAGCATGGTTTTATAAACAACTGCATGCTGGTTATAGTACTGCTGCTTTAAGATGTGCCGTGCAACTCGACATTGCTGGCATAATTAACAGTCATGATGGACCAATTAGCTTGTCTCAAATCGCTAATGGGATCAGCTCTCCATTACCAAATGTGGACGGACTCTCACGTCTCATGAGGTTCATGGTCCACAAACAAATATTTGATGAGGTGCGTCTGCCGGGGCGTGAAGAACCACTCTACTCCATCAATGAATGTTCTAAATTTCTACTACAAAATACAAGCAATACGCTCGCACCATTGACAATGCTTATCACAGACCCACTTATGTTCGTACCTTTTCTTAACCTGAATCAATCCATTCAAGAAGGAGGTACGGCGGCTTTCAAAACATATGGAATGGAGACATGGGAGCTTTTTTCTCAAAACCCACAGGCGAATAAGATATTCAATGAAGCAATGGTATCTTCTGCAAGGATTGAAATTGACGCGATCATGTCAACTTATGACTTTAGTAGTCTTAAAGGAACTTTGGTCGATGTTGGGGGCGGCGTTGGGGCTACATTAAATGAGATTGTAACCAAATATCCGCATCTTAAAGGTATTAATTTCGACTTGCCTCATGTTATTTCATCCGCACCGTCATATGAAGGAATTGCCCATGTTGGAGGTGACATGTTTACATCAATTCCCCATGCAGATTCATTCTTTATCAAGGTACTACTTACTACTTTTACATTGCTATAAAACTCTGTCAAGTACTATTTGTAGGAATAGGAATACATGGAAGATAATTATAACGAAAATCCAATAAAGTTGTATTGTCTAACTATATTAACTATACGCAACTAAATCCTATCTAATATATTATCTCTAATACGATGGATACAGTCCATACTGCATAACTGGAGTGATGACAAGTGTGTACAGATCCTTAAAAACTGTCGGGAATCCATGACAGAAAAAACCGGGAAAGTTATTATAGCGGATATTGTCCTAAATCCCGCATGCGATGATGCCTTCGATGATGTGCGTATTAGTTTAGACATGATAATGCTGACATGCTTTGTTGGAGGGAAAGAAAGAACCGAAGCTGAATGGAAGAGGATTTTGGAAGAAGCAGGGTTTCAACATTATAATTTCATTAAGATTCCTATGATCTTATCAATTATTGAATGCTATATGGAGTGATGCCAATGAGTTAACCTCAAGTATTGTTCTAAACTCTGGTACTTGTTGTTCTGGCGACACCTTCTTGTTACATACACTATAAAGCATGTGTACTAAGTATTCTTGTACTTTTCTTTTGTTTGAGTGAACTAGCTAGGTTTCATGTATATGCAAATCATATTTGGATATATATGTTAAAGTAGCTTTTAATCCGCGTGTTATGTGAGTTTATATGAGTTTTTGTTTTTAATCATTTTGTAATTTTATTTTTTTGATAATTTATTTTATTTTTCAATCAAGTTTTGTTTTGATTTAATATGTGTATATTAGTTTGTTACGTTAATTAAATATATATATATATATATATATATATATATATATATATTAACATTTGGGCTCCTTCAATTGTAATTAATATGTCTATAGTTTGGTTGCAGTTGAAGCTTATAGTTAGGCACTCTGAATTGAGATGCATATGTTTATAGTTAATGTTTTTAAGTTTTGTTTGTGGGTTTGTTAGCATGTTTGTATGAGGCTTGTTGTGGGCTTGTTTTGTATTTACATGAGTTTATAGTTGGCTTGGTATATAAGTGTAGTTTTTGTGATTATAGTAGTTAAATATGGGCTTGTTGTTAGCATGTAAAGGTTTAATGTTTATTGTTTCTTATTTATTTTTGTTGTATTACATGGGTGGTTTATGCTCTATTTTTTTAATGTTTTGAATGAAACTTTTATGATCGCACACAACAACGAAGTTTTTTCTATATTTTTCATTAATAATATGTATATATTTAATTTTTTGTTACATATATACTAATTTATTTTTCTTTTATCATATTTATTATTTTTTATAAATTATTTAAATTGGTAAATATGATTATTCGATGAAGCACAAACTTTGAAATTCATATTCGGTACCCGGTGTTTGCTGACGTACCAGAACTTGTATCTATCTTTGATATCTTATCATACCTTTTCACCATTCTTTAGTTATATGATTTAGTATGTTATTGGTATACTATTGTTCTATTTTTAAATAATTGTTATTTATTATTATTGTTTGATATGTTGTTTTAGAAATCTTGTGTTGAACCTTTTCTCTTATATAGTAATTTCTGGATTATTATATGATGATTTTAAAAATTTCTGTGTACTATGTTTTTTTTGTATTGTCTATATATATAGTGTTTGGAGTTGGGGATTTTCCTGAAAGTAGTCGCTATATTCTCTAAGATGGAAGTAAGGTTTACCTATATTTCACCCTCCTTAAACGCTACTAATGATCTTGCTATTGTTGGGACTTTTGACTAGGTATGATTGTTATCCAATTTACTCATTAGGTAAGTTTAAGCAATACATGCAACTTTCAATCGTTTGTGTTGTTGTTACTAGGTTAAATTATATAAAATTGATGAAAGCGCTATAAAAATGTTGTCTGATAAGATAAAATTCTTACCTCCTATAGTGATGTTGTCGCCATAGTGTTTTCACTTTCTTTTTCTTTTTGTTTAGATTTTACAAAAGAAAACATGTGAAATGTAAGATTTCCAGATGTTTAGCAAATAAAATCAAACCGGATAATTACAAAACATTAAACATCTGTCAAATTATAAAACTTTAAACAAGCGTCAAATTATAAGCGTACACCATCAAATTGTTTATAACTAACTAGTGTTTTTCCCGGCGCGCTGTGCCGGGGCAGGTCGGTAAAACTCGGGCAGTGGTAAAACCTAAGCTTTGTGACGGTAAGTCAACGCGAATTCGGTTCATTTTAGGTACTCTTGTTATTGTATCAGGACAAAAACCAAAAATAAATAAAGAACTATAAAAATTGAGATAGATCAAACGGGCAGTGTCGGACGAGAAAACTCGAGCGTTGGTAAACCCAATTGTTGGCGATCCCGAGCATTGAGATAATCGGTCTACACAAATTAGGTCGATTTCTGTCACGTTCTTTACAACGCCAGAACTAAAGCAAAAAAATGGCATTCGGTTGATTTTTGTTACGTTCACTGTAGTACTGGACCTACAACAAAACGTGGTGAGTCTAGCTAGCTACACAAAATTTGGGCAGTTGCCATCACGTTTGTTATGATAGTAAAATTAAAATAAAAAAAGCAAAAAATTCATTTCGACCACTAAGGTGCCGCCAAGTGGCCCAATAGAATCCTTGCGGCACCAAAGTTCTTAAATATATATATACTAGGAATTTACCTAGCGCGTTGCGCCGGGCATGTCGGTAAAATCTGGGAGGTAGCAAAACTCAAGCGTTGTCGGTCTCGAGCGTCGAGATGATAAGTCGACGTGAATTCAGTCGGTTTTTTACGATACCATAACCAAAACAAAAATGGCAATTGGTCGATTTTCGTTACGGTGGTACGAGAACTAAAATAAAAGGCAGTGACTTTATTCGAATTTGGTCGGTTTCTTTCTCATTCGTTACGGTACCAGAACTAAAACAAAAAATAAAAATGAAAACTTATAACTTTAAAAACAAAAAAATAATTACTTGACCCAATCAGACTTTGCAAAATGGACCAATCATTGAAGAACGTCAGCAAAGTTCTTCTTTATATTATAACTAGTGTATTCACCCGGCGCAACCAGGTCAGTGAAACCCGTGCAATGGTAAAACTCAATCATTATCGGTCTCGGTCGTTGAGGCGGTAAGTCGACAGGAATTCGACCAGTATCGATTACGTGCGTTATGGTATCAGAACTAAAACATAAAATAAATTAAAAATTTTGGTAAACCAATGAGGTGCTGTTGGTCAGTAAAGCTCGGGCATTGGTAAAACCTGAGCGTTGTCATTCCAGGGCGTTATCTACGCAAATTTGGTCGGTGTCCGTCACGTTTGTTACGGTACCAAAACTAAAACACAACAAAACAAAATAACAAAACAAAATCAAATTTGTCATTCGGTCGGTTTTCGTTACGCTTGTTACGGTATCGGAACTAAAATAAAATGCGGTAAGTCAACACGAATTAGGTCATTTTTCGTCACGTTAGTTATCGTATCGGAACTTAAAAAAAAGACAAAGAAAAAAAAATTGGGATTTTGTCAATGTATTGTAAAATAGATAAAAAAAGACAAAAAAATGCCACCGACCACTTAGGTGCCGCCAAGTAGCCCAATCAGGTACTTGCGTCACCAAAGTTATGTTTTATTATAATATATATATATATATATATATATATTAGTAATTGTAATTACTCACTACCTTCATACATATCTCCATTTTCAACATCTTGATTCAACCCACCTTTGTTCTTGTCAATTCGATAGACCTCGGCACGCAATTGACTAAGTTAACCCATCCTCTTTGTCATATTATGGTGCATCGACCTCCCGCTCTCAATTTCATTGTCATTCATGTAGATCGCACTTGTAAACAACAACAATAATATTATTAAGAAATGAATGATTGTGAATGTAACACCCCAACCCGAAAAGGGCTTACGTGTCACTTTGTACGGAGGTATATAGAGACAGAAGACATAATTCCATTACATAGAAATCTTCATAAGCATCCTAACAGTTAGTTCACTCTCTCCATCCCGCCCAAAGTAATCTGTGAACCTGAGAGGGGAAAATTTACGGATTGAGCCGAATGCCCAGTATGGAATAATAGGCTAGAGTATTTAAAATGTTCTAGGTAAAATAGTAAGTTTAAATACAGTTTACGATGGCGATAGCAAAACAATTTTCAGTAACAATAAAACAAATTCGATAAGCGGTGCACAGTCAATAAAACAATTCGCGTAAACAATAAGCCGAAACACTTTCGGATATGTCAAAATAATAACTTCTGAGTCAATAACAGAGAATTCAGAACAGTAACAGATGATTCATAACGGTACAAATATTTCATAATAATAACTGATAGTTTAAACAGTAACAAATAGTTCATATCATACGGATGTACCCATGAGCCAAACAGTAATAGAAACAGAGGTGACGATATACAGGGGGCCATTCCTGTATACCAATCACATGGAATGGGGCAGGTTGGCACACCTACATCCATTCCCAGAAACAGAAACTGAAACAGAGCTAGGATCGATCCATACGCCTCCTAGTAGCTTTGTACCACACCTGTACCTATGGACGCCGTGAACTAATCTCTCCGTCACGGAAGGAGCACATGTTGTCGGTGCCACAACAACATGCTCGTGGGACATTCCATGAGAAGCGTAGCACTCAGGGTAACAGAGCATAAAAATATATATTTTTGAAGCATTTAAAAGTTCAGTATCGGAACGTGCGGTAATGAGCAAAATTAATTTAAATCTACCGCATGCTTGTTTTTGTTAAAACGTAACAGACAATTAACGTATTATAGACCCAAGTATAACATACTTGAAAAATTGAGCGCAACATGAAGCCCACACATCTTGGTTAACAGTACTTTGATAATATAGCCGAGTGTTTGTAGATAGGAAATACCGCATCGTATCCACAACACCCAGATATGTGATCAAAGTTTGGGTTTCCATGATGTTCGAAATTCATATTACTTCCCTGGAACATACAAGTTTCAAATGTCTTGTTGCAATGAAACAAAATAACCGTAAGAAACATGAAACGAACGGAAAGCCAAACAAGTTAAGAGTTCCAGGTCTTAGTCATAGGGGTTATTACAATCGAACCAGATAACAAAGGAAGGGGGTAAGGATCCGTACCTTGTTAGTCGATATGTTGTCTTATAAAATATAGGTGATAACCATTTATGTGTACTTTGGATATACCTACATCGTGGGTCATGTATCACATAAGGTCGCGTACGCCTACACATAAATTTGTTTAATGTGACTAAGAACATAATCGAGTGTTTAATTACTGATGGTCAATATGTGTAAAATAATATCATTGTTTTTAAAGAATATATATATATATATATATATATATATATATATATATATATATGGATTAATTACTAATTAAAACATTAAATCTATTTTCAAATAACATGTTACTTTAAAGCAATAGTAAGGTTTAAACATGTAATGAGTTCAATGTTATCACCAATGTTTTAAAAATTTATTTACTTCAAATTTAGTTTTCTGACTAACGTTTTCAATGAAAATACCAACTTTTGTTTCCTTTCACTTCTCACAATCTCACTCTTCTTACCAATATACTTGAGCATCGGTTCTACTTCAACATACCAATATACTTGTTTCTATTTCTATTTGTTTTTGAACTACCATCATATATCTATATATCTAGCTTATAACTAATTATAACCATGTTCATATATACCAAAATCAAAACAAGATTAAAGCTTTTGGTTCCGGTTACCTTATGAAGTGTTACGGACATGTATGAGAATAATGGTCGCATGAAAGTGCGAGGGCAGCGGCGGTCCGACTTCAGATGATCCGGTGATTGGGAAGGACGCTAACGAGTGCTGACAGCTATTGTTGGTGAAATCCGTGTTTGCAAACATGATTTCGGTGTTACCCAATGTGGTGGCGGCATGGCTGGTTATGGTTGCATGGCTTGCGGAAGAGGTTTGTGGATATTTGGGTAGAGGGATGTTGCTGGTGGCAAATTGCAGGTCGTCGGAATATTTCTGTTTCGGCAGGAAGATGAGGACGACGATGGCTGTCTGTTTATGGTGACGAAGGTGGTTCTGTGATGAAGGTAACGATTATGGTGTAGATGATGCTCGGCGATGGTGGTTACCGGTTTATTACAGTGTAGGTCTGCACGTGTTGGTAGCGATTGGTGGTGATGTCTTGTGCCGGTTTTAGTCTAGCGTATGAAAGGGGCTTGTTGGAAGTGAGGGCCGTTGTTGCTAGAGAGAAAACAAAAGAACAGGAAATATTGGAAACTGGTTATGAGGCTAGAGATGAAGCTGGTATGGGCTTTTAAAAACCAATGGGCTAATGCTAAAATAAATCTCTTATGAGGCAGGTGTATCACAGTAGAGGTGCACAAATCGGGTTCAAATGGAAAACCCGAACCGGTTCCAAACCGGTTTTTTCACACCGGGTTGTAAAATGGCACCGGTTCCAATCAAGAACCGGTTCGGTTCCCGACCCGAACCGATGCCCAGATATGCGAACTTTTAAGAACCGGGTAGGGTATGAACCGGAACCGGTTTTTACGTAAAAACCGGTTCCACCGGTTTTTTTTGAAATTTAAATATTAGAGCCGTTAGGAACCGGTTCCAACGGCTATATAGCCGTTTTTGACCGTTGGAATCGGTTTTTTAACTATAAATAGGTTATTTTCTTACTATAAATAGCAAGGTTTGTTTGTTTACTTGTTAAACCACTTCCAAAACTATAAAACACACTCCAAACCACAATTAACCTTAAACCGACAACAAATGGCAACCAATGATGACGTTGTTATGGTGATCGAAACAACAAGATGCCCCGATGTTTGGGTTCATTACGATTTGTGTCTCATGACCGACTCACATGAGTTGGCACGTTGCAAATATTGCTCGAAGTTTCATAAAGCAGGGTCCAACTCGACATTACGAAAACATACGAATAAGTATTGTCGAGAAAAAAGAAGATTGGAAGCTAAAAAAACGGAAGTGGGAGAGTCGTCCGGCTCTACAACCCAAAAATAAGTATTCCCGGATTAAAACGACGGACTTTGTTTTTTATGTTTTAGTTGTTATGTTTAGTATCGTTTATGTTTTAATAATGTTTGTAATAGTTAGTTTTTAAATAAATAAAATGTTCGTCGTTATTAAAAAAGTAACAAAAATTAATCATGAGTAACTGTTGGTGCATAGATGTCAGTAGTTCATATGTCTAATGTCTGTAATCGAGTTTGTAATATTGTTTATGTAATTGTTTGTTTAGAAGCGAAGTTGTTGACAAGTTCGCTTAGGCGAACTTGTTAACCAAGCGAAGTTGTTGACAAGTTCGCCTAGGCGAACTTGTTCAACGAGCGAAGTTATAGACAACTTCGCCTGAGGCGAAGTTGTCGTGTATTTAAGTAGTTTACTGTTATCGGTTAATTAGTTGGTCAGTTAGTGTTTTGGTTGATTGAGTTCAGTTTACGTGAGTCTATTGACGTGAGTCTGTAAGTAACACGGTTCGGGTTATCAATATAACGTGAGTTTTGTTCGTATCGTGTGTACGTGTGTTTGTGTGATTATATTCTACGTCCGTAACGATCTACACAGGGATTCCGCACCTGTGCATATCGGGATATCTCGTGTGATCCGTCCAGGGAACCTACAATTGGTATCAGAGCATTTGCTCGATTGTGTGGTTCGGGATATTCACGCGGGTGTAGAATTCGTCTCATTTCGGGTATTACCGGGACGAGTTTGTGGTGTTTTTGCTCATTCTAGCTTCCTACCAGTGTGTTTAAGCCTTCAAACCGTCAAAATCGTCGTTAAAATCCGTTTTTCAGATCTGCAGAAAGTTTCAGTTCGTTAGGCGAAGTTGCTGTTCATCAGGCGAAGTTGCCGTCAGGATTCGTAGGGTTTCAGCGAAGATATAAGGAGAAGCGAAGTTATTCACAACTTCGCCTACCTCCTCAACTTCGCCTAACTCAGCGAAGTTCTTCTCAAGTTCGCCCAGTTCAGCGAAGTTCTCTTCAAGTTCGCTTACTTTCTAAGTTCGCTTATCCTAAGCGAAGTTATTCTCAACTTCGCCCAGTTACGCGAATTTAAGAAGGATCCAGCGAAGTTATTACTTAAGCGAAGTTATACTTAACTTCGCCTACAGTACTGTTTCGAAGAAATTTTTCTAACTTCGCCCTTTTCAGAATTTTTCGGGTTTCTTAGTCTTCAAGAAGGATGTCGTCAATCAACATTTCAGAGCTTATCAATATGGAAGTTGAAGCGGGGTCAGCTACAAAGGCCCCAAGGTTGCTGAAGGGAACCGATTTTGTCGCGTGGAAGGATCGGTTCATACAGTATGTTAAGTACCAGGATGCGAAGATGTGGGTATGTATCCAAGATGGATTTATTCCACCGATCATGGAGTATGAGGGTCGAGACCAAATCAAGAAATACAGTAAAATGGAAGAAGAGGAGAAGAAGATGTATGAAGCCGAAAGCAAGGCTCATGCTGCAATCACAATGGCTCTTCCACAGGAGATCCTCCATACTTTCAGAAAGTATACATCAGCTAGAGAGCTTTGGGAAGCTCTTGAGAGCAGATTCGAAGGAAATGTAGGCATTCGGGCCTCAAAGATAAAGCTGCTTAAAACTCAATTTTCAGTCTTTAAGTACTTAAAGAACGAATCTCTTGATGATATTATCACGCGATATTATCATCTAATGACTGAATTGAGTAACTACTCCATTTCCTACCGAGAAGAAGAGATTGTAGAAAAACTTCTCGATGCTCTCCCACCAAAATGGGAGATGTATACTGTACTGATGAGGGAAGACAAGGACTTCCCTACTTATGATCTTGAAACCGCTGTCAACAAGCTCAGAACTTTTGAGCTTAATATGGTAAGAAAAGAAACATCTATGGATCAGGTTCAAGATCCAGGCATGTACGGAGCTAAAGTAAACTCCAATACAAGTTCAAAGACTGATTCTGCCGCCTACTACTCGAAGGGCGAGTCGGGTGCCAATTCTTCACAGGAGGGGCAAGTGTCAGTAAACTCAAATGGGGATGTTTGCTTTGTGGCGGGTGGATCAAGTGGTACTCAACAGTCAGCAAGCAAGATTAGTGGATCTTCAAGTTCCTCAAGCAATAATTACTCAAAGATGCCAATGAGCGTCAAATCTGCTGAAGAGCAGTTTGGCCTCTATGCTTCATTTATTGCTTCTTATGAAAATTATATTCAAGGAAAGGTGATTGATCCGGCGATGCTAGATGAAGACTACGACCAGATCGATGCTGATGATCTGGAGGAGATGGATTTACAATGGCAGATGGCCATGATAGTGAGGAGAGTGAAGAAGTTCATGAGAAAGACGGGGAGAAAGTTTGTTGGAGGCAGGCCAGGGTTCGACAAGTCTAAGGTGAGGTGCTATAACTGTCAACAAAACGGGCACTTTGCCAAAGATTGCAGAAACGAGAGAGTTGAACGTGGTCAGGGCCGGTCTGCACAGCACACTGGAAGTACTAAAGATGTCAATGCCATGCTGTCTAGAGAAGCAGCGAATACAACTGGAACCTGCATTTGAATGAAACTAGTGAACAGGCTAATATGGCTAAGGTTGAGACTGAAGAACGTGAGAAGACTACCGGAGAAGAGAAAGCGACTGGTAAGGAAAAAGCTTTCATGGCAGATAACAATGATCAAGTCTCCGAGGTAAGTTCTAAATCTTTTTGTACTAAATGCGAGAATTTGTCTGAGCAACTTGCTACTATAACTGATCAGTATGTTCGTTTAGATGCTGAATTTAAAACTCTTAAAGAAGATCATCACTTTACAAAAGCAAGAGAAAACAGTTACAAAGTTAAAATTAAAGCGTGTGAAAAAGATGTTAAAAGCTTAAAAACTAAACTTGCTGAAAAAATTGAAGTTATTGATCTTAGTTATGAGGTTTTAGAAGAAAAGACTAAACTGATTGCTGAACGTGAAAAGCAGATTGCTGACCACCAGGTGAAAGTGGTGGAACTGAACCGAAAACTAGAACAATTCAGAAATTCCTCAGCTATTCTTGATCACCTTGTTAGTGATCAAGGTTCCTCTACAAAGAGAGGAGGAATTGGTTATCACGAGGTTCCACCACCGTATAACCACAATTACACTTTTAACCCTAGTGTACAGAAATCTGCTGATTTTGAAGTTCCTCAGACAGTTCCAATCAAGGTTACAAGTAAAGAATCAAATGTTAGTAGTGGCGAAACGAGTTCGCCTGTTTCAAGTGTAAACATTTCTGTTACAAGTCCTGTCTCATCGGATTCGGATAAGTTGTCCGAATCGGGTAAGACAAAAGAGAAGGTAGTGTTACCCACTGGTGGAGATAAAGATAAAACTTCTAAAAAGAGTACTCCACTCAACCCGTACGTCCCACCTTATGTGAGACGAACGGCCTGTAACACTGCCTCTACATCCAAAACAACCTTCGAAAAGAAAATGGAGTATAGGTGTTGTTTTAGATGTAATAAGGTAGGACATCTTGTTGCAGATTGTCCTCTGACGCCTAAATTTAGAGGCGTGAGACCTATTAAAACTGAGCATACGCTTAATGGTAATTTTAAGAATGAAAACCCTTTAAAGTTTCAAAATGTAACTAATTCAGGTTGTCAAAGAAACAAACCTCAGTTTTACAATGCTGATCACCAAACCGTAAGATATAATACTTTCAATACACATAGGTTTGGAAGGCCTCACATTCAATTTCCAAGGAGATTTCCTACTAGGACTGACAGAAATTATCCAAATGCTAACTTTGGAAAGCAGAAGTACGGGATGTATAGATCCAAGACCAATTGGTCTTGGGTCCCTAGATTCTAATCATTTGCTTTATTGTGCAGGAACAGTTGAACAGGGCTGCCCACAGTCTTTGGATTGTAGATAGCGGCTGTTCCCGGCACATGACGGGCAACAAATACTTGTTGCACGACTTAAAACCTGTTCAGGGAGCAAGAGTTAGTTTTGCTGGTGAAAGTGGAGGAAGAATTACTGGAAAAGGAACGGTGTCCAATGGGAAGATGACACTTGAGAATGTGAATTTTGTAGAAGAGCTGAAGCACAATCTGCTGAGTGTGTCGCAGATTTGTGATAAGGAGTATACTGTTCACTTCACGAAGAATGAGGCGATCGTGTTGAAGCCTGGTTTTCAGATGCCAGACGAGTGGATAGTGATGAAAGCTCCACGTGATACAAATACGTATGTGATGGATATGAGGTCTACTGAAATGGCCACGGGAGAATCATGTTTAATGACGAAGGCAAGCGAATCAGAATCCGAACTATGGCACAGAAGGATGGGGCACATTCATCTTCGGAAGATGAACCACATTGTCAAAAATGGGCTTGTAATGGGCGTTCCCTTGAAAAGTTTTAACTTTGAAGACAAATGTATAGCATGCAAGAAGGGAAAGCAACACAAGAAATCCCATCTCACCAAGAAGGTCAACTCAATTGCCAGTACTCTAGAACTGCTTCACATGGATCTCTTCGGTCCAGTGAATGTACAAAGTCTAGGAGGTACTTCTTACTGCTTGGTGATCACTGATGACTACTCGCGATATTCGTGGGTATATTTTCTGAAATCGAAAGATGAGACGGCTCAAATGGTGAAGAATTTGATTACTAAAGTTGAGAACGTCATGAGTAAAACTGTTAAGTTCATCAGAAGTGACAATGGGACGGAGTTCAAGAACTTTGAAATGGAGATCTTCTGTCTTCAGAAAGGAATTGAACATCAATACAGCGCTCCGTATACTCCGCAACAGAATGGAGTGGCTGAAAGGAAGAACCGAACTTTAATTGAAGGAGCCAGGACTATGCTGGCAGATTCGAAGCTTCCTGTGATGTTCTGGGCTGAAGCGGTTGCTACAGCCTGCTATGTTCTGAATAGAGTGTTAACCGTTAAGAGACTTGGTAAAACTTGCTACGAGCTTATGCATGGAAGGAAGCCCAACTTGAGTGGTCTTGAACCATTCGGGTCCCCTTGTTCGATCTTGAAGAAAAATTCTAAATTTGGGGAAGTAGCCGATGAAGGAATATTAGTCGGTTATGTTGTTGGTACTCCCAACAGACGGGTCTTCAATACTTCGACTTGCAAGGTGGAGGTGGTGTGTAACACTGACATCACAAGTTACCAACCGCCAAAACCTAGCAATGGACCTGCTGAGCTTTTCGACTATGTTAAGCTTTTTAAGTCGTTTAACGTACCGGATTTGGAGATTTCTGAAGAAGAAGAAAGAGCTGCGACGAAGATGATACTCGATGAGGAAGAAAATCTATTACAAAGACAACTGATTGATAAATGTCAACCTTCCTCATCAAACACTATCGATACCCCTGCTGCCTCAACTGAAGAAGAATTTATCAATCCTTTTCACTCTCAGCATGAAACAACCATTGATGAGATCTCTTCTAATTTGGAAGATAATTTGCATGTCGGTTCTGTTCCGACCACGAGAATTCATAAGGATCACCCTTTGGATAATGTGATTGGTGATGTGTCCTCAGGTGTACAAACGAGAAGTAGCTTGAATGAACATACCTGTGTTTATACAAGCATTAAGGAGACAGGAATAATCGATGAATGTCTGTATACCTGCTTTATAAGCCAGATTGAACCGAAAAATTATCAAATGGCTTTAAAGGACAGCTCGTGGGTCGAGGCCATGCAAGAAGAGTTGGCTCAATTCGAGAAGATGGAAGTTTGGACTTTGGTTGAAAAACCAAAGAATGTGCATGCGATAGGCACAAAATGGGTGTTCAAGTGCAAGAGAGATGATAAGGGGATCATTATAAGAAACAAGGCGAGACTTGTCGTGAAAGGTTTTAATCAACAAGAGGGGATTGATTATAACGAAGTGTTTGCTCCTGTCGCTAGGTTGGAAGCCATAAGATTGTTTTTGGCGTTTGCTGCTTATGAAAAGATGAAGGTGTTTCAGCTAGACGTGAAGAGTGCGTTTTTGAACGGGAAAGTTGATGAGGTTGTGTATGTTGAGCAACCTCCGGGTTTTCCTGACCCAGACTATCCAGATCACGTGTACAGGTTGAGCAAGGCGTTGTATGGATTACATCAGGCACCTCGTGCCTGGTATGCAACTTTATCGGATTACTTGCTCGAGAATGGTTTTGAAAGAGGGAAAATTGATAGCACGTTGTTCTTCAAAAGAGATGGAAGCGACATCCTGCTGGTACAAGTCTACGTGGACGACATTATTTTTGCTGCATCAAAAGTCTCCATGTGTCAGGAGTTTGAAGCCGTCATGAAGAAAAGGTTTGAAATGAGTGCTATGGGTGAACTAACTTTCTTTCTAGGATTGCAGGTTGATCAGAGGAAGGGCGGGATGTTCATTCATCAGACGAAGTATGTTCATGATGTGCTCAAGCGCTTCAAGATGGAGGACAGTTCTCCATATGATACTCCAATCTGCGTCAATCACAAATTGGGTGCTGAAGTAGACGGTGATGCAGATGTGGACCCAACTCAATATCGGGCGATAATAGGTTCTTTAATGTACTTAACTGCATCTAGGCCTGATATAATGTTTGCTGTTTGTCTTTGTGCACGTTTTCAGGCAAATCCAAAAGAATCTCATTTGAAAGGTGCAAAGAGGATACTGCGGTATCTCAAGGGCAAGCCGAAGCTGGGGTTGTGGTACCCGAGAGGAGGAGACTTGGAGCTTGTCGCTTACACAGACTCTGATTATGGAGGGTGCAATCAGAGTCGGAAGTCAACAACTGGAGGTTGTCAGTTTCTTGGTGGCAGATTGGTGTCGTGGCAATGCAAGAAGCAGACTTCAGTCGCAATTTCAACCTGTGAGGCAGAATACATGGCTGCATCCAACTGCTGCTCTCAGGTTCTTTGGATACAACAACAGCTGCGCGACTATGATATGGCTGCGGTAGCGGGTGCTGGAGGTGCAGGAGGCGATGATGGTGACAATCAGAGACAGTTTTTCCCGGGTCACAATATGTACATCACTCTTGACCCGGAGGCGAGCGGTGTGGACGACTACCGCGAGATTATCACGTTCCTTCTGCGCTCGAGGATTTTTCACGCGATTACCAACACGTTGCCGATATCTCTACCGAACATCGAAGACTTCTGGGAGACGGTAGAATATGATTGCCGTGTTGAGCCCCCGGTGATGAGAGCTACGGTGAACAATCAACAGGTTCAGTTCAACTCTGAACAGATCCGGGTGGCTCTACGGTTCGGAGACGAGACTCGAGACGATCCAACTGAGTTCGTAGCTCCTTTTCGTGATGGAGCATTTCTTCGAATGGGCTACTCTGGTCCATTAGGAGACACCCAGAGGAGGAAGGGTTTCCTTCTAGACCAGTGGCGCTTCCTCATGCACGTTATGATCGTGTGCATGTCGGGGAGGAAGGCGGGCACAGACGGAATGGGTGCGACCATGCAGTCTGCCATGACTGCACTGACCTATAACAAGCGTTATAGTTTCAGTCAAATGGTCTTTTACGAGCTTGATAGACAAAGACGGGCGATGTCTCGGGAGCGGTTCATCATGTACCCACGCTTTCTACAGATGATATTGAACCATGTGGCTCCGGCTCTACCTCAGAGACGCCCGATCAGATACGTAGAATCAGTGAGCAAACGTATCTTTTCTCAATGCCGCACGTCAAGTGCGAGGAGCAATCCTGAACGTCGTCCCAGGCATACTCCTCTATTTGGGTTTTTAATCAACCCAGAGTATGTTCCTGCTGGCGGGGACGAGTTCAGAGATCCTCAACCGCAACAGGCAAGAGCAACTCAAGCTGTTTCTGCTCCTGCTGTGCCTGTTGCATCATCTGCTGAGGATATAGACCTTGACGCTGTTTTTGGAGGTCAAGGCTACTTTGACATGGATCAAGTTGAAGAGGTGCAAGTCTCAGCTGCACAGAGTTCGGGTGTAAGTGTTACTAGAGCAGCAACTTCGATGGCTGACTCATACTTGGATGAGATTATGGCTGAGGGGAGACGGTTGATGGTGTCTCGAGAAAGAATGATTGGGAAGAGGAAGAGAACGGAGGACGATGATGAGTCGGAAGAAGAAGAGGACATTCATAAGCTGATTAGAAGATCAAGACGGGAGAGAACAGGTGCTGGCATGGGAGCTGGAGAGACTTCAAGGACTGTACGATTTGCTTCGGCCGCACTGTCTGGTATGTCCATTGTTCCTTCTTCTATACAGGTGACAAGTACAAGCGCTGCGGATGTTCCCGTGGTGGCTACATCAACGGCTGACATTCCATCCTCCGCTACCATCCAGACGTCGGCTCCGGAGATCGTGTCTCTACCACCGCCAACGCTTACTCAATCGGTGGTAGCTGCTCGTTTTGTGGAGTCAACGGTCGTCACAGCTGCAGGGTTATCAGGTATGATACCACCTGCGGTTACGCCTGCTTCTGGAGTCTCGCCTTCGCCAATGTCAGACACAGAAAGGATAGCTTCACTAGAGCAGATCGTGGCAGAACAGTCGAAGACTATTCAAAGCCTAGTGGAAGCAAATCAACTACAGGCATCCCTCCTGGTTGAGCATGGAAAAATCATAGATGCCTTGAAGGAGTTCTTGGCATCTCAGGGGGAGATGAGCTGTAAGGGCGACGAGCTCAGAACGAAGAAGAAGAATGACCGAGACGATGATCCCAATGCATCGAAAGATGCAGGTGGTGAGCTGCCAAGAACTTCTGAAGCTCTTGGTACTTCCACAGCTGGGGGGGAGTCTACTGACGTGGCTGGTGGTTCTGGTGATGATGTGGTGTTAGTTGAAGATGATGTGATCGATGCGCTGAAAGAGCTTGATGATGACATGTTCAGTGACGATGTACTGTTTGATGAAGATGTGCTACCGAGTGACATGATTGAGAAGATCGGTGAGCAGATTGCGATTGAAGATGGAATAGAAGAGGGGGAGATAGTAGAAGAAAACGTTGAACACGAGATCCCTGAGGCTGAGAAAGCCGATGTGAGTGTTGAGATGGATGAGACTGAGTGGGAGGAGCAGCCTAGGTGGAAGGAAGGCTGTGCTCATTGGTTTATCAAGACCAAGAAGCCTGCTATTCCAGCCATGTTCAAGAAAAGTTATAACATCAAAGGCTATGCTGAGTCGAAGAAGGGAATCATCTGTTGGATTTATGATGAACAGATCAAGTTGTTTGTGGTGAAGCGTTATGATGGCATTCAATACTTCAAACGAATGTTGAGATCTCTCAATACGTTGCCGGAATGCGAGGTGAAAGATTTGGGCAGGTTGGGCCTGATCAACAGAAGTGACAACAATATGGCAAGAATGATTGAGAAGATTGTGTGGAAAGAAGGCATAAAAGAAAAGAAGTTTGAACTATTAAAGCCACAGAAGGGAAAGCTCGTGGAGGATACAGAGAGGGGATTGAGAGCAGATGGCAAGCCATGGATGGTGATGAAGTACAAGCCGATCCGATGCATCAAGGAGGTTCCAATGAAGAATATGCCTCAAGATGTGTTGAAGAATCTGAAATGGTGGTACGTTGATTGCCAGACTGCTGAAGCCGTGATGGAAGACGAAGATGAACAAGAAGTGCTGAGGGTGTATGACCCGATGCATCTTGTTAACTTATCGAAAGCTGATTTGCAAGCGTTGAACGAAAAGAAGATATTCTACATTCCTGCTTGGAAGGATGAAGCAAGGAAGTATCAGCGAGTAGTCACGGTGTGTGTTAGAGAAGGAGTGCACGCATGAAGATACAGGATTACGAGACAAGAGCTGAAAGATCAAGATATGAAGCTACTGCCAAGGGGGAGTCTGTTGGTGCATAGATGTCAGTAGTTCATATGTCTAATGTCTGTAATCGAGTCTGTAATATTGTTTATGTAATTGTTTGTTTAGAAGCGAAGTTGTTGACAAGTTCGCTTAGGCGAACTTGTTAACCAAGCGAAGTTGTTGACAAGTTCGCCTAGGCGAACTTGTTCAACGAGCGAAGTTATAGAAAACTTCGCCTGAGGCGAAGTTGTCGTGTATTTAAGTAGTTTACTGTTATCGGCTAATTAGTTGGTCAGTTAGTGTTTTGGTTGATCGAGTTCAGTTTACGTGAGTCTATTGACGTGAGTCTGTAAGTAACACGGTTCGGGTTATCAATATAACGTGAGTTTTGTTCGTATCGTGTGTACGTGTGTTTGTGTGATTATATTCTACGTCCGTAACGATCTACACAGGGATTCCGCACCTGTGCATATCGGGATATCTCGTGTGATCCGTCCAGGGAACCTACAGTAACAAAAGTAATTATAATAAAACAAATCAAAACTAAATATTAGTTGAACAAGTTACAAATAATTTTACCAAAACAAATAATTACAACTCTTCTTCGTCTTCATTCTCGTCTTCACCCTCGTCTTCGTTATCGGAAGAAACCCCGTCCTCCGCCTCCTCATCATGAATATGACGCTCTATTGGTATTTCGTCTTCAAAGTTCGCCTTGTGTTGTACACGATCCACCGCATCCAAATGGTCCTTTAGGCAAATGCAAACCTCTAGAGACTCGGGAGTTAGTTTTGTTCTTCGCATAGATAACACCCTCCCACTAAGAGAAAAAACCGATTCGGAAGCAACCGTTGAGGCTTGTACGGCAAGCAAATAACGAGCCATGGCGGATAGAATGGGAAATTCATTTTGTTTACCTTTCCACCAAGCCAACAAATCAATATTGCGAATTTCGTCGACCGTTGCGCCCTCAACATAGTTTGCTCCACTATATCGACCAAGTTCGCTACTTGGTGTGTTTCCTCTTTGCCTCTTAGATGCCGATTCACGAATCCCATTCATCAAGTTTATAAGTGGGTCATTGCACGGCCTACCAGTTGTTGTTTATTTCACAAAAGATGATCTCGTGCTTGGACCATACATTTGAAAATAATGGTCATAAAGGTCTTGAAGGTTTTTGTTGAACTTGTCCTTCGCTTCCGTCGACAACTTCGGGTCAATCTCGTGCATACCTAAGTTGTCGAATATTTCCTCAATCGTTGTTTCAACCCATTAACATTCCAATAGGGGTTTAATGCGGCGGCACAAGTAAAGACCGACGGTATGTTTTCAAAATATTTTATGAACTTTTCTTTCATCACCGCAACAATATTTTCGAAGAGTTTGTTCTTCTCCGCAAAGCTTTTAAAAACACAAGACATATAGTACAATTCTTGCAAAACCCAACAACTAGTAGGGTAATAGACTCCCGATAATTTTGTTGTTGACTTTTTGAACACATCAAGATACTCCAACAAATAACCGACTTGGACCCAAACACTTTCCGGAAACATATCGGCCTCGCGTTCTTCAACAAGATTGTTATGAAAAGCTTGTAAAGTTTGGCGTTGGGCAAAAGCACACTTTAACATATGACAAGTTGAGTTCCAACGGGTTGGAACGTCCCAATTCGGCCCCAAATACTTTCTTTCAACCGACTTGCAATAGTTCTTATATTCAAGATGTCTTCTTTTACCACTTTTGAAGACATCTTGTAACATAAGTCTAAAGTATTTTAAATCATCACAAATGTGTTCATTGTCAAGACCTATTTGAACAACCAAGTTGATGATATGTGCAACACATCGGACATGAAAAAAATCCCCGAAACAAGGTGGTGAATATTTAATGATAAATTTTTCAGCCGCCTTAGTATTGTTTGAGGCGTTGTCAAACGAAATCGAAAATATTTTATTTCTCAAGTTGTAAGTCGTTATAACTTCATCAAGTAATTCAAACAATTTTTCGGCGGTATGTGGGAACGGGAAGTTTTCAAAAGCGATGGTGCGTTTCATCAATTGCCATGTCACCGGATCAACCCAATGAGCGGTGACACATATGTATGATTCGGGCAACCCGTGTGGTGCCGACCAAACATCGGTAGTTAAACTAACCATGGCTTCTAAAGAATGAAAAGACTCGATTAACTCTTTTTTAGCACACTCCCACAACCTGATACAATGACGTCTTAAGGTAGTACGACTTACATGTGTGTATCTCGGTTGTAGAGTTTCACGAATCAACGACGTCAACTCCGGGTCATCAAAGTGGTTAAACGGCAAACCTCGTTGAATAACGAACTTTGCCATTCTATCTTGAACTTGAGTCGTGTTGTAACGAAATAGTGTACCATCTTTACCCAAGTCAATTTGATCGGTCGCGCCAATCCCTTTCAACGCCTTGCAATATGGCTTCTCGATGTGCTTTCTCAAAGTAGAGTTGGAATCGTGCTTTAATATTGAACCACATAGTTTGCAACGAGCCTTTTGATAACCTTCGTCATCCACAATCAAATCCCAATTCTTCCATATGTCTTGGTTGCGGTTATGGTTGACTACCGTAACAACCCTTGGGTCCTCCGTAACAGGAACGGGGGCAACAAAAACACTCTTCTTAGCCTTGTTGTTAGTTTTTTTATGGGTGCCATAATAATATTTAGTTGGATGGTCGGGTAAAGGAACGGGTTTGCTAAAGGAGTAGTATTTTAGTTTGTTTTTGAGTTTGGTGGTGAAACAAGTAATGGAAACAAGTTATATATAGGTTTGGGCATCAAAAACCGGTTCCAACGGCTATATTACCGTTGGAACCGGTTCCAACGGATCTATTGTCTCAAAAACCGGTTCCAACGGCTATATTACCGTTGGAACCGGTTCTAACGGCTAATTGGTGTCTAAAAAACCGGTTCCAACGGCTATATTACCGTTGGAACCGGTTCCAACGGCTAGTTTGACTTTTGTTTGACCCTTCAAAAAAACCCGTCGGAACCGGTTTTTCCGGGTACGAACCGAACCGGTTCCAATTAAGAACCAGGTAGGAACCGGGTTGGAACTGGTACTGACATACAAATAGGAGAACTGGGTACGATTTTCGGGTACAAAAATACCCAAACCGGGGTATTGTTCCAACCGGGTTGGAACTGGAACCGGTTCCGGTTTGGTTCCACCAGTTAGGTTCCGGAACCGGTTTTTTTGTTCACGTCTATATCACAGTTCAAGGAACAGTCTTCTGACGTGACTCATCTGATTGCTTAAGAAGATTGCGAAAATTATTTTGATTTGTTGCCTCTGAAATATCTACTGAAATGATATTGAGGAGAAGGTGGGAGAAATTATGTTATGATTTCTACTTTTTGACTTTAAGCACTACCATGCATTATTTGGAGATACTTTCATATGATTTATTTATTTAAATTTTAAGTGGTTATTTAAGTGAATATACATTTCTTTGAATTCTACTAACTTTTCTTACATCCAAGTGTTGCCTTTGAGCATATGACCTGCTATGTACTAGAACTTGAGTAAGGCTATTTTGCTATATGACTGAGTTTTTTTCTAAGCAAGAATATAAGCTGGATCAAGTCTATTCCATTAAAGCAATGGGGATTCTTTCTTGCATTTACCAAGTCTTGTCTACTTCCACCTGCCTTAAAATGATGGCCAAATTTATTTTGACGGTCCCAGTAGTGATTAGCAAAATCATGATTAATCGCATTAGATATTTGTGTCCAAGTGCGGTGAGTTTATCGAGGGGACAAGATACAAAAATGCTACAAATAGAAGTGATGAAACACACATAAAAGTTACGAAATTGCAATATTAAGAATAAAACATTACATTGTATACTTACTTTAACAACGCCAAACAATGTTGCTTTCTCCTCTTTGGGCAACTTCTTGCAACTTTAATAATGAAAGAAAACTTGACGAGGAAGCTCATTAGTCATGCATCTTATGAACATGCTCTAATCACCAACTTTTTTTATATGTTTCCTCTAGTAGATCAAACTCTACGCTTAGTGGCTTGCTTCTTGTTTTCTTAAACATGTCATCTAAATTTTGTTCTCGCTTTTCATGGTAAAGCTACATTGATAACGAGGTTCTATATTTAGTTAATTC
This sequence comes from Bidens hawaiensis, assembly GCF_021521415.1. Taxonomy (NCBI): domain Eukaryota; kingdom Viridiplantae; phylum Streptophyta; class Magnoliopsida; order Asterales; family Asteraceae; genus Bidens; species Bidens hawaiensis. The sequence goes on from NW_027493882.1 coordinate 156,422, forward strand.
ATAATATATAAAACAAAGATAAGTATATAACTATAAGTATTAATTTTTAATATATATATATATATATATATATATATATATATAAACGAAATATTTAAAAGCTCTCTAGTCGCTTCTTACATTCTCTTAAGCCACAAGATTATTTTATTTGTAAATGAATGCTATGTTTGACTAGAATTCACGAGTATGGGTCTCACAAAGCCCAAATAACCCTTAAACGAGTTATAACATCTCATTAAATTAAAAATTAATCTCACTAAATTTTATTGATATGAAAATCCTATAAAGTAGAGATATACTAAAATTAATATATGTTTTTTTTACAAAAATATTATTTATAAATAAGAATCAATTTTATAGTAAAAAAAATAAGCGGGCCACGGGTCACATCAAACCCAGATAGCTTTTAAACCGGGTTATAACATCTCATGTGGTGAAACAATTTCATCATCAAGCCTTAAGTATATTATTAACTTATTTACAATGAATAAAATTAAATTCTAAAATAATATATAAATATTAGAAACGAATAATATAAACAAACCCCGTAATACGGGGGATAAAAGCTAGTTTTCATATAAAATAAATATATGTTTTTTATAAGACAAGTATCTTGTGGAGGTCGATCCCCGCCATCTCCACCATGTGACCGTGCACAAGGTGCCATTTTTAATAAAAAAATAATATAAATAAATAACAAAATATAATCATAATTTTAAAATAAGCAACATAACAATGGATTGTAAATACAAGTGTCTACATACAATAATAATCAATCCGAACCATCGGTAATTTAACATGTGTCAACTAGATCATCGTCATCATCGTTGTCGTCTTTCTTATCTAAGGTGTATATACCTTCATCTTCTACATCATCATCAATGATTCATTGTTCACAATTAGGAGGGTTAAGCAATGAAGAAAAACCTTCACCTAAAGCCAGAACCATGGACAAGTATGCTCAGCCAATGAATAAGTTACCACATTAACGCTTGGTTCTTGAACAATTGTGTGTTTGTGTGTGTGTGTGTGTGGTTGGGGGGTTAGGACTTGAGTCACTGCCATGAAAGCCGATGTTGATAACAAAGATAATATGATGATTTAGTGCAGTGCAACACCTCTCGTGAACATGACTAGGGATCGTGTAGGATTCCAATAAAGTCTTCAATTTCTCCAGGAAGCATATGATTGAAGGGCCCCACAATATATAATTTTTGGCTGTGTGAACCAAAGGAGCTTTGATAATCCCAAAGTATTCAATGGTGAAAGCAACCCCCTAATTGGTTTTTGTAGGATCTTCAATATCTTGTGTGGGTAAATATATCGTTGGTAAAAAGAGTGATCGTTAATGGAAGTGAAATCGTCTAATGGGCCAATTTGTTTCCCTATTTCTTTTATTTTAAATTTAAGCAATCAAGTTGACTTTAGCAAATTACATAGATTCCGATTTCTTTCCTCAAACAACGTGTCACACCCTGTTAGGGTTCTAGCTCTTAATTTAAGCTAGTGAACACAATTCACAATCAATGAAACTTTAAACAACTGATCTAACTCTTTGTATGAATTAGTATCACTTTAGTTGAAATCATACTTGAACTATAATTCAATTAGTATATAAATTATGCAACGGAATTCATTAAAGTTAAATAACAGGTTTCATATGAAAGAACAATTATGCATTAACTATAATCGAAAGATTACAATCTCTTGCTCCCCCCTCAACCTTAGCTCATAATTCACTTTGATTTTCTAGTATAAGAGTACACTAATTAGGTGGGTGCTGTGATGTGAAAAAATGTTAATGAAGAAGAGACTCTCTTCTTCATCATATACATGCAATAAACTACTGATGAGAAAATGTGAAAGTGACATCTAATAAACTGATTAAAAACTAATGATGAAATAATTACAAACAACCGACTAAAGAGAATCCTACGCTAACTACTGATCTTTGCTGAAACAAGTAATGTTTGTCTCATCACTTGTTAGACTTCAGTTGTTTGGGTCTTCAATAGTTTGATCAGCTGTTGTGTCTTCAGTTCTTTCATATTAGCAGTTTGCAAGGTCAGATGTGCGGAGTAGCACTTTGTCAAAACTTCATAATGGAGAACAACTGATGTTTGTTTCATCAATTTTTTGGTTTTTGGCCATCAGTTCTTTGCAAGGTTCAACACACCCCATCCTCCTGACATGGGACGACGGGTTGTGCTCATCCTGTTGATAGAATTTTATTTACTCAATGGACTTAATTTTATATTCAGGTTTAGAAGACAAATATTAACCTAACCAAATTTAAGTTTTTGTTTTTAAAATACAAAGTACAATCACACATGAATAAATCATATAACTAAATCATCAACGTGTAAACATCATTTCAAATTATCAAAAAGATTTCATTTTCTTGAGTTTCTCTCTTGATAATCTTGTTTTAAACCTTAAGCACCACTCCTTAACATTCCTAATGATCAAGTGAAAGACATGCTTAACTAGAATACGTTGATACCGCTGAACACAATTAATAGACAGTTTAAATATTGCAGTAGGTTATGCAACCAATCGACTAACAAGTTTATAGTTCGTGCGTCTACTAATTGTAACATGTTTAACTATGTCTACTTACTATTAAGCGATTGTACATAATTAACATTTATGTGCATAGATTGGTACCTTCATAGGTGTTATGAGTATTGTTGAAATATGTTAGTTGGTTCAACCTTCAGGGTTTAAAGATGTAACTTTCTTGGTTACATTGTGCTTATTGTCAGTTTGGGCAGAATGTGGAGAGTTTTGTAAATGCATGGACTAATAGTGTAAGTGAAAAAGGTCTGGTTATAATTATTAGTCGCTAGAACAGATTTGAGAATATAAGCTCCAAATTAGGGTTTTGTTTTTATTCTATTTCTTTCTGTAATTCCTTTGTTCTATGATTTTCACCATTAATGGAAGATTGAGTTCTTGTTTCTTGTTCATAATCATCTTTGTTTCTAATTTAATTTTCAACAATTGGTATAAGAGCTTCGTACGCTCGATCCAAAATTAAACTAATCTCTCTTATCTGCAAATGTTGATCAAGATGGTTCCTCGAAGTTTAGTCTTGAAATGTTTGATGATCGAAACGATTTCAATATATGGCGTGTTAAGATGCGTGCTCTTCAGGTTCATGACGAGGTTTTTGATGCCTTGAAAGGTGAAGTGAACTTGTCGAAATGTCTGAATGAAAAAGAGAAGGAGATAACAGAGAAGGCACACGACGAGATCGTTCTGAGTATTAGAGACTTTGTATTGAGAGAAGTATCGAAGAAGACCACCACTGCAGGGACTTGGGCCAAAATGGAATCATTGTACGTGAACAAATTTTCCAATCACTTATATTTGAAGAAAAGGTTATATACCTTCCATATGACATCTGCAAAGACCTTGGAGAGCCATACAAATGAGTTTAACTAGTTGTTTATAGATCTGGAGAATATTGAAGTTGAACTTGATGATGAGTATCAAGTAACAATATTCCACAAATCTTTGTCTTCATCTTATGAACACTTTGTTGATACCCTCATGTATGGAGGGAATCTTTATCCATGAAGGATGTTCTTGATGCACTCAATTCAAAAGAGTTAAACAAGAATAATGAAAATCAAGATGAAGCAGGAAATGGTTTGTTTGTAGGGGGAGACCAGATCAAGGAGGTCAGAAATTTAAGGGTTTTAGGAGGCCGAAGTCTAAATCTAAGAGGATCATGAGATGCTATATATGTAATTCAGATAAGCATCTGGAAAGAGTTGTCTAGAGAGAAATAAGAAGAAAAAGCTTGAACCTAGTCTTCTAAGTCTCAAAGTAATCTTTCTGCAGTTGAGTATATAGATGGTTATGATAAAGCAGAAGTTCATGTAGTGTCAAAGGAAAGTGGCAATATTGGCTGGATTTTAGATTTAGAGTGTTCATATATGTCACCTAATAAAGATTGTTTTAGGAGTTTGAAAAATTAGAGGATCTTGGTGTAATAAAACTAGGTGATGACAGACCATGCACCATTAAGGGACATGGCATATTATTTTAAGATTGGATAATGGATTTGAGGTTGACTTATCCAGTATTAGATTCATCCCATCTTTAACCAAGAATCTTATTTTATTAGGAACCTTTGAATGAACAAGTTGTACCATTAGCTTAAAGAATGGTAAGGAAAGAGTCATTAAAGGTTCTATGGTTGTTCTTTCTGGAAATAGAGGAGAAAAAAGATTTATTTATGTGTTGGATGGTAGTGCAATAGCTGGATCGGTTTCTCTGACAGGGGGTAATTCTGTCAATACTGCAAAACTTTGGCATAGGAGACTTGGTCACATGAGTGAAATAGGCTCGATAGAGTTAAAGAAACAAGATGTAGTTAAGGATATGAAGAATTGTGAGGTTGAGTCTTGTGAAAAATGTATCTTAGGAAAGGCTAAGAGGGTGAGTTTGTCAAAAGGCAATCATAAGTCCAAATGTTTTTGGATTATGTTTATGCAGATTGTTGGGGCCAACCAAACACAATCCTTAGGTGGAGCCTCATATTTCTTGTCTATTTTAGATGACTACTCAATGAGAGTATGGGTTTATATTTTCAAAAACAAGTCAAGTATGATGCATTCAATATGTTAAAAGACTGGGTGGTGTTGGTTGAAAATCATACTGAGACCATGGTTAAGAAGTTGAGGACTGATAATGGCTTAGAATTTTGCAATAGTGAGTTCAGTAACTACTGTATATCTGAGAGAATTGATAGGTATGTGTCAGTTCCCGATACCCCTCAACAGAATGGTTTAGTTAAGGGGATGAATATGACCATTAAGAAAAGGTAAGATGCTTGTTGATTAAAGCTGGCATGCCTAAAGGTTTTTTGGCAGAGGCTGTTAATACTGCTGCTTATCTTGTTAATAGGTCACTATCTACTGCTATAGATCGATATAATGGTGCCTATGGAAAGGTGGACATGGAAAATGGCAAATTATAGCAATTTGAGAGTCTTTGGTTACTTAACGTATTCCCACATAAGTTGTAACACCTCGGTTAAAGCGGAAACGCCTGAGTGTGACGTACAAATTGCTCAAAACACATGTGACACTATTAAGTGACAATATTATCATTATTTCATTCAAATCCCAAGTACACAAGTTTATCAAATGAACAAACACAAAGAAGAAGGAACAAAACAAATGTCTTCTTGCTTATTATTTAAATAACCTAACTTCTAGTATCTTCGTCAACTCATCCTCTAACGAAAGTACATGTAGCAAATATATAAAATAAAGTCAACTAATTGTATAGTTGGTGAGTTCACACAAGTTTTTGATATACGTACATAAAAATCATACAATTCCATGAACAAATGTAAATGAGCAAGTAATGTCCTTTCCAACTGGGATTGTGCACCAGCGTACTTAGATAAACGCAAGTAAGGTCCTTTCCGGTTGGGATTGTGCACCAACGTACTCAGATAATGAGGCCCTTTTCCATTCATAACAACAAATGTATTGAGCACAAAGGGGGGCGTATGATCATACTATCTTGAAGTAATCCATGAGCAAGTAATTTGTAGCAAGTAACAAGAAAACACACAAGTCCATGTAGCGAATTGTAGTTTGTAAATAATGAATAAACGAAATTGAATTATCGATAGGATATATATGCTATCCCCAAAATGTATGTTAATTTTTATATGAACATAATTTGTGAGTGCAAATCTTAAATTTAAAAGTACTTAAATCATGTTGGTATATTTCAAGAAAGTTATATTGACTATGTAAATGTTTATTTAAAATTTAAAACGATTTAATATGAATGGTAAAAAAACGATTTAATGTGAATGGTCAAATACTTAAATCGGTCGGAAATTTATTTAATTTATAACTTCTTCATTCGGTTTTTTTAACAAATAAGGAAAGTTAAACCATATAAATTGTAATAATGAGATAATTAGGTTATTATTTCGGTCAAACCATATTAAGGAATGAGTTTATTAAAATGGAAAGAATTAAAAACATAAAAAAAGGGTTGTTCATTCGGTTTTAAAAAAAAATGATGGAATAATTGTAAAATATAATCTCGAAAATGGTTAGTTAGAATAATTGTAAATTATGGAAGTGTAGAAATAAGATGTACAAATTTGACTTTCATATAAACATAAATGGTGCATTTCTTTTATAATATAATATGTAAATATATATTCCATGTTAATTTTAGTCAAATCATTATTATGGAAGATTAATTATCATTATTTCGTTATTTACTTATTTATCGATTATGAAAAATATAATATTTATCGATTATGGAATAATTGTAAATTATAATATGGAAAATGGTTGAAGGTGTGAATTGGTAAATACTAATTATTTATAAAATTATATGGTTGTTTATAACGATTATGTATTTTTGTAAAATATGAAAGTGTAGAAATAAGATGTACATGAATTTGTAAAATATAATATAAAAAATGAGACATAATTTTGTAAATTAAAACATACTATAATATTACAGAGAAATCATGTCGTTTTTTACTCCGTATTATGTAAATTTTTGATATTACATAACAACATCAATAAATAACAGCATCAATAAAACATCTAATTATTTGTCTTTAATTCGTTTGAATATTTACTTATTTCCTTATTTAGTTATTTACTTAACATTAACTTATTAACTTTAATATTTGAAGTAACAATATTTCATTTTAAACTTTGACAATTAATTTATTGTTCATATAAAAACAATTACCTTATTTACTTTAATATTAACTTCAATAGTTTCGAAAATCAATTTAGTCAACATACACTAAAAATATATAGATACTTTAACATTCAAACGACTTAACTTAATTCGTTTTATTATTTACTTATTTCCCTATTTGCTTTAATAGATTTAATATTAGTTTTAATATTTGAACTAGCAATACACAATTTTAAACTTTGACAATTAATTTATTGTAAATATAAAAAGAATTAACTTATTTACTTTAATATTAACGTCAAAGGTAAAAAAAATCAATTTAGTCAACATAAAAAATCAATTAATATTTACTTTAGTATTGTAAATATCTTTGAAGTAATAATATTCCATTTTAAACTTTGACAATTAATATATTGTTAATATAAAAACAATTACCTTATTTACTTTAATATTAACTTCAATAGTTTCGAAAATCAATTTAGTCAACATATACCAAAAATACATGGATACTTTAATATTCAAACGACTTACCTTAATTCGTTTAATTATTTACTTATTTACTTTAATAGCTTTAATATTAACTTTAATATATGAACTAACAATATACAATTTTAAACTTTGACAATTAATTTATTATAAATATAAAAAGAATTAACTTATTTACTTTAATATTAACTTTAATAGTTTCAAAAATCAATTTAGTCAACATATAACCAAAATATATGGATGCTTTAATATTCAAACGACTTATTCGTTTAATTATTTACTTATTTCATTTTTTTACTTTTCAAATAATTCAAATGTGTTAGAACTTACCTTAAATCGTCTAATTATTTATTTATTTTCTTATTACTTATTTACTTATTTATTGATTAATGATGATAAATAATTCTGTAATTATAATATATTGTACTATAAATAGAAAACATATTTTAAATTAATCAAAACACGGCAATAATTTTTTTTATCGATTTTAGTAAACTTATTATTATGCAAAACATGGATAGTTATTTTTATATTAACTTGTACAAAAAATATAACAAATTAACTTATTTACTTGAAGGTCAAAAAACATTAAAATTAAGTTTAGTAATAACTTGAATATTTTCGAATACCAAATAAACTTATTCACTTTGAATATCAAGTGATTATTTAGAAATAATTCAAATTAAATTAAAAATATGTTTGTTTATAAATTAAGGAAAGTCAAAGTATATAAAATGTTTTAATGGGATAATTAAAGTATATAAATTACAATATTCATGTTAATTACGATATTTATAAAATAAGGAAAGTCAAACTAATAATAAATTTTGGGACAATAGATTAACACACGCCGTAAAAAAATTTACAAATCAACTAATCTCGGATCTACAATATACAATAATATTTTATTTTATGTAACAAAATTTAAAATGAATATACATGAATATTCAAAAATGAAATATACATCAATATTAAAATTAAAATCCATACATATTATAAACTCATGATCAATCCGTGAAATTAGATTATATGAGTCGGGCAATTACCTGAAATAATATAAACGAATATTAATACTGATATTATGGATTATTTTAATTATAACTAATAACCGGAAAAAATAAAAGATGATACCAGAAATAGGAAAATTAAAGGTGTCACCGGAAAATAGATTGTATAAGCCGTTACACTCACATGAAATTATAAAGTAGAATATTAATGTTGATATTATGCAACCATTGTTATAGGTAAAACAAACATCCGAAAAACCTAACCGGAAAACTTACCGAAAAAATGAAAAATTGGAATATAAGGTTTTGATTAACAAACTAAAAAGAAAACTTGAGCAAATAAATCGGGTAGATAACCTGAAATAATTAAAAAAACCATTGTTAAAGGTATAACACATAGCCGGAAAAACTCAACGGAAAATCTTACCGGAAAAAATTAATACGTCCACATATAACTTCATCGCCGTTTATGATTTACAACCTAAACTGATTTTAATAAAATCAGTTAACAATGATAATAAAGATAAAAAGGTTAGAGGAAACAATAACCGGAAAAAAATTTAATGTTGCCGGAAATTGATAGATCAAGATCGGAAGTTTATTATAAAATATATACTTACCGGAAAATTAATACAAATCTACATCCATATTCGTCGGAATATATGAATAGGAGAAAGGAGATCCGACTAAACTATAAAAAGAGAGAAAAAATTGATTAGGGTAAATAATTAAAAAATGTTATGGTTTAAATATAGGTTAGTTGATTAGTTGGCATGATTAAGAAAGGTAATGGGTGACATGACAATGAGGTGTCATTCTATGTGGACACCCTAGAATTGTGACATGTGGAAATTGCTCCTTGCTTTAATAGTATCAATAGATAATTTGTTAACTGTTTACTTTTTCTTTTATATTTCTTTATTATTATTATTATTATTTTTGAATGACATTTATTTGTGACTATTATGTTTGACTCTTTTAAACGACTTTTGAATATATATTTCTTAAATATTGAGTTCAAGATACAAAGAAAATGATTTTAAAATTTGGTTATTACACAAAATCATGCATTTAATTTAGTGCCAGGTCCTGTTTTTTCTCATAGATATTGGGCCATATCTCTCCAATATTGTTGGTAGATGGAATCAATCATCTAAGGCTGAGGGGTGTGGGGGCTCTAACGGGGGCGCGAGTGGGGGCTCCAGCCAATAATATTGTGACGTGTGGTAGAGAGAGAAACTGGATAAGATGGGTGTTGGAGCCCCCGCTGGAGCCCCTGGCCCTGGTGTGGAGGGGCTCCAGCGGATTTTTTTTTATTTTTTTATAAATATATTCAAAAAACGTATTATTAAAAAAACTCATAAATTATTAAAAAAAACACACATTAAAAAAAAAACACATTAATATCTAAAAATAAAAAAAAAATTAAAGTACTAAAAAAACATTATTCTTATTCTTCGGCTTGGTCTTCTTCGATCAACCTCTTTTGGATACGTTCCTTTTGCTTTTCCATCAGCATTTGATCGACCGGATTTAAGTTACTGAAGTCTCTTGTAAGGAAGTCCAAATCTCTCATTCGACTTTTTTCCCTTTTGTCATTAGAGACCACCTTCATGGTTTTGTTGAATTTATTGTGGTAATTGTTTTATGTGATTTTGGGTGTGGTAATTATTTTATGTGATCTTGGGTTTATATATAGGAAGAACACTTTTTTTTTTATTAAATTAAAGAGCCCAACGGCTCATTTCTCATGTCCCAACGGCTCTTTCACGTCTCCCAATGTCCCTTTACGCCTACAGGTCCCGCGAACCACCTTGCGCCTGCTTTGAATTCCGTGCTCGCGCCCCTCTCGCGCCCCGGTGGTGTGGTGCTCGCGCCCCCTCTCGCGCCCCCGCTGAAGCCCCACACCCCTCAGCCTAATAGAAGCTTAGACCACTTAAATCTGAATTTTTTTATTTTCCTTTTTTTGTCTTTAATGTTCATGTTTGTTTATTGCTTTTTGCCTGCTGTTTTTGGTCCCTTTGATTATTGTTTGTTGGCTATTGTCTTAACTCTTCTATTGTTTATTTGACTAATTTTTTTTGACTTGTTATTTGTCTGTTATGATCGATTAGCGTTTATTGTCAGATGTCTTGTGGTCTTTGATATTTGTTGTAATTAGGACACTAGAATATTAGATTATAATACATTAAAGACTTTTTCTTGAACGGCAGTAATACATTCATTTTATAATACATTAATTACATACATTGTTGATTCTTTTTTTTTTTTCCGTTTATTGCCGCATATTTAGCCGGCCTATAAAAAAAAGATAAATGTGTGGGTTGGACGGCCATGTTGCTAGAATGCCTATTTAAACTAAACAACTTGCATCCATTTAGCTACATACTTATTTCATCAACATTAACATTCTTGTTTCCGACATTCGCCTTGAAATGAGTCCAGTACTAGCAACTCGAAAAGAAGACGATGCAACAATAAGAGGCCAAGCATGGTTTTATAAACAACTGCATGCTGGTTATAGTACTGCTGCTTTAAGATGTGCCGTGCAACTCGACATTGCTGGCATAATTAACAGTCATGATGGACCAATTAGCTTGTCTCAAATCGCTAATGGGATCAGCTCTCCATTACCAAATGTGGACGGACTCTCACGTCTCATGAGGTTCATGGTCCACAAACAAATATTTGATGAGGTGCGTCTGCCGGGGCGTGAAGAACCACTCTACTCCATCAATGAATGTTCTAAATTTCTACTACAAAATACAAGCAATACGCTCGCACCATTGACAATGCTTATCACAGACCCACTTATGTTCGTACCTTTTCTTAACCTGAATCAATCCATTCAAGAAGGAGGTACGGCGGCTTTCAAAACATATGGAATGGAGACATGGGAGCTTTTTTCTCAAAACCCACAGGCGAATAAGATATTCAATGAAGCAATGGTATCTTCTGCAAGGATTGAAATTGACGCGATCATGTCAACTTATGACTTTAGTAGTCTTAAAGGAACTTTGGTCGATGTTGGGGGCGGCGTTGGGGCTACATTAAATGAGATTGTAACCAAATATCCGCATCTTAAAGGTATTAATTTCGACTTGCCTCATGTCATTTCATCCGCACCGTCATATGAAGGAATTGCCCATGTTGGAGGTGACATGTTTACATCAATTCCCCATGCAGATTCATTCTTTATCAAGGTACTACTTACTACTTTTACATTGCTATAAAACTCTGTCAAGTACTATTTGTAGGAATAGGAATACATGGAAGATAATTATAACGAAAATCCAATAAAGTTGTATTGTCTAACTATATTAACTATACGCAACTAAATCCTATCTAATATATTATCTCTAATACGATGGATACAGTCCATACTGCATAACTGGAGTGATGACAAGTGTGTACAGATCCTTAAAAACTGTCGGGAATCCATGACAGAAAAAACCGGGAAAGTTATTATAGCGGATATTGTCCTAAACCCCGCATGCGATGATGCCTTCGATGATGTGCGTATTAGTTTAGACATGATAATGCTGACATGCTTTGTTGGAGGGAAAGAAAGAACCGAAGCTGAATGGAAGAGGATTTTGGAAGAAGCAGGGTTTCAACATTATAATTTCATTAAGATTCCTATGATCTTATCAATTATTGAATGCTATATGGAGTGATGCCAATGAGTTAACCTCAAGTATTGTTCTAAACTCTGGTACTTGTTGTTCTGGCGACACCTTCTTGTTACATACACTATAAAGCATGTGTACTAAGTATTCTTGTACTTTTCTTTTGTTTGAGTGAACTAGCTAGGTTTCATGTATATGCAAATCATATTTGGATATATATGTTAAAGTAGCTTTTAATCCGCGTGTTATGTGAGTTTATATGAGTTTTTGTTTTTAATCATTTTGTAATTTTATTTTTTTGATAATTTATTTTATTTTTCAATCAAGTTTTGTTTTGATTTAATATGTGTATATTAGTTTGTTACGTTAAATATATATATATATATATATATATATATATATATATATATATATATATATATATATATTAACATTTGGGCTCCTTCAATTGTAATTAATATGTCTATAGTTTGGTTGCAGTTGAAGCTTATAGTTAGGCACTCTGAATTGAGACGCATATGTTTATAGTTAATGTTTTTAAGTTTAGTTTGTGGGTTTGTTAGCATGTTTGTATGAGGCTTGTTGTGGGCTTGTTTTGTATTTACATGAGTTTATAGTTGGCTTGGTATATAAGTGTAGTTTTTGTGATTATAGTAGTTAAATATGGGCTTGTTGTTAGCATGTAAAGGTTTAATGTTTATTGTTTCTTATTTATTTTTGTTGTATTACATGGGTGGTTTATGCTCTATTTTTTTAATGTTTTGAATGAAACTTTTATGATCGCACACAACAACGAAGTTTTTTCTATATTTTTCATTAATAATATGTATATATTTAATTTTTTGTTACATATATACTAATTTATTTTTCTTTTATCATATTTATTATTTTTTATAAATTATTTAAATTGGTAAATATGATTATTCGATGAAGCACAAACTTTGAAATTCATATTCGGTACCCGGTGTTTGCTGACGTACCAGAACTTGTATCTATCTTTGATATCTTATCATACCTTTTCACCATTCTTTAGTTATATGATTTAGTATGTTATTGGTATACTATTGTTCTATTTTTAAATAATTGTTATTTATTATTATTGTTTGATATGTTGTTTTAGAAATCTTGTGTTGAACCTTTTCTCTTATATAGTAATTTCTGGATTATTATATGATGATTTTAAAAATTTCTGTGTACTATGTTTTTTTTGTATTGTCTATATATATAGTGTTTGGAGTTGGGGATTTTCCTGAAAGTAGTCGCTATATTCTCTAAGATGGAAGTAAGGTTTACCTATATTTCACCCTCCTTAAACGCTACTAATGATCTTGCTATTGTTGGGACTTTTGACTAGGTATGATTGTTATCCAATTTACTCATTAGGTAAGTTTAAGCAATACATGCAACTTTCAATCGTTTGTGTTGTTGTTACTAGGTTAAATTATATAAAATTGATGAAAGCGCTACAAAAATGTTGTCTGATAAGATAAAATTCTTACCTCCTATAGTGATGTTGTCGCCATAGTGTTTTCACTTTCTTTTTCTTTTTGTTTAGATTTTACAAAAGAAAACATGTGAAATGTAAGATTTCCAGATGTTTAGCAAATAAAATCAAACCGGATAATTACAAAACATTAAACATCTGTCAAATTATAAAACTTTAAACAAGCGTCAAATTATAAGCGTACACCATCAAATTGTTTATAACTAACTAGTGTTTTTCCCGGCGCGCTGTGCCGGGGCAGGTCGGTAAAACTCGGGCAGTGGTAAAACCTAAGCTTTGAGACGGTAAGTCAACGCGAATTCGGTTCATTTTAGGTACTCTTGTTATTGTATCAGGACAAAAACCAAAAATAAATAAAGAACTATAAAAATTGAGATAGATCAAACGGGCAGTGTCGGACGAGAAAACTCGAGCGTTGGTAAACCCAATTGTTGGCGATCCCGAGCATTGAGATAATCGGTCTACACAAATTAGGTCGATTTCTGTCACGTTCTTTACAACGCCAGAACTAAAGCAAAAAAATGGCATTCGGTTGATTTTTGTTACGTTCACTGTAGTACTGGACCTACAACAAAACGTGGTGAGTCTAGCTAGCTACACAAAATTCGGGCAGTTGCCATCACGTTCGTTATGATAGTAAAATTAAAATAAAAAAAGCAAAAAATTCATTTCGACCACTAAGGTGCCGCCAAGTGGCCCAATAGAATCCTTGCGGCACCAAAGTTCTTAAATATATATATACTAGGAATTTACCTAGCGCGTTGCGCCGGGCATGTCGGTAAAATCTGGGAGGTAGCAAAACTCAAGCGTTGTCGGTCTCGAGCGTCGAGATGATAAGTCGACGTGAATTCAGTCGGTTTTTTACGATACCATAACCAAAACAAAAATGGCAATTGGTCGATTTTCGTTACGGTGGTACGAGAACTAAAATAAAAGGCAGTGACTTTATTCGAATTTGGTCGGTTTCTTTCTCATTCGTTACGGTACCAGAACTAAAACAAAAAATAAAAAAGAAAACTTATAACTTTAAAAACAAAAAAATAATTATTTGACCCAATCAGACTTTGCAAAATGGACCAATCATTGAAGAACGTCAGCAAAGTTGTTTATATTATAACTAGTGTATTCACCCGGCGCAACCAGGTCAGTGAAACCCGTGCAATGGTAAAACTCAATCATTATCGGTCTCGGTCGTTGAGGCGGTAAGTCGACAGGAATTCGACCAGTATCGATTACGTGCGTTATGGTATCAGAACTAAAACATAAAATAAATTAAAAATTTTGGTAAACCAATGAGGTGCTGTTGGTCAGTAAAGCTCGGGCATTGGTAAAACCTGAGCGTTGTCATTCCAGGGCGTTATCTACGCAAATTTGGTCGGTGTCCGTCACGTTTGTTACGGTACCAAAACTAAAACACAACAAAACAAAATAACAAAACAAAATCAAATTTGTCATTCGGTCGGTTTTCGTTACGCTTGTTACGGTATCGGAACTAAAATAAAATGCGGTAAGTCAACACGAATTAGGTCATTTTTCGTCACGTTAGTTATCGTATCGGAACTTAAAAAAAAGACAAAGAAAAAAAAATTGGGATTTTGTCAATGTATTGTAAAATAGATAAAAAAAGACAAAAAAATGCCACCGACCACTTAGGTGCCGCCAAGTAGCCCAATCAGGTACTTGCGTCACCAAAGTTATGTTTTATTATAATATATATATATATATATATATATATATTAGTAATTGTAATTACTCACTACCTTCATACATATCTCCATTTTCAACATCTTGATTCAACCCACCTTTGTTCTTGTCAATTCGATAGACCTCGGCACGCAATTGACTAAGTTAACCCATCCTCTTTGTCATATTATGGTGCATCGACCTCCCGCTCTCAATTTCATTGTCATTCATGTAGATCGCACTTGTAAACAACAACAATAATATTATTAAGAAATGAATGATTGTGAATGTAACACCCCAACCCGAAAAGGGCTTACGTGTCACTTTGTACGGAGGTATATAGAGACAGAAGACATAATTCCATTACATAGAAATCTTCATAAGCATCCTAACAGTTAGTTCACTCTCTCCATCCCGCCCAAAGTAATCTGTGAACCTGAGAGGGGAAAATTTACGGATTGAGCCGAATGCCCAGTATGGAATAATAGGCTAGAGTATTTAAAATGTTCTAGGTAAAATAGTAAGTTTAAATACAGTTTACGATGGCGATAGCAAAACAATTTTCAGTAACAATAAAACAAATTCGATAAGCGGTGCACAGTCAATAAAACAATTCGCGTAAACAATAAGCCGAAACACTTTCGGATATGTCAAAATAATAACTTCTGAGTCAATAACAGAGAATTCAGAACAGTAACAGATGATTCATAACGGTACAAATATTTCATAATAATAACTGATAGTTTAAACAGTAACAAATAGTTCATATCATACGGATGTACCCATGAGCCAAACAGTAATAGAAACAGAGGTGACGATATACAGGGGGCCATTCCTGTATACCAATCACATGGAATGGGGCAGGTTGGCACACCTACATCCATTCCCAGAAACAGAAACTGAAACAGAGCTAGGATCGATCCATACGCCTCCTAGTAGCTTTGTACCACACCTGTACCTATGGACGCCGTGAACTAATCTCTCCGTCACGGAAGGAGCACATGTTGTCGGTGCCACAACAACATGCTCGTGGGACATTCCATGAGAAGCGTAGCACTCAGGGTAACAGAGCATAAAAATATATATTTTTGAAGCATTTAAAAGTTCAGTATCGGAACGTGCGGTAATGAGCAAAATTAATTTAAATCTACCGCATGCTTGTTTTTGTTAAAACGTAACAGACAATTAACGTATTATAGACCCAAGTATAACATACTTGAAAAATTGAGCGCAACATGAAGCCCACACATCTTGGTTAACAGTACTTTGATAATATAGCCGAGTGTTTGTAGATAGGAAATACCGCATCGTATCCACAACACCCAGATATGTGATCAAAGTTTGGGTTTCCATGATGTTCGAAATTCATATTACTTCCCTGGAACATACAAGTTTCAAATGTCTTGTTGCAATGAAACAAAATAACCGTAAGAAACATGAAACGAACGGAAAGCCAAACAAGTTAAGAGTTCCAGGTCTTAGTCATAGGGGTTATTACAATCGAACCAGATAACAAAGGAAGGGGGTAAGGATCCGTACCTTGTTAGTCGATATGTTGTCTTATAAAATATAGGTGATAACCATTTATGTGTACTTTGGATATACCTACATCGTGGGTCATGTATCACATAAGGTCGCGTACGCCTACACATAAATTTGTTTAATGTGACTAAGAACATAATTGAGTGTTTAATTACTGATGGTCAATATGTGTAAAATAATATCATTGTTTTTAAAGAATATATATATATATATATATATATATATATATATATATATATATATATATGGATTAATAACTAATTAAAACATTAAATCTATTTTCAAATAACATGTTACTTTAAAGCAATAGTAAGGTTTAAACATGTAATGAGTTCAATGTTATCACCAATGTTTTAAAAATTTATTTACTTCAAATTTAGTTTTCTGACTAACGTTTTCAATGAAAATACCAACTTTTGTTTCCTTTCACTTCTCACAATCTCACTCTTCTTACCAATATACTTGAGCATCGGTTCTACTTCAACATACCAATATACTTGTTTCTATTTCTATTTGTTTTTGAACTACCATCATATATCTATATATCTAGCTTATAACTAATTATAACCATGTTCATATATACCAAAATCAAAACAAGATTAAAGCTTTTGGTTCCGGTTACCTTATGAAGTGTTACGGACATGTATGAGAATAATGGTCGCATGAAAGTGCGAGGGCAGCGGCGGTCCGACTTCAGATGGTCCGGTGATTGGGAAGGACGCTAACGAGTGCTGACAGCTATTGTTGGTGAAATCCGTGTTTGCAAACATGATTTCGGTGTTACCCAATGTGGTGGCGGCATGGCTGGTTATGGTTGCATGGCTTGCGGAAGAGGTTTGTGGATATTTGGGTAGAGGGATGTTGCTGGTGGCAAATTGCAGGTCGTCGGAATATTTCTGTTTCGGCAGGAAGATGAGGACGACGATGGCTGTCTGTTTATGGTGACGAAGGTGGTTCTGTGATGAAGGTAACGATTATGGTGTAGATGATGCTCGGCGATGGTGGTTACCGGTTTATTACAGTGTAGGTCTGCACGTGTTGGTAGCGATTGGTGGTGATGTCTTGTGCCGGTTTTAGTCTAGCGTATGAAAGGGGCTTGTTGGAAGTGAGGGCCGTTGTTGCTAGAGAGAAAACAAAAGAACAGGAAATATTGGAAACTGGTTATGAGGCTAGAGATGAAGCTGGTATGGGCTTTTAAAAACCAATGGGCTAATGCTAAAATAAATCTCTTATGAGGCAGGTGTATCACAGTAGAGGTGCACAAATCGGGTTCAAATGGAAAACCCGAACCGGTTCCAAACCGGTTTTTTCACACCGGGTTGTAAAATGGCACCGGTTCCAATCAAGAACCGGTTCGGTTCCCGACCCGAACCGATGCCCAGATATGCGAACTTTTAAGAACCGGGTAGGGTATGAACCGGAACCGGTTTTTACGTAAAAACCGGTTCCACCGGTTTTTTTTGAAATTTAAATATTAGAGCCGTTAGGAACCGGTTCCAACGGCTATATAGCCGTTTTTTACCGTTGGAACCGGTTTTTTAACTATAAATAGGTTATTTTCTTACTATAAATAGCAAGGTTTGTTTGTTTACTTGTTAAACCACTTCCAAAACTATAAAACACACTCCAAACCACAATTAACCTTAAACCGACAACAAATGGCAACCAATGATGACGTTGTTATGGTGATCGAAACAACAAGATGCCCCGATGTTTGGGTTCATTACGATTTGTGTCTCATGACCGACTCACATGAGTTGGCACGTTGCAAATATTGCTCGAAGTTTCTTAAAGCAGGGTCCAACTCGACATTACGAAAACATACGAATAAGTATTGTCGAGAGAAAAGAAGATTGGAAGCTAAAAAAACGGAAGTGGGAGAGTCGTCCGGCTCAACAACCCAAAAATAAGTATTCCCGGATTAAAACGACGGACTTTGTTTTTTATGTTTTAGTTGTTATGTTTAGTATCGTTTATGTTTTAATAATGTTTGTAATAGTTAGTTTTTAAATAAATAAAATGTTCGTCGTTATTAAAAAAGTAACAAAAATTAATCATGAGTAACAAAAGTAATTATAATAAAACAAATCAAAACTAAATATTAGTTGAACAAGTTACAAATAATTTTACCAAAACAAATAATTACAACTCTTCTTCTTCTTCATTCTCGTCTTCACCCTCGTCTTCGTTATCGGAAGAAACCCCGTCCTCCGCCTCCTTATCATGAATATGACGCTCTATTGGTATTTCGTCTTCAAAGTTCGCCTTGTGTTGTACACGATCCACCGCATCCAAATGGTCCTTTAGGCAAATGCAAACCTCTAGAGACTCGGGAGTTAGTTTTGTTCTTCGCATAGATAACACCCTCCCACTAAGAGAAAAAACCGATTCGGAAGCAACCGTTGAGGCTTGTACGGCAAGCAAATCACGAGCCATGGCGGATAGAATGGGAAATTCGTTTTGTTTACCTTTCCACCAAGCCAACAAATCAATATTGCGAATTTCGTCGACCGTTGCGCCCTCAACATAGTTTGCTCCACTATATCGACCAAGTTCGCTACTTGGTGTGTTTCCTCTTTGCCTCTTAGATGCCGATTCACGAATCCCATTCATCAAGTTTATAAGTGGGTCATTGCACGGCCTACCAGTTGTTGTTTTTTTCACAAAAGACGATCTCGTGCTTGGACCATACATTTGAAAATAATGGTCATAAAGGTCTTGAAGGTTTTTGTTGAACTTGTCCTTCGCTTCCGTCGACAACTTCGGGTCAATCTCGTGCATACCTAAGTTGTCGAATATTTCCTCAATCGTTTTTTCAACCCCATTAACATTCCAATAGGGGTTTAATGCGGCGGCACAAGTAAAGACCGACGGTATGTTTTCAAAATATTTTATGAACTTTTCTTTCATCACCGCAACAATATTTTCGAAGAGTTTGTTCTTCTCCGCAAAGCTTTTAAAAACACAAGACATATAGTACAATTCTTGCAAAACCCAACAACTAGTAGGGTAATAGACTCCCGATAATTTTGTTGTTGACTTTTTGAACACATCAAGATACTCCAACAAATAACCGACTTGGACCCAAACACTTTCCGGAAACATATCGGCCTCGCGTTCTTCAACAAGATTGTTATGAAAAGCTTGTAAAGTTTGGCGTTGGGCAAAAGCACACTTTAACATATGACAGGTTGAGTTCCAACGGGTTGGAACGTCCCAATTCAGCCCCAAATACTTTCTTTCAACCGACTTGCAATAGTTCTTATATTCAAGATGTCTTCTTTTACCACTTTTGAAGACATCTTGTAACATAAGTCTAAAGTATTTTAAATCATCACAAATGTGTTCATTGTCAAGACCTATTTGAACAACCAAGTTGATGATATGTGCAACACATCGGACATGAAAAAAATCCCCGAAACAAGGTGGTGAATATTTAATGATAAATTTTTCAGCCGCCTTAGTATTGTTTGAAGCGTTGTCAAACGAAATCGAAAATATTTTATTTCTCAAGTTGTAAGTCGTTATAACTTCATCAAGTAATTCAAACAATTTTTCGGCGGTATGTGGGAACGGGAAGTTTTCAAAAGCGATGGTGCGTTTCATCAATTGCCATGTCACCGGATCAACCCAATGAGCAGTGACACATATGTATGATTCGGGCAACCCGTGTGGTGCCGACCAAACATCGGTAGTTAAACTAACCATGGCTTCTAAAGAATGAAAAGACTCGATTAACTATTTTTTAGCACACTCCCACAACCTGATACAATGACGTCTTAAGGTAGTACGACTTACATGTGTGTATCTCGGTTGTAGAGTTTCGCGAATCAACGACGTCAACTCCGGGTCATCAAAGTGGTTAAACGGCAAACCTCGTTGAATAACGAACTTTGCCATTCTATCTTGAACTTGAGTCGTGTTGTAACGAAATAGTGTACCATCTTTACCCAAGTCAATTTGATCGGTCGCGCCAATCCCTTTCAACGCCTTGCAATATGGCTTCTCGATGTGCTTTCTCAAAGTAGAGTTGAAATCGTGCTTTAATATTGAACCACATAGTTTGCAACGAGCCTTTTGATAACCTTCGTCATCCACAATCAAATCCCAATTCTTCCATATGTCTTGGTTGCGGTTATGGTTGACTACCGTAACAACCCTTGGGTCCTCCGTAACAGGAACGGGGGCAACAAAAACACTCTTCTTAGCCTTGTTGTTAGTTTTTTTGATGGGTGCCATAATAATATTTAGTTGGATGGTCGGGTAAAGGAACGGGTTTGCTAAAGGAGTAGTATTTTAGTTTGTTTTTGAGTTTGGTGGTGAAACAAGTAATGGAAACAAGTTATATATAGGTTTGGGCATTAGTCATGCATCTTATGAACATGCTCTAATCACCATATAAATTAAACCATAAGGAAAGTTAAACCATATCGAGGGCAACTTCTTCATTCGGTTTTTTTAACAAATAAGGAAAGTTAAACCATATAAATTGTAATAATGAGATAATTAGGTTATTATTTCAGTCAAACCATATTAAGGAATGAGTTTATTAAAATGGAAAGAATTAAAAACATAAAAAAAGGGTTGTTCATTCAGTTTTAAAAAAAAATGATGGAATAATTGTAAAATATAATCTCGAAAATGGTTAGTTAGAATAATTGTAAATTATGGAAGTGTAGAAATAAGATGTACAAATTTGACTTTCATATAAACATAAATGGTGCATTTCCTTTATAATATAATATGTAAATATATATTCCATGTTAATTTTAGTCAAATCATTATTATGGAAGATTAATTATCACTATTTCGTTATTTACTTATTTATCGATTATGAAAAATATAATATTTATCGATTATGGAATAATTGTGAATTATAATATGGAAAATGGTTGAAGGTGTGAATTGGTAAATACTAGTTATTTATAAAATTATATGGTTGTTTATAACGATTATGTATTTTTGTAAAATATAAAAGTGTAGAAATAAGATGTACATGAATTTGTAAAATATAATATAAAAAATGAGACATAATTTTGTAAATTAAAACATACTATAATATTACAGAGAAATCATGTCGTTTTTTACTCCGTATTATGTAAATTTTTGATATTACATAACAACATCAATAAATAACAGCATCAATAAAACATCTAATTATTTGTCTTTAATTCGTTTGAATATTTACTTATTTCCTTATTTAGTTATTTACTTAACATTAACTTATTAACTTTAATATTTGAAGTAACAATATTTCATTTTAAACTTTGACAATTAATTTATTGTTCATATAAAAACAATTACCTTATTTAATTTAATATTAACTTCAATAGTTTCGAAAATCAATTTAGTCAACATATACTAAAAATATATAGATACTTTAACATTCAAACGACTTAACTTAATTCGTTTTATTATTTACTTATTTCCTTATTTGCTTTAATAGATTTAATATTAGTTTTAATATTTGAACTAGCAATACACAATTTTAAACTTTGACAATTAATTTATTGTAAATATAAAAAGAATTAACTTATTTACTTTAATATTAACGTCAAAGGTAAAAAAATCAATTTAGTCAACATAAAAAAATCAATTAATATTTACTTTAATATTGTAAATATCTTTGAAGTAATAATATTCCATTTTAAACTTTGACAATTAATATATTGTTAATATAAAAACAATTACCTTATTTACTTTAATATTAACTTCAATAGTTTCGAAAATCAATTTAGTCAACATATACCAAAAATACATGGATACTTTAATATTCAAACGACTTACCTTAATTCGTTTAATTATTTACTTATTTACTTTAATAGCTTTAATATTAACTTTAATATATGAACTAACAATATACAATTTTAAACTTTGACAATTAATTTATTATAAATATAAAAAGAATTAACTTATTTACTTTAATATTAACTTTAATAGTTTCAAAAATCAATTTAGTCAACATATAACCAAAATCTATGGATGCTTTAATATTCAAACGACTTATTCGTTTAATTATTTACTTATTTCATTTTTTTACTTTTCAAATAATTCAAATGTGTTAGAACTTACCTTAAATCGTCTAATTATTTATTTATTTTCTTATTACTTATTTACTTATTTATTGATTAATGATGATAAATAATTCTGTAATTATAATATATTGTACTATAAATAGAAAACATATTTTAAATTAATCAAAACACGGCAATAATTTTTTTTATCGATTTTAGTAAACTTATTATTATGCAAAACATGGATAGTTATTTTTATATTAACTTGTACAAAAAATATAACAAATTAACTTATTTACTTGAAGGTCAAAAAACATTAAAATTAAGTTTAGTAATAACTTGAATATTTTCGAATACCAAATAAACTTATTCACTTTGAATATCAAGTAATTATTTAGAAATAATTCAAATTAAATTAAAAATATGTTTGTTTATAAATTAAGGAAAGTCAAAGTATATAAAATGTTTTAATGGGATAATTAAAGTATATAAATTACAATATTCATGTTAATTACGATATTTATAAAATAAGGAAAGTCAAACTAATAATAAATTTTGGGACAATTGATTAACACACGCCGTAAAAAAATTTACAAATCAACTAATCTCGGATCTACAATATACAATAATATTTTATTTTATGTAACAAAATTTAAAATGAATATACATGAATATTCAAAAATGAAATATACATCAATATTAAAATTAAAATCCATACATATTATAAACTCATGATCAATCCGTGAAATTAGATTATATGATTCGGGCAATTACCTGAAATAATATAAACGAATATTAATATTGATATTATGGATTATTTTAATTATAACTAATAACCGGAAAAAATAAAAGATGATACCAGAAATAGGAAAATTAAAGGTGTCACCGGAAAATAGATTGTATAAGCCGTTACACTCACCTGAAATTATAAAGTAGAATATTAATGTTGATATTATGCAACCATTGTTATAGGTAAAACAAACATCCGAAAAACCTAACCGGAAAACTTACCGAAAAAATGAAAAAATGGAATATAAGGTTTTGATTAACAAACTAAAAAGAAAACTTGAGCAAATAAATCGGGTAGATAACCTGAAATAATTAAAAAAACCATTGTTAAAGGTATAACACATAGCCGGAAAAACACAACGGAAAATCTTACCGGAAAAAATTAATACGTCCACATATAACCTTCATCGCCGTTTATGATTTACAACCTAAACTGATTTTAATAAAATCAGTTAACAATGATAATAAAGATAAAAAGGTTAGAGGAAACAATAACCGGAAAAAAATTTAATGATGCCGGAAATTGATAGATCAAGATCGGAAGTTTATTATAAAATATATACTTACCGGAAAATTAATACAAATCTACATCCATATTCGTCGGAATATATGAATAGGAGAAAGGAGATCCGACTAAACTATAAAAAGAGAGAAAAAATTGATTAGGGTAAATAATTAAAAAATGTTATGGTTTAAATATAGGTTAGTTGATTAGTTGGCATGATTAAGAAAGGTAATGGGTGACATGACAATGAGATGTCATTCTATGTGAACACCTTAGAAATGTGACATGTGGAAATTGCTCCTTGCTTTAATAGTATCAATAGATAATTTGTTAACTATTTACTTTTTCTTTTATATTTCTTTATTATTATTATTATTATTATTATTATTTTTGAATGACATTTATTTGTGACTATTATGTTTGACTCTTTTAAACGACTTTTGAATATATATTTCTAAAATATTGAGTTCAAGATACAAAAAAAATGATTTTAAAATTTGGTTATTACTCAAAATCATGCATTTAATTTAGTGCCAGGTCCTGTTTTTTCTCATAGATATTGGGCCATATCTCTCCAATATTGTTGGTAGATGGAATCAATCATCTAATAGAAGCTTAGACCACTTAAATCTGAATTTTTTTATTTTCCTTTTTTTGTCTTTAATGTTCATGTTTGTTTATTGCTTTTTGCCTGCTGTTTTTGGTCCCTTTGATTATTGTTTGTTGGCTATTGTCTTAACTCTTCTATTGTTTATTTGACTAATGTCTTTTGACTTGTTATTTGTCTGTTATGATCGATTAGCGTTTATTGTCAGATGTCTTGTGGTCTTTGATATTTGTTGTAATTAGGACACTAGAATATTAGATTATAATACATTAAAGACTTTTTCTTGAACGGCAGTAATACATTCATTTTATAATACATTAATTACATACATTGTTGATTCTTTTTTTTTTCCGTTTATTGCCGCATATTTAGCCGGCCTATAAAAAAAAGATAAATGTGTGGGTTGGACGGCCATGTTGCTAGAATGCCTATTTAAACTAAACAACTTGCATCCATTTAGCTACATACTTATTTCATCAACATTAACATTCTTGTTTCCGACATTCGCCTTGAAATGAGTCCAGTACTAGCAACTCGAAAAGAAGACGATGCAACAATAAGAGGCCAAGCATGGTTTTATAAACAACTGCATGCTGGTTATAGTACTGCTGCTTTAAGATGTGCCGTGCAACTCGACATTGCTGGCATAATTAACAGTCATGATGGACCAATTAGCTTGTCTCAAATCGCTAATGGGATCAGCTCTCCATTACCAAATGTGGACGGACTCTCACGTCTCATGAGGTTCATGGTCCACAAACAAATATTTGATGAGGTGCGTCTGCCGGGGCGTGAAGAACCACTCTACTCCATCAATGAATGTTCTAAATTTCTACTACAAAATACAAGCAATACGCTCGCACCATTGACAATGCTTATCACAGACCCACTTATGTTCGTACCTTTTCTTAACCTGAATCAATCCATTCAAGAAGGAGGTACGGCGGCTTTCAAAACATATGGAATGGAGACATGGGAGCTTTTTTCTCAAAACCCACAGGCGAATAAGATATTCAATGAAGCAATGGTATCTTCTGCAAGGATTGAAATTGACGCGATCATGTCAACTTATGACTTTAGTAGTCTTAAAGGAACTTTGGTCGATGTTGGGGGCGGCGTTGGGGCTACATTAAATGAGATTGTAACCAAATATCCGCATCTTAAAGGTATTAATTTCGACTTGCCTCATGTCATTTCATCCGCACCGTCATATGAAGGAATTGCCCATGTTGGAGGTGACATGTTTACATCAATTCCCCATGCAGATTCATTCTTTATCAAGGTACTACTTACTACTTTTACATTGCTATAAAACTCTGTCAAGTACTATTTGTAGGAATAGGAATACATGGAAGATAATTATAACGAAAATCCAATAAAGTTGTATTGTCTAACTATATTAACTATACGCAACTAAATCCTATCTAATATATTATCTCTAATACGATGGATACAGTCCATACTGCATAACTGGAGTGATGACAAGTGTGTACAGATCCTTAAAAACTGTCGGGAATCCATGACAGAAAAAACCGGGAAAGTTATTATAGCGGATATTGTCCTAAACCCCGCATGCGATGATGCCTTCGATGATGTGCGTATTAGTTTAGACATGATAATGCTGACATGCTTTGTTGGAGGGAAAGAAAGAACCGAAGCTGAATGGAAGAAGCAGGGTTTCAACATTATAATTTCATTAAGATTCCTATGATCTTATCAATTATTGAATGCTATATGGAGTGATGCCAATGAGTTAACCTCAAGTATTGTTCTAAACTCTGGTACTTGTTGTTCTGGCGACACCTTCTTGTTACATACACTATAAAGCATGTGTACTAAGTATTCTTGTACTTTTCTTTTGTTTGAGTGAACTAGCTAGGTTTCATGTATATGCAAATCATATTTGGATATATATGTTAAAGTAGCTTTTAATCCGCGTGTTATGTGAGTTTATATGAGTTTTTGTTTTTAATCATTTTGTAATTTTATTTTTTTGATAATTTATTTTATTTTTCAATCAAGTTTTGTTTTGATTTAATATGTGTATATTAGTTTGTTACGTTAAATATATATATATATATATATATTAACATTTGGGCTCCTTCAATTGTAATTAATATGTCTATAGTTTGGTTGCAGTTGAAGCTTATAGTTAGGCACTCTGAATTGAGATGCATATGTTTATAGTTAATGTTTTTAAGTTTAGTTTGTGGGTTTGTTAGCATGTTTGTATGAGGCTTGTTGTGGGCTTGTTTTGTATTTACATGAGTTTATAGTTGGCTTGGTATATAAGTGTAGTTTTTGTGATTATAGTAGTTAAATATGGGCTTGTTGTTAGCATGTAAAGGTTTAATGTTTATTGTTTCTTATTTATTTTTGTTGTATTACATGGGTGGTTTATGCTCTATTTTTTTAATGTTTTGAATGAAACTTTTATGATCGCACACAACAACGAAGTTTTTTCTATATTTTTCATTAATAATATGTATATATTTAATTTTTTGTTACATATATACTAATTTATTTTTCTTTTATCATATTTATTATTTTTTATAAATTATTTAAATTGGTAAATATGATTATTCGATGAAGCACAAACTTTGAAATTCATATTCGGTACCCGGTGTTTGCTGACGTACCAGAACTTGTATCTATCTTTGATATCTTATCATACCTTTTCACCATTCTTTAGTTATATGATTTAGTATGTTATTGGTATACTATTGTTCTATTTTTAAATAATTGTTATTTATTATTATTGTTTGATATGTTGTTTTAGAAATCTTGTGTTGAACCTTTTCTCTTATATAGTAATTTCTGGATTATTATATGATGATTTTAAAAATTTCTGTGTACTATGTTTTTTTTGTATTGTCTATATATATAGTGTTTGGAGTTGGGGATTTTCCTGAAAGTAGTCGCTATATTCTCTAAGATGGAAGTAAGGTTTACCTATATTTCACCCTCCTTAAACGCTACTAATGATCTTGCTATTGTTGGGACTTTTGACTAGGTATGATTGTTATCCAATTTACTCATTAGGTAAGTTTAAGCAATACATGCAACTTTCAATCGTTTGTGTTGTTGTTACTAGGTTAAATTATATAAAATTGATGAAAGCGCTACAAAAATGTTGTCTGATAAGATAAAATTCTTACCTCCTATAGTGATGTTGTCGCCATAGTGTTTTCACTTTCTTTTTCTTTTTGTTTAGATTTTACAAAAGAAAACATGTGAAATGTAAGATTTCCAGATGTTTAGCAAATAAAATCAAACCGGATAATTACAAAACATTAAACATCTGTCAAATTATAAAACTTTAAACAAGCGTCAAATTATAAGCGTACACCATCAAATTGTTTATAACTAACTAGTGTTTTTCCCGGCGCGCTGTGTCGGGGCAGGTCGGTAAAACTCGGGCAGTGGTAAAACCTAAGCTTTGAGACGGTAAGTCAACGCGAATTCGGTTCATTTTAGGTACTCTTGTTATTGTATCAGGACAAAAACCAAAAATAAATAAAGAACTATAAAAATTGAGATAGATCAAACGGGCAGTGTCGGACGAGAAAACTCGAGCGTTGGTAAACCCAATTGTTGGCGATCCCGAGCATTGAGATAATCGGTCTACACAAATTAGGTCGATTTCTGTCACGTTCTTTACAACGCCAGAACTAAAGCAAAAAAATGGCATTCGGTTGATTTTTGTTACGTTCACTGTAGTACTGGACCTACAACAAAACGTGGTGAGTCTAGCTAGCTACACAAAATTCGGGCAGTTGCCATCACGTTCGTTATGATAGTAAAATTAAAATAAAAAAAGCAAAAAATTCATTTCGACCACTAAGGTGCCGCCAAGTGGCCCAATAGAATCCTTGCGGCACCAAAGTTCTTAAATATATATATACTAGGAATTTACCTAGCGCGTTGCGCCGGGCATGTCGGTAAAATCTGGGAGGTAGCAAAACTCAAGCGTTGTCGGTCTCGAGCGTCGAGATGATAAGTCGACGTGAATTCAGTCGGTTTTTTACGATACCATAACCAAAACAAAAATGGCAATTGGTCGATTTTCGTTACGGTGGTACGAGAACTAAAATAAAAGGCAGTGACTTTATTCGAATTTGGTCGGTTTCTTTCTCATTCGTTACGGTACCAGAACTAAAACAAAAAATAAAAATGAAAACTTATAACTTTAAAAACAAAAAAATAATTACTTGACCCAATCAGACTTTGCAAAATGGACCAATCATTGAAGAACGTCAGCAAAGTTCTTCTTTATATTATAACTAGTGTATTCACCCGGCGCAACCAGGTCAGTGAAACCCGTGCAATGGTAAAACTCAATCATTATCGGTCTCGGTCGTTGAGGCGGTAAGTCGACAGGAATTCGACCAGTATCGATTACGTGCGTTATGGTATCAGAACTAAAACATAAAATAAATTAAAAATTTTGGTAAACCAATGAGGTGCTGTTGGTCAGTAAAGCTCGGGCATTGGTAAAACCTGAGCGTTGTCATTCCAGGGCGTTATCTACGCAAATTTGGTCGGTGTCCGTCACGTTTGTTACGGTACCAAAACTAAAACACAACAAAACAAAATAACAAAACAAAATCAAATTTGTCATTCGGTCGGTTTTCGTTACGCTTGTTACGGTATCGGAACTAAAATAAAATGCGGTAAGTCAACACGAATTAGGTCATTTTTCGTCACGTTAGTTATCGTATCGGAACTTAATAAAAAGACAAAGAAAAAAAAATTGGGATTTTGTCAATGTATTGTAAAATAGATAAAAAAAGACAAAAAAATGCCACCGACCACTTAGGTGCCGCCAAGTAGCCCAATCAGGTACTTGCGTCACCAAAGTTATGTTTTATTATAATATATATATATATATACATATATATATATATATATATATACATATATATATATATATATATTAGTAATTGTAATTACTCACTACCTTCATACATATCTCCATTTTCAACATCTTGATTCAACCCACCTTTGTTCTTGTCAATTCGATAGACCTCGGCACGCAATTGACTAAGTTAACCCATCCTCTTTGTCATATTATGGTGCATCGACCTCCCGCTCTCAATTTCATTGTCATTCCTGTAGATCGCACTTGTAAACAACAACAATAATATTATTAAGAAATGAATGATTGTGAATGTAACACCCCAACCCGAAAAGGGCTTACGTGTCACTTTGTACGGAGGTATATAGAGACAGAAGACATAATTCCATTACTTAGAAATATTCATAAGCATCCTAACAGTTAGTTCACTCTCTCCATCCCGCCCAAAGTAATCTGTGAACCTGAGAGGGGAAAATTTACGGATTGAGCCGAATGCCCAGTATGGAATAATAGGCTCGAGTATTTAAAATGTTCTAGGTAAAATAGTAAGTTTAAATACAGTTTACGATGGCGATAGCAAAACAATTTTCAGTAACAATAAAACAAATTCGATAAGCGGTGCACAGTCAATAAAACAATTCGCGTAAACAATAAGCCGAAACACTTTCGGATATGTCAAAATAATAACTTCTGAGTCAATAACAGAGAATTCAGAACAGTAACAGATGATTCATAACGGTACAAATATTTCATAATAATAACTGATAGTTTAAACAGTAACAAATAGTTCATATCATACGGATGTACCCATGAGCCAAACAGTAATAGAAACAGAGGTGACGATATACAGGGGGCCATTCCTGTATACCAATCACATGGAATGGGGCAGGTTGGCACACCTACATCCATTCCCAGAAACAGAAACTGAAACAGAGCTAGGATCGATCCATACGCCTCCTAGTAGCTTTGTACCACACCTGTACCTATGGACGCCGTGAACTAATCTCTCCGTCACGGAAGGAGCACATGTTGTCGGTGCCACAACAACATGCTCGTGGGACATTCCATGAGAAGCGTAGCACTCAGGGTAACAGAGCATAAAAATATATATTTTTGAAGCATTTAAAAGTTCAGTATCGGAACGTGCGGTAATGAGCAAAATTAATTTAAATCTACCGCATGCTTGTTTTTGTTAAAACGTAACAGACAATTAACGTATTATAGACCCAAGTATAACATACTTGAAAAATTGAGCGCAACATGAAGCCCACACATCTTGGTTAACAGTACTTTGATAATATAGCCGAGTGTTTGTAGATAGGAAATACCGCATCGTATCCACAACACCCAGATATGTGATCAAAGTTTGGGTTTCCATGATGTTCGAAATTCATATTACTTCCCTGGAACATACAAGTTTCAAATGTCTTGTTGCAATGAAACAAAATAACCGTAAGAAACATGAAACGAACGGAAAGCCAAACAAGTTAAGAGTTCCAGGTCTTAGTCATAGGGGTTACTACAATCGAACCAGATAACAAAGGAAGGGGGTAAGGATCCGTACCTTGTTAGTCGATATGTTGTCTTATAAAATATAGGTGATAACCATTTATGTGTACTTTGGATATACCTACATCGTGGGTCATGTATCACATAAGGTCGCGTACGCCTACACATAAATTTGTTTAATGTGACTAAGAACATAATCGAGTGTTTAATTACTGATGGTCAATATGTGTAAAATAATATCATTGTTTTTAAAGAATATATATATATATATATATATATATGGATTAATAACTAATTAAAACATTAAATCTATTTTCAAATAACATGTTACTTTAAAGCAATAGTAAGGTTTAAACATGTAATGAGTTCAATGTTATCACCAATGTTTTAAAAATTTATTTACTTCAAATTTAGTTTTCTGACTAACGTTTTCAATGAAAATACCAACTTTTGTTTCCTTTCACTTCTCACAATCTCACTCTTCTTACCAATATACTTGAGCATCGGTTCTACTTCAACATACCAATATACTTGTTTCTATTTCTATTTGTTTTTGAACTACCATCATATATCTATATATCTAGCTTATAACTAATTATAACCATGTTCATATATACCAAAATCAAAACAAGATTAAAGCTTTTGGTTCCGGTTACCTTATGAAGTGTTACGGACATGTATGAGAATAATGGTCGCATGAAAGTGCGAGGGCAGCGGCGGTCCGACTTCAGATGATCCGGTGATTGGGAAGGACGCTAACGAGTGCTGACAGCTATTGTTGGTGAAATCCGTGTTTGCAAACATGATTTCGGTGTTACCCAATGTGGTGGCGGCATGGCTGGTTATGGTTGCATGGCTTGCGGAAGAGGTTTGTGGATATTTGGGTAGAGGGATGTTGCTGGTGGCAAATTGCAGGTCGTCGGAATATTTCTGTTTCGGCAGGAAGATGAGGACGACGATGGCTGTCTGTTTATGGTGACGAAGGTGGTTCTGTGATGAAGGTAACGATTATGGTGTAGATGATGCTCGGCGATGGTGGTTACCGGTTTATTACAGTGTAGGTCTGCACGTGTTGGTAGCGATTGGTGGTGATGTCTTGTGCCGGTTTTAGTCTAGCGTATGAAAGGGGCTTGTTGGAAGTGAGGGCCGTTGTTGCTAGAGAGAAAACAAAAGAACAGGAAATATTGGAAACTGGTTATGAGGCTAGAGATGAAGCTGGTATGGGCTTTTAAAAACCAATGGGCTAATGCTAAAATAAATCTCTTATGAGGCAGGTGTATCACAGTAGAGGTGCACAAATCGGGTTCAAATGGAAAACCCGAACCGGTTCCAAACCGGTTTTTTCACACCGGGTTGTAAAATGGCACCGGTTCCAATCAAGAACCGGTTCGGTTCCCGACCCGAACCGATGCCCAGATATGCGAACTTTTAAGAACCGGGTAGGGTATGAACCGGAACCGGTTTTTACGTAAAAACCGGTTCCACCGGTTTTTTTTGAAATTTAAATATTAGAGCCGTTAGGAACCGGTTCCAACGGCTATATAGCCGTTTTTTACCGTTGGAACCGGTTTTTTAACTATAAATAGGTTATTTTCTTACTATAAATAGCAAGGTTTGTTTGTTTACTTGTTAAACCACTTCCAAAACTATAAAACACACTCCAAACCACAATTAACCTTAAACCGACAACAAATGGCAACCAATGATGACGTTGTTATGGTGATCGAAACAACAAGATGCCCCGATGTTTGGGTTCATTACGATTTGTGTCTCATGACCGACTCACATGAGTTGGCACGTTGCAAATATTGCTCGAAGTTTCATAAAGCAGGGTCCAACTCGACATTACGAAAACATACGAATAAGTATTGTCGAGAAAAAAGAAGATTGGAAGCTAAAAAAACGGAAGTGGGAGAGTCGTCCGGCTCTACAACCCAAAAATAAGTATTCCCGGATTAAAACGACGGACTTTGTTTTTTATGTTTTAGTTGTTATGTTTAGTATCGTTTATGTTTTAATAATGTTTGTAATAGTTAGTTTTTAAATAAATAAAATGTTCGTCGTTATTAAAAAAGTAACAAAAATTAATCATGAGTAACTGTTGGTGCATAGATGTCAGTAGTTCATATGTCTAATGTCTGTAATCGAGTTTGTAATATTGTTTATGTAATTGTTTGTTTAGAAGCGAAGTTGTTGACAAGTTCGCTTAGGCGAACTTGTTAACCAAGCGAAGTTGTTGACAAGTTCGCCTAGGCGAACTTGTTCAACGAGCGAAGTTATAGACAACTTCGCCTGAGGCGAAGTTGTCGTGTATTTAAGTAGTTTACTGTTATCGGTTAATTAGTTGGTCAGTTAGTGTTTTGGTTGATTGAGTTCAGTTTACGTGAGTCTATTGACGTGAGTCTGTAAGTAACACGGTTCGGGTTATCAATATAACGTGAGTTTTGTTCGTATCGTGTGTACGTGTGTTTGTGTGATTATATTCTACGTCCGTAACGATCTACACAGGGATTCCGCACCTGTGCATATCGGGATATCTCGTGTGATCCGTCCAGGGAACCTACAATTGGTATCAGAGCATTTGCTCGATTGTGTGGTTCGGGATATTCACGCGGGTGTAGAATTCGTCTCATTTCGGGTATTACCGGGACGAGTTTGTGGTGTTTTTGCTCATTCTAGCTTCCTACCAGTGTGTTTAAGCCTTCAAACCGTCAAAATCGTCGTTAAAATCCGTTTTTCAGATCTGCAGAAAGTTTCAGTTCGTCAGGCGAAGTTGCTGTTCATCAGGCGAAGTTGCCGTCAGGATTCGTAGGGTTTCAGCGAAGATATAAGGAGAAGCGAAGTTATTCACAACTTCGCCTACCTCCTCAACTTCGCCTAACTCAGCGAAGTTCTTCTCAAGTTCGCCCAGTTCAGCGAAGTTCTCTTCAAGTTCGCTTACTTTCTAAGTTCGCTTATCCTAAGCGAAGTTATTCTCAACTTCGCCCAGTTACGCGAATTTAAGAAGGATCCAGCGAAGTTATTACTTAAGCGAAGTTATACTTAACTTCGCCTACAGTACTGTTTCGAAGAAATTTTTCTAACTTCGCCCTTTTCAGAATTTTTCGGGTTTCTTAGTCTTCAAGAAGGATGTCGTCAATCAACATTTCAGAGCTTATCAATATGGAAGTTGAAGCGGGGTCAGCTACAAAGGCCCCAAGGTTGCTGAAGGGAACCGATTTTGTCGCGTGGAAGGATCGGTTCATACAGTATGTTAAGTACCAGGATGCGAAGATGTGGGTATGTATCCAAGATGGATTTATTCCACCGATCATGGAGTATGAGGGTCGAGACCAAATCAAGAAATACAGTAAAATGGAAGAAGAGGAGAAGAAGATGTATGAAGCCGAAAGCAAGGCTCATGCTGCAATCACAATGGCTCTTCCACAGGAGATCCTCCATACTTTCAGAAAGTATACATCAGCTAGAGAGCTTTGGGAAGCTCTTGAGAGCAGATTCGAAGGAAATGTAGGCATTCGGGCCTCAAAGATAAAGCTGCTTAAAACTCAATTTTCAGTCTTTAAGTACTTAAAGAACGAATCTCTTGATGATATTATCACGCGATATTATCATCTAATGACTGAATTGAGTAACTACTCCATTTCCTACCGAGAAGAAGAGATTGTAGAAAAACTTCTCGATGCTCTCCCACCAAAATGGGAGATGTATACTGTACTGATGAGGGAAGACAAGGACTTCCCTACTTATGATCTTGAAACCGCTGTCAACAAGCTCAGAACTTTTGAGCTTAATATGGTAAGAAAAGAAACATCTATGGATCAGGTTCAAGATCCAGGCATGTACGGAGCTAAAGTAAACTCCAATACAAGTTCAAAGACTGATTCTGCCGCCTACTACTCGAAGGGCGAGTCGGGTGCCAATTCTTCACAGGAGGGGCAAGTGTCAGTAAACTCAAATGGGGATGTTTGCTTTGTGGCGGGTGGATCAAGTGGTACTCAACAGTCAGCAAGCAAGATTAGTGGATCTTCAAGTTCCTCAAGCAATAATTACTCAAAGATGCCAATGAGCGTCAAATCTGCTGAAGAGCAGTTTGGCCTCTATGCTTCATTTATTGCTTCTTATGAAAATTATATTCAAGGAAAGGTGGTTGATCCGGCGATGCTAGATGAAGACTACGACCAGATCGATGCTGATGATCTGGAGGAGATGGATTTACAATGGCAGATGGCCATGATAGTGAGGAGAGTGAAGAAGTTCATGAGAAAGACGGGGAGAAAGTTTGTTGGAGGCAGGCCAGGGTTCGACAAGTCTAAGGTGAGGTGCTATAACTGTCAACAAAACGGGCACTTTGCCAAAGATTGCAGAAACGAGAGAGTTGAACGTGGTCAGGGCCGGTCTGCACAGCACACTGGAAGTACTAAAGATGTCAATGCCATGCTGTCTAGAGAAGCAGGCGAATACAACTGGAACCTGCATTTGAATGAAACTAGTGAACAGGCTAATATGGCTAAGGTTGAGACTGAAGAACGTGAGAAGACTACCGGAGAAGAGAAAGCGACTGGTAAGGAAAAAGCTTTCATGGCAGATAACAATGATCAAGTCTCCGAGGTAAGTTCTAAATCTTTTTGTACTAAATGCGAGAATTTGTCTGAGCAACTTGCTACTATAACTGATCAGTATGTTCGTTTAGATGCTGAATTTAAAACTCTTAAAGAAGATCATCACTTTACAAAAGCAAGAGAAAACAGTTACAAAGTTAAAATTAAAGCGTGTGAAAAAGATGTTAAAAGCTTAAAAACTAAACTTGCTGAAAAAATTGAAGTTATTGATCTTAGTTATGAGGTTTTAGAAGAAAAGACTAAACTGATTGCTGAACGTGAAAAGCAGATTGCTGACCACCAGGTGAAAGTGGTGGAACTGAACCGAAAACTAGAACAGTTCAGAAATTCCTCAGCTATTCTTGATCACCTTGTTAGTGATCAAGGTTCCTCTACAAAGAGAGGAGGAATTGGTTATCACGAGGTTCCACCACCGTATAACCACAATTACACTTTTAACCCTAGTGTACAGAAATCTGCTGATTTTGAAGTTCCTCAGACAGTTCCAATCAAGGTTACAAGTAAAGAATCAAATGTTAGTAGTGGCGAAACGAGTTCGCCTGTTTCAAGTGTAAACATTTCTGTTACAAGTCCTGTCTCATCGGATTCGGATAAGTTGTCCGAATCGGGTAAGACAAAAGAGAAGGTAGTGTTACCCACTGGTGGAGATAAAGATAAAACTTCTAAAAAGAGTACTCCACTCAACCCGTACGTCCCACCTTATGTGAGACGAACGGCCTGTAACACTGCCTCTACATCAAAAACAACCTTCGAAAAGAAAATGGAGTATAGGTGTTGTTTTAGATGTAATAAGGTAGGACATCTTGTTGCAGATTGTCCTCTGACGCCTAAATTCAGAGGCGTGAGACCTATTAAAACTGAGCATACGCTTAATGGTAATTTTAAGAATGAAAACCCTTTAAAGTTTCAAAATGTAACTAATTCAGGTTGTCAAAGAAACAAACCTCAGTTTTACAATGCTGATCACCAAACCGTAAGATATAATACTTTCAATACACATAGGTTTGGAAGGCCTCACATTCAATTTCCAAGGAGATTTCCTACTAGGACTGACAGAAATTATCCAAATGCTAACTTTGGAAAGCAGAAGTACGGGATGTATAGATCCAAGACCAATTGGTCTTGGGTCCCTAGATTCTAATCATTTGCTTTATTGTGCAGGAACAGTTGAACAGGGCTGCCCACAGTCTTTGGATTGTAGATAGCGGCTGTTCCCGGCACATGACGGGCAACAAATACTTGTTGCACGACTTAAAACCTGTTCAGGGAGCAAGAGTTAGTTTTGCTGGTGAAAGTGGAGGAAGAATTACTGGAAAAGGAACGGTGTCCAATGGGAAGATGACACTTGAGAATGTGAATTTTGTAGAAGAGCTGAAGCACAATCTGCTGAGTGTGTCGCAGATTTGTGATAAGGAGTATACTGTTCACTTCACGAAGAATGAGGCGATCGTGTTGAAGCCTGGTTTTCAGATGCCAGACGAGTGGATAGTGATGAAAGCTCCACGTGATACAAATACGTATGTGATGGATATGAGGTCTACTGAAATGGCCACGGGAGAATCATGTTTAATGACGAAGGCAAGCGAATCAGAATCCGAACTATGGCACAGAAGGATGGGGCACATTCATCTTCGGAAGATGAACCACATTGTCAAAAATGGGCTTGTAATGGGCGTTCCCTTGAAAAGTTTTAACTTTGAAGACAAATGTATAGCATGCAAGAAGGGAAAGCAACACAAGAAATCCCATCTCACAAAGAAGGTCAACTCAATTGCCAGTACTCTAGAACTGCTTCACATGGATCTCTTCGGTCCAGTGAATGTACAAAGTCTAGGAGGTACTTCTTACTGCTTGGTGATCACTGATGACTACTCGCGATATTCGTGGGTATATTTTCTGAAATCGAAAGATGAGACGGCTCAAATGGTGAAGAATTTGATTACTAAAGTTGAGAACGTCATGAGTAAAACTGTTAAGTTCATCAGAAGTGACAATGGGACGGAGTTCAAGAACTTTGAAATGGAGATCTTCTGTCTTCAGAAAGGAATTGAACATCAATACAGCGCTCCGTATACTCCGCAACAGAATGGAGTGGCTGAAAGGAAGAACCGAACTTTAATTGAAGGAGCCAGGACTATGCTGGCAGATTCGAAGCTTCCTGTGATGTTCTGGGCTGAAGCGGTTGCTACAGCCTGCTATGTTCTGAATAGAGTGTTAACCGTTAAGAGACTTGGTAAAACTTGCTACGAGCTTATGCATGGAAGGAAGCCCAACTTGAGTGGTCTTGAACCATTCGGGTCCCCTTGTTCGATCTTGAAGAAAAATTCTAAATTTGGGAAAGTAGCCGATGAAGGAATATTAGTCGGTTATGTTGTTGGTACTCCCAACAGACGGGTCTTCAATACTTCGACTTGCAAGGTGGAGGTGGTGTGTAACACTGACATCACAAGTTACCAACCGCCAAAACCTAGCAATGGACCTGCTGAGCTTTTCGACTATGTTAAGCTTTTTAAGTCGTTTAACGTACCGGATTTGGAGATTTCTGAAGAAGAAGAAAGAGCTGCGACGAAGATGATACTCGATGAGGAAGAAAATCTATTACAAAGACAACTGATTGATAAATGTCAACCTTCCTCATCAAACACTATCGATACCCCTGCTGCCTCAACTGAAGAAGAATTTATCAATCCTTTTCACTCTCAGCATGAAACAACCATTGATGAGATCTCTTCTAATTTGGAAGATAATTTGCATGTCGGTTCTGTTCCGACCACGAGAATTCATAAGGATCACCCTTTGGATAATGTGATTGGTGATGTGTCCTCAGGTGTACAAACGAGAAGTAGCTTGAATGAACATACCTGTGTTTATACAAGCATTAAGGAGACAGGAATAATCGATGAATGTCTGTATACCTGCTTTATAAGCCAGATTGAACCGAAAAATTATCAAATGGCTTTAAAGGACAGCTCGTGGGTCGAGGCCATGCAAGAAGAGTTGGCTCAATTCGAGAAGATGGAAGTTTGGACTTTGGTTGAAAAACCAAAGAATGTGCATGCGATAGGCACAAAATGGGTGTTCAAGTGCAAGAGAGATGATAAGGGGATCATTATAAGAAACAAGGCGAGACTTGTCGTGAAAGGTTTTAATCAACAAGAGGGGATTGATTATAACGAAGTGTTTGCTCCTGTCGCTAGGTTGGAAGCCATAAGATTGTTTTTGGCGTTTGCTGCTTATGAAAAGATGAAGGTGTTTCAGCTAGACGTGAAGAGTGCGTTTTTGAACGGGAAAGTTGATGAGGTTGTGTATGTTGAGCAACCTCCGGGTTTTCCTGACCCAGACTATCCAGATCACGTGTACAGGTTGAGCAAGGCGTTGTATGGATTACATCAGGCACCTCGTGCCTGGTATGCAACTTTATCGGATTACTTGCTCGAGAATGGTTTTGAAAGAGGGAAAATTGATAGCACGTTGTTCTTCAAAAGAGATGGAAGCGACATCCTGCTGGTACAAGTCTACGTGGACGACATTATTTTTGCTGCATCAAAAGTCTCCATGTGTCAGGAGTTTGAAGCCGTCATGAAGAAAAGGTTTGAAATGAGTGCTATGGGTGAACTAACTTTCTTTCTAGGATTGCAGGTTGATCAGAGGAAGGGCGGGATGTTCATTCATCAGACGAAGTATGTTCATGATGTGCTCAAGCGCTTCAAGATGGAGGACAGTTCTCCATATGATACTCCAATCTGCGTCAATCACAAATTGGGTGCTGAAGTAGACGGTGATGCAGATGTGGACCCAACTCAATATCGGGCGATAATAGGTTCTTTAATGTACTTAACTGCATCTAGGCCTGATATAATGTTTGCTGTTTGTCTTTGTGCACGTTTTCAGGCAAATCCAAAAGAATCTCATTTGAAAGGTGCAAAGAGGATACTGCGGTATCTCAAGGGCAAGCCGAAGCTGGGGTTGTGGTACCCGAGAGGAGGAGACTTGGAGCTTGTCGCTTACACAGACTCTGATTATGGAGGGTGCAATCAGAGTCGGAAGTCAACAACTGGAGGTTGTCAGTTTCTTGGTGGCAGATTGGTGTCGTGGCAATGCAAGAAGCAGACTTCAGTCGCAATTTCAACCTGTGAGGCAGAATACATGGCTGCATCCAACTGCTGCTCTGAGGTTCTTTGGATACAACAACAGCTGCGCGACTATGATATGGCTGCGGTAGCGGGTGCTGGAGGTGCAGGAGGCGATGATGGTGACAATCAGAGACAGTTTTTCCCGGGTCACAATATGTACATCACTCTTGACCCGGAGGCGAGCGGTGTGGACGACTACCGCGAGATTATCACGTTCCTTCTGCGCTCGAGGATTTTTCACGCGATTACCAACACGTTGCCGATATCTCTACCGAACATCGAAGACTTCTGGGAGACGGTAGAATATGATTGCCGTGTTGAGCCCCCGGTGATGAGAGCTACGGTGAACAATCAACAGGTTCAGTTCAACTCTGAACAGATCCGGGTGGCTCTACGGTTCGGAGACAAGACTCGAGACGATCCAACTGAGTTCGTAGCTCCTTTTCGTGATGGAGCATTTCTTCGAATGGGCTACTCTGGTCCATTAGGAGACACCCAGAGGAGGAAGGGTTTCCTTCTAGACCAGTGGCGCTTCCTCATGCACGTTATGATCGTGTGCATGTCGGGGAGGAAGGCGGGCACAGACGGAATGGGTGCGACCATGCAGTCTGCCATGACTGCACTGACCTATAACAAGCGTTATAGTTTCAGTCAAATGGTCTTTTACGAGCTTGATAGACAAAGACGGGCGATGTCTCGGGAGCGGTTCATCATGTACCCACGCTTTCTACAGATGATATTGAACCATGTGGCTCCGGCTCTACCTCAGAGACGCCCGATCAGATACGTAGAATCAGTGAGCAAACGTATCTTTTCTCAATGCCGCACGTCAAGTGCGAGGAGCAATCCTGAACGTCGTCCCAGGCATACTCCTCTATTTGGGTTTTTAATCAACCCAGAGTATGTTCCTGCTGGCGGGGACGAGTTCAGAGATCCTCAACCGCAACAGGCAAGAGCAACTCAAGCTGTTTCTGCTCCTGCTGTGCCTGTTGCATCATCTGCTGAGGATATAGACCTTGACGCTGTTTTTGGAGGTCAAGGCTACTTTGACATGGATCAAGTTGAAGAGGTGCAAGTCTCAGCTGCACAGAGTTCGGGTGTAAGTGTTACTAGAGCAGCAACTTCGATGGCTGACTCATACTTGGATGAGATTATGGCTGAGGGGAGACGGTTGATGGTGTCTCGAGAAAGAATGATTGGGAAGAGGAAGAGAACGGAGGACGATGATGAGTCGGAAGAAGAAGAGGACATTCATAAGCTGATTAGAAGATCAAGACGGGAGAGAACAGGTGCTGGCATGGGAGCTGGAGAGACTTCAAGGACTGTACGATTTGCTTCGGCCGCACTGTCTGGTATGTCCATTGTTCCTTCTTCTATACAGGTGACAAGTACAAGCGCTGCGGATGTTCCCGTGGTGGCTACATCAACGGCTGACATTCCATCCTCCGCTACCATCCAGACGTCGGCTCCGGAGATCGTGTCTCTACCACCGCCAACGCTTACTCAATCGGTGGTAGCTGCTCGTTTTGTGGAGTCAACGGTCGTCACAGCTGCAGGGTTATCAGGTATGATACCACCTGCGGTTACGCCTGCTTCTGAAGTCTCGCCTTCGCCAATGTCAGACACAGAAAGGATAGCTTCACTAGAGCGGATCGTGGCAGAACAGTCGAAGACTATTCAAAGCCTAGTGGAAGCAAATCAACTACAGGCATCCCTCCTGGTTGAGCATGGAAAAATCATAGATGCCTTGAAGGAGTTCTTGGCATCTCAGGGGAGATGAGCTGTAAGGGCGACGAGCTCAGAACGAAGAAGAAGAATGACCGAGACGATGATCCCAATGCATCGAAAGATGCAGGTGGTGAGCTGCCAAGAACTTCTGAAGCTCTTGGTACTTCCACAGCTGGGGGGGAGTCTACTGA
The DNA here is from genome assembly GCF_021521415.1 of Bidens hawaiensis. NCBI lineage: Eukaryota > Viridiplantae > Streptophyta > Magnoliopsida > Asterales > Asteraceae > Bidens > Bidens hawaiensis. The sequence goes on from NW_027493882.1 coordinate 197,928, forward strand.
CGTGGCTGGTGGTTCTGGTGATGATGTGGTGTTAGTTGAAGATGATGTGATCGATGCGCTGAAAGAGCTTGATGATGACATGTTCAGTGACGATGTACTGTTTGATGAAGATGTGCTACCGAGTGACATGATTGAGAAGATCGGTGAGCAGATTGCGATTGAAGATGGAATAGAAGAGGGGGAGATAGTAGAAGAAAACGTTGAACACGAGATCCCTGAGGCTGAGAAAGCCGATGTGAGTGTTGAGATGGATGAGACTGAGTGGGAGGAGCAGCCTAGGTGGAAGGAAGGCTGTGCTCATTGGTTTATCAAGACCAAGAAGCCTGCTGTTCCAGCCATGTTCAAGAAAAGTTATAACATCAAAGGCTATGCTGAGTCGAAGAAGGGAATCATCTGTTGGATTTATGATGAACAGATCAAGTTGTTTGTGGTGAAGCGTTATGATGGCATTCAATACTTCAAACGAATGTTGAGATCTCTCAATACGTTGCCGGAATGCGAGGTGAAAGATTTGGGCAGGTTGGGCCTGATCAACAGAAGTGACAACAATATGGCAAGAATGATTGAGAAGATTGTGTGGAAAGAAGGCATAAAAGAAAAGAAGTTTGAACTATTAAAGCCACAGAAGGGAAAGCTCGTGGAGGATACAGAGAGGGGATTGAGAGCAGATGGCAAGCCATGGATGGTGATGAAGTACAAGCCGATCCGATGCATCAAGGAGGTTCCAATGAAGAATATGCCTCAAGATGTGTTGAAGAATCTGAAATGGTGGTACGTTGATTGCCAGACTGCTGAAGCCGTGATGGAAGACGAAGATGAACAAGAAGTGCTGAGGGTGTATGACCCGATGCATCTTGTTAACTTATCGAAAGCTGATTTGCAAGCGTTGAACGAAAAGAAGATATTCTACATTCCTGCTTGGAAGGATGAAGCAAGGAAGTATCAGCGAGTAGTCACGGTGTGTGTTAGAGAAGGAGTGCACGCATGAAGATACAGGATTACGAGACAAGAGCTGAAAGATCAAGATATGAAGCTACTGCCAAGGGGGAGTCTGTTGGTGCATAGATGTCAGTAGTTCATATGTCTAATGTCTGTAATCGAGTCTGTAATATTGTTTATGTAATTGTTTGTTTAGAAGCGAAGTTGTCGACAAGTTCGCTTAGGCGAACTTGTTAACCAAGCGAAGTTGTTGACAAGTTCGCCAACTACTTAAATACACGACAACTTCGCCTGAGGCGAAGTTGTCGTGTATTTAAGTAGTTTACTGTTATCGGCTAATTAGTTGGTCAGTTAGTGTTTTGGTTGATCGAGTTCAGTTTACGTGAGTCTATTGACGTGAGTCTGTAAGTAACACGGTTTGGGTTATCAATATAACGTGAGTTTTGTTCGTATCGTGTGTACGTGTGTTTGTGTGATTATATTCTACGTCCGTAACGATCTACACAGGGATTCCGCACCTGTGCATATCGGGATATCTCGTGTGATCCGTCCAGGGAACCTACAGTAACAAAAGTAATTATAATAAAACAAATCAAAACTAAATATTAGTTGAACAAGTTACAAATAATTTTACCAAAACAAATAATTACAACTCTTCTTCGTCTTCATTCTCGTCTTCACCCTCGTTTTCGTTATCGGAAGAAACCCCGTCCTCCGCCTCCTCATCATGAATATGACGCTCTATTGGTATTTCGTCTTCAAAGTTCGCCTTGTGTTGTACACGATCCACCGCATCCAAATGGTCCTTTAGGCAAATGCAAACCTCTAGAGACTCGGGAGTTAGTTTTGTTCTTCGCATAGATAACACCCTCCCACTAAGAGAAAAAACCGATTCGGAAGCAACCGTTGAGGCTTGTACGGCAAGCAAATCACGAGCCATGGCGGATAGAATGGGAAATTCGTTTTGTTTACCTTTCCACCAAGCCAACAAATCAATATTGCGAATTTCGTCGACCGTTGCGCCCTCAACATAGTTTGCTCCACTATATCGACCAAGTTCGCTACTTGGTGTGTTTCCTCTTTGCCTCTTAGATGCCGATTCACGAATCCCATTCATCAAGTTTATAAGTGGGTCATTGCACGGCCTACCAGTTGTTGTTTATTTCACAAAAGATGATCTCGTGCTTGGACCATACATTTGAAAATAATGGTCATAAAGGTCTTGAAGGTTTTTGTTGAACTTGTCCTTCGCTTCCGTCGACAACTTCGGGTCAATCTCGTGTATACCTAAGTTGTCGAATATTTCCTCAATCGTTGTTTCAACCCCATTAACATTCCAATAGGGGTTTAATGCGGCGGCACAAGTAAAGACCGACGGTATGTTTTCAAAATATTTTATGAACTTTTCTTTCATCACCGCAACAATATTTTCGAAGAGTTTGTTCTTCTCCGCAAAGCTTTTAAAAACACAAGACATATAGTACAATTCTTGCAAAACCCAACAACTAGTAGGGTAATAGACTCCCGATAATTTTGTTGTTGACTTTTTGAACACATCAAGATACTCCAACAAATAACCGACTTGGACCCAAACACTTTCCGGAAACATATCGGCCTCGCGTTCTTCAACAAGATTGTTATGAAAAGCTTGTAAAGTTTGGCGTTGGGCAAAAGCACACTTTAACATATGACAAGTTGAGTTCCAACGGGTTGGAACGTCCCAATTCGGCCCCAAATACTTTCTTTCAACCGACTTGCAATAGTTCTTATATTCAAGATGTCTTCTTTTACCACTTTTGAAGACATCTTGTAACATAAGTCTAAAGTATTTTAAATCATCACAAATGTGTTCATTGTCAAGACCTATTTGAACAACCAAGTTGATGATATGTGCAACACATCGGACATGAAAAAAATCCCCGAAACAAGGTGGTGAATATTTAATGATAAATTTTTCAGCCGCCTTAGTATTGTTTGAAGCGTTGTCAAACGAAATCGAAAACATTTTATTTCTCAAGTTGTAAGTCGTTATAACTTCATCAAGTAATTCAAACAATTTTTCGGCGGTATGTGGGAACGGGAAGTTTTCAAAAGCGATGGTGCGTTTCATCAATTGCCATGTCACCGGATCAACCCAATGAGCGGTGACACATATGTATGATTCGGGCAACCCGTGTGGTGCCGACCAAACATCGGTAGTTAAACTAACCATGGCTTCTAAAGAATGAAAAGACTCGATTAACTATTTTTTAGCACACTCCCACAACCTGATACAATGACGTCTTAAGGTAGTACGACTTACATGTGTGTATCTCGGTTGTAGAGTTTCGCGAATCAACGACGTCAACTCCGGGTCATCAAAGTGGTTAAACGGCAAACCTCGTTGAATAACGAACTTTGCCATTCTATCTTGAACTTGAGTCGTGTTGTAACGAAATAGTGTACCATCTTTACCCAAGTCAATTTGATCGGTCGCGCCAATCCCTTTCAACGCCTTGCAATATGGCTTCTCGATGTGCTTTCTCAAAGTAGAGTTGGAATCGTGCTTTAATATTGAACCACATAGTTTGCAACGAGCCTTTTGATAACCTTCGTCATCCACAATCAAATCCCAATTCTTCCATATGTCTTGGTTGCGGTTATGGTTGACTACCGTAACAACCCTTGGGTCCTCCGTAACAGGAACGGGGGCAACAAAAACACTCTTCTTAGCCTTGTTGTTAGTTTTTTTGATGGGTGCCATAATAATATTTAGTTGGATGGTCGGGTAAAGGAACGGGTTTGCTAAAGGAGTAGTATTTTAGTTTGTTTTTGAGTTTGGTGGTGAAACAAGTAATGGAAACAAGTTATATATAGGTTTGGGCATCAAAAACCGGTTCCAACGGCTATATTACCGTTGGAACCGGTTCCAACGGATCTATTGTCTCAAAAACCGGTTCCAACGGCTATATTACCGTTGGAACCGGTTCTAACGGCTAATTGGTGTCTAAAAAACCGGTTCCAACGGCTATATTACCATTGGAACCGGTTCCAACGGCTAGTTTGACTTTTGTTTGACCCTTCAAAAAAACCCGTCGGAACCGGTTTTTCCGGGTACGAACCGAACCGGTTCCAATTAAGAACCTGGTAGGAACCGGGTTGGAACTGGTACTGACATACAAATAGGAGAACTGGGTACGATTTTCGGGTACAAAAATACCCAAACCGGGGTATTGTTCCAACCGGGTTGGAACTGGAACCGGTTCCGGTTTGGTTCCACCAGTTAGGTTCCGGAACCGGTTTTTTTGTTCACGTCTATATCACAGTTCAAGGAACAGTCTTCTGACGTGACTCATCTGATTGCTTAAGAAGATTGCGAAAATTATTTTGATTTGTTGCCTCTGAAATATCTACTGAAATGATATTGAGGAGAAGGTGGGAGAAATTATGTTATGATTTCTACTTTTTGACTTTAAGCACTACCATGCATTATTTGGAGATACTTTCATATGATTTATTTATTTAAATTTTAAGTGGTTATTTAAGTGAATATACATTTCTTTGAATTCTACTAACTTTTCTTACATCCAAGTGTTGCCTTTGAGCATATGACCTGCTACGTACTAGAACTTGAGTAAGGCTATTTTGCTATATGACTGAGTTTTTTTCTAAGCAAGAATATAAGCTGGATCAAGTCTATTCCATTAAAGCAATGGGGATTCTTTCTTGCATTTACCAAGTCTTGTCTACTTCCACCTGCCTTAAAATGATGGCCAAATTTATTTTGACGGTCCCAGTAGTGATTAGCAAAATCATGATTAATCGCATTAGATATTTGTGTCCAAGTGCGGTGAGTTTATCGAGGGGACAAGATACAAAAATGCTACAAATAGAAGTGATGAAACACACATAAAAGTTACGAAATTGCAATATTAAGAATAAAACATTACATTGTATACTTACTTTAACAACGCCAAACAATGTTGCTTTCTCCTCTTTGGGCAACTTCTTGCAACTTTAATAATGAAAGAAAACTTGACGAGGAAGCTCATTAGTCATGCATCTTATGAACATGCTCTAATCACCAACTTTTTTTATATGTTTCCTCTAGTAGATCAAACTCTACGCTTAGTGGCTTGCTTCTTGTTTTCTTAAACATGTCATCTAAATTTTGTTCTCGCTTTTCATGGTAAAGCTACATTGATAACGAGGTTCTATATTTAGTTAATTCATAATATATAAAACAAAGATAAGTATATAACTATAAGTATTAATTTTTAATATATATATATATATATATATATATATATATATATATATAAACGAAATATTTAAAAGCTCTCTAGTCGCTTCTTACATTCTCTTAAGCCACAAGATTATTTTATTTGTAAATGAATGCTATGTTTGACTAGAATTCACGAGTATGGGTCTCACAAAGCCCAAATAACCCTTAAACGAGTTATAACATCTCATTAAATTAAAAATTAATCTCACTAAATTTTATTGATATGAAAATCCTATAAAGTAGAGATATACTAAAATTAATATATGTTTTTTTTACAAAAATATTATTTATAAATAAGAATCAATTTTATAGTAAAAAAAATAAGCGGGCCACGGGTCACATCAAACCCAGATAGCTTTTAAACCGGGTTATAACATCTCATGTGGTGAAACAATTTCATCATCAAGCCTTAAGTATATTATTAACTTATTTACAATGAATAAAATTAAATTCTAAAATAATATATAAATATTAGAAACGAATAATATAAACAAACCCCGTAATACGGGGGATAAAAGCTAGTTTTCATATAAAATAAATATATGTTTTTTATAAGACAAGTATCTTGTGGAGGTCGATCCCCGCCATCTCCACCATGTGACCGTGCACAAGGTGCCATTTTTAATAAAAAAATAATATAAATAAATAACAAAATATAATCATAATTTTAAAATAAGCAACATAACAATGGATTGTAAATACAAGTGTCTACATACAATAATAATCAATCCGAACCATCGGTAATTTAACATGTGTCAACTAGATCATCGTCATCATCGTTGTCGTCTTTCTTATCTAAGGTGTATATACCTTCATCTTCTACATCATCATCAATGATTCATTGTTCACAATTAGGAGGGTTAAGCAATGAAGAAAAACCTTCACCTAAAGCCAGAACCATGGACAAGTATGCTCAGCCAATGAATAAGTTACCACATTAACGCTTGGTTCTTGAACAATTGTGTGTTTGTGTGTGTGTGTGTGGTTGGGGGGTTAGGACTTGAGTCACTGCCATGAAAGCCGATGTTGATAACAAAGATAATATGATGATTTAGTGCAGTGCAACACCTCTCGTGAACATGACTAGGGATCGTGTAGGATTCCAATAAAGTCTTCAATTTCTCCAGGAAGCATATGATTGAAGGGCCCCATAATATATAATTTTTGGCTGTGTGAACCAAAGGAGCTTTGATAATCCCAAAGTATTCAATGGTGAAAGCAACCCCCTAATTGGTTTTTGTAGGATCTTCAATATCTTGTGTGGGTAAATATATCGTTGGTAAAAAGAGTGATCGTTAATGGAAGTGAAATCGTCTAATGGGCCAATTTGTTTCCCTATTTCTTTTATTTTAAATTTAAGCAATCAAGTTGACTTTAGCAAATTACATAGATTCCGATTTCTTTCCTCAAACAACGTGTCACACCCTGTTAGGGTTCTAGCTCTTAATTTAAGCTAGTGAACACAATTCACAATCAATGAAACTTTAAACAACTGATCTAACTCTTTGTATGAATTAGTATCACTTTAGTTGAAATCATACTTGAACTATAATTCAATTAGTATATAAATTATGCAACGGAATTCATTAAAGTTAAATAACAGGTTTCATATGAAAGAACAATTATGCATTAACTATAATCGAAAGATTACAATCTCTTGCTCCCCCCTCAACCTTAGCTCATAATTCACTTTGATTTTCTAGTATAAGAGTACACTAATTAGGTGGGTGCTGTGATGTGAAAAAATGTTAATAAAGAAGAGACTCTCTTCTTCATCATATACATGCAATAAACTACTGATGAGAAAATGTGAAAGTGACATCTAATAAACTGATTAAAAACTAATGATGAAATAATTACAAACAACCGACTAAAGAGAATCCTACGCTAACTACTGATCTTTGCTGAAACAAGTAATGTTTGTCTCATCACTTGTTAGACTTCAGTTGTTTGGGTCTTCAATAGTTTGATCAGCTGTTGTGTCTTCAGTTCTTTCATATTAGCAGTTTGCAAGGTCAGATGTTCGGAGTAGCACTTTGTCAAAACTTCATAATGGAGAACAACTGATGTTTGTTTCATCAATTTTTTGGTTTTTGGCCATCAGTTCTTTGCAAGGTTCAACACACCCCATCCTCCTGACATGGGACGACGGGTTGTGCTCATCCTGTTGATAGAATTTTATTTACTCAATGGAATTAATTTTATATTCAGGTTTAGAAGACAAATATTAACCTAACCAAATTTAAGTTTTTGTTTTTAAAATACAAAGTACAATCACACATGAATAAATCATATAACTACATCATCAACGTGTAAACATCATTTCAAATTATCAAAAAGATTTCATTTTCTTGAGTTTCTCTCTTGATAATCTTGTTTTAAACCTTAAGCACCACTCCTTAACATTCCTAATGATCAAGTGAAAGACATGCTTAACTAGAATACGTTGATACCGCTGAACACAATTAATAGACAGTTTAAATATTGCAGTAGGTTATGCAACCAATCGACTAACAAGTTTATAGTTCGTGCGTCTACTAATTGTAACATGTTTAACTATGTCTACTTACTATTAAGCGATTGTACATAATTAACATTTATGTGCATAGATTGGTACCTTCATAGGTGTTATGAGTATTGTTGAAATATGTTAGTTGGTTCAACCTTCAGGGTTTAAAGATGTAACTTTCTTGGTTACATTGTGCTTATTGTCAGTTTGGGCAGAATGTGGAGAGTTTTGTAAATGCATGGACTAATAGTGTAAGTGAAAAAGGTCTGGTTATAATTATTAGTCGCTAGAACAGATTTGAGAATATAAGCTCCAAATTAGGGTTTTGTTTTTATTCTATTTCTTTCTGTAATTCCTTTGTTCTATGATTTTCACCATTAATGGAAGATTGAGTTCTTGTTTCTTGTTCATAATCATCTTTGTTTCTAATTTAATTTTCAACAATTGGTATAAGAGCTTCGTACGCTCGATCCAAAATTAAACTAATCTCTCTTATCTGCAAATGTTGATCAAGATGGTTCCTCGAAGTTTAGTCTTGAAATGTTTGATGATCGAAACGATTTCAATATATGGCGTGTTAAGATGCGTGCTCTTCAGGTTCATGACGAGGTTTTTGATGCCTTGAAAGGTGAAGTGAACTTGTCGAAATGTCTGAATGAAAAAGAGAAGGAGATAACAGAGAAGGCACACGACGAGATCGTTCTGAGTATTAGAGACTTTGTATTGAGAGAAGTATCGAAGAAGACCACCACTGCAGGAACTTGGGCCAAAATGGAATCATTGTACGTGAACAAATTTTCCAATCACTTATATTTGAAGAAAAGGTTATATACCTTCCATATGACATCTGCAAAGACCTTGGAGAGCCATACAAATGAGTTTAACTAGTTGTTTATAGATCTGGAGAATATTGAAGTTGAACTTGATGATGAGTATCAAGTAATAATATTCCACAAATCTTTGTCTTCATCTTATGAACACTTTGTTGATACCCTCATGTATGGAGGGAATCTTTATCCATGAAGGATGTTCTTGATGCACTCAATTCAAAAGAGTTAAACAAGAATAATGAAAATCAAGATGAAGCAGGAAATGGTTTGTTTGTAGGGGGAGACCAGATCACGGAGGTCAGAAATTTAAGGGTTTTAGGAGGCCGAAGTCTAAATCTAAGAGGATCATGAGATGCTATATATGTAATTCAGATAAGCATCTGGAAAGAGTTGTCTAGAGAGAAATAAGAAGAAAAAGCTTGAACCTAGTTCTTCTAAGTCTCAAAGTAATCTTTCTGCAGTTGAGTATATAGATGGTTATGATAAAGCAGAAGTTCATGTAGTGTCAAAGGAAAGTGGCAATATTGGCTGGATTTTAGATTTAGAGTGTTCATATATGTCACCTAATAAAGATTGTTTTAGGAGTTTGAAAAATTAGAGGATCTTGGTGTAATAAAACTAGGTGATGACAGACCATGCACCATTAAGGGACATGGCATATTATTTTAAGATTGGATAATGGATTTGAGGTTGACTTATCCAGTATTAGATTCATCCCATCTTTAACCAAGAATCTTATTTTATTAGGAACCTTTGAATGAACAAGTTGTACCATTAGCTTAAAGAATGGTAAGGAAAGAGTCATTAAAGGTTCTATGGTTGTTCTTTCTGGAAATAGAGGAGAAAAAAGATTTATTTATGTGTTGGATGGTAGTGCAATAGCTGGATCGGTTTCTCTGACAGGGGGTAATTCTGTCAATACTGCAAAACTTTGGCATAGGAGACTTGGTCACATGAGTGAAATAGGCTCGATAGAGTTAAAGAAACAAGATGTAGTTAAGGATATGAAGAATTGTGAGGTTGAGTCTTGTGAAAAATGTATCTTAGGAAAGGCTAAGAGGGTGAGTTTGTCAAAAGGCAATCATAAGTCCAAATGTTTTTGGATTATGTTTATGCAGATTGTTGGGGCCAACCAAACACAATCCTTAGGTGGAGCCTCATATTTCTTGTCTATTTTAGATGACTACTCAATGAGAGTATGGGTTTATATTTTCAAAAACAAGTCAAGTATGATGCATTCAATATGTTAAAAGACTGGGTGGTGTTGGTTGAAAATCATACTGAGACCATGGTTAAGAAGTTGAGGACTGATAATGGCTTAGAATTTTGCAATAGTGAGTTCAGTAACTACTGTATATCTGAGAGAATTGATAGGTATGTGTCAGTTCCCGATACCCCTCAACAGAATGGTTTAGTTAAGGGGATGAATATGACCATTAAGAAAAGGTAAAATGCTTGTTGATTAAAGCTGGCATGCCTAAAGGTTTTTTGGCAGAGGCTGTTAATACTGCTGCTTATCTTGTTAATAGGTCACTATCTACTGCTATAGATCGATATAATGGTGCCTATGGAAAGGTGGACATGGAAAATGGCAAATTATAGCAATTTGAGAGTCTTTGGTTACTTAACGTATTCCCACATAAGTTGTAACACCTCGGTTAAAGCGGAAACGCCTGAGTGTGACGTACAAATTGCTCAAAACACATGTGACACTATTAAGTGACAATATTATCATTATTTCATTCAAATCCCAAGTACACAAGTTTATCAAATGAACAAACACAAAGAAGAAGGAACAAAACAAATGTCTTCTTGCTTATTATTTAAATAACCTAACTTCTAGTATCTTCGTCAACTCATCCTCTAACGAAAGTACATGTAGCAAATATATAAAATAAAGTCAACTAATTGTATAGTTGGTGAGTTCACACAAGTTTTTGATATACGTACATAAAAATCATACAATTCCATGAACAAATGTAAATGAGCAAGTAATGTCCTTTCCAACTGGGATTGTGCACCAGCGTACTTAGATAAACGCAAGTAAGGTCCTTTCCGGTTGGGATTGTGCACCAACGTACTCAGATAATGAGGCCCTTTTCCATTCATAACAACAAATGTATTGAGCACAAAGGGGGGCGTATGATCATACTATCTTGAAGTAATCCATGAGCAAGTAATTTGTAGCAAGTAACAAGAAAACACACAAGTCCATGTAGCGAATTGTAGTTTGTAAATAATGAATAAACGAAATTGAATTATCGATAGGATATATATGCTATCCCCAAAATGTATGTTAATTTTTATATGAACATAATTTGTGAGTGCAAATCTTAAATTTAAAAGTACTTAAATCATGTTGGTATATTTCAAGAAAGTTATATTGACTATGTAAATGTTTATTTAAAATTTAAAACGATTTAATATGAATGGTAAAAAAACGATTTAATGTGAATGGTCAAATACTTAAATCGGTCGGAAATTTATTTAATTTATAACTTCTTCATTCGGTTTTTTTAACAAATAAGGAAAGTTAAACCATATAAATTGTAATAATGAGATAATTAGGTTATTATTTCGGTCAAACCATATTAAGGAATGAGTTTATTAAAATGGAAAGAATTAAAAACATAAAAAAAGGGTTGTTCATTCGGTTTTAAAAAAAAATGATGGAATAATTGTAAAATATAATCTCGAAAATGGTTAGTTAGAATAATTGTAAATTATGGAAGTGTAGAAATAAGATGTACAAATTTGACTTTCATATAAACATAAATGGTGCATTTCTTTTATAATATAATATGTAAATATATATTCCATGTTAATTTTAGTCAAATCATTATTATGGAAGATTAATTATCACTATTTCGTTATTTACTTATTTATCGATTATGAAAAATATAATATTTATCGATTATGGAATAATTGTAAATTATAATATGGAAAATGGTTGAAGGTGTGAATTGGTAAATACTAGTTATTTATAAAATTATATGGTTGTTTATAACGATTATGTATTTTTGTAAAATATGAAAGTGTAGAAATAAGATGTACATGAATTTGTAAAATATAATATAAAAAATGAGACATAATTTTGTAAATTAAAACATACTATAATATTACAGAGAAATCATGTCGTTTTTTACTCCGTATTATGTAAATTTTTGATATTACATAACAACATCAATAAATAACAGCATCAATAAAACATCTAATTATTTGTCTTTAATTCGTTTGAATATTTACTTATTTCCTTATTTAGTTATTTACTTAACATTAACTTATTAACTTTAATATTTGAAGTAACAATATTTCATTTTAAACTTTGACAATTAATTTATTGTTCATATAAAAACAATTACCTTATTTACTTTAATATTAACTTCAATAGTTTCGAAAATCAATTTAGTCAACATATACTAAAAATATATAGATACTTTAACATTCAAACGACTTAACTTAATTCGTTTTATTATTTACTTATTTCCTTATTTGCTTTAATAGATTTAATATTAGTTTTAATATTTGAACTAGCAATACACAATTTTAAACTTTGACAATTAATTTATTGTAAATATAAAAAGAATTAACTTATTTACTTTAATATTAACGTCAAAGGTAAAAAAATCAATTTAGTCAACATAAAAAAATCAATTAATATTTACTTTAATATTGTAAATATCTTTGAAGTAATAATATTCCATTTTAAACTTTGACAATTAATATATTGTTAATAGAAAAACAATTACCTTATTTACTTTAATATTAACTTCAATAGTTTCGAAAATCAATTTAGTCAACATATACCAAAAATACATGGATACTTTAATATTCAAACGACTTACCTTAATTCGTTTAATTATTTACTTATTTACTTTAATAGCTTTAATATTAACTTTAATATATGAACTAACAATATACAATTTTAAACTTTGACAATTAATTTATTATAAATATAAAAAGAATTAACTTATTTACCTTAATATTAACTTTAATAGTTTCAAAAATCAATTTAGTCAACATATAACCAAAATCTATGGATGCTTTAATATTCAAACGACTTATTCGTTTAATTATTTACTTATTTCATTTTTTTACTTTTCAAATAATTCAAATGTGTTAGAACTTACCTTAAATCGTCTAATTATTTATTTATTTTCTTATTACTTATTTACTTATTTATTGATTAATGATGATAAATAATTCTGTAATTATAATATATTGTACTATAAATAGAAAACATATTTTAAATTAATTAAAACACGGCAATAATTTTTTTTATCGATTTTAGTAAACTTATTATTATGCAAAACATGGATAGTTATTTTTATATTAACTTGTACCAAAAATATAACAAATTAACTTATTTACTTGAAGGTCAAAAAACATTAAAATTAAGTTTAGTAATAACTTGAATATTTTCGAATACCAAATAAACTTATTCACTTTGAATATCAAGTAATTATTTAGAAATAATTCAAATTAAATTAAAAATATGTTTGTTTATAAATTAAGGAAAGTCAAAGTATATAAAATGTTTTAATGGGATAATTAAAGTATATAAATTACAATATTCATGTTAATTACGATATTTATAAAATAAGGAAAGTCAAACTAATAATAAATTTTGGGACAATTGATTAACACACGCCGTAAAAAAATTTATAAATCAACTAATCTCGGATCTACAATATACAATAATATTTTATTTTATGTAACAAAATTTAAAATGAATATACATGAATATTCAAAAATGAAATATACATCAATATTAAAATTAAAATCCATACATATTATAAACTCATGATCAATCCGTGAAATTAGATTATATGAGTCGGGCAATTACCTGAAATAATATAAACGAATATTAATATTGATATTATGGATTATTTTAATTATAACTAATAACCGGAAAAAATAAAAGATGATACCAGAAATAGGAAAATTAAAGGTGTCACCGGAAAATAGATTGTATAAGCCGTTACACTCACCTGAAATTATAAAGTAGAATATTAATGTTGATATTATGCAACCATTGTTATAGGTAAAACAAACGTCCGAAAAACCTAACCGGAAAACTTACCGAAAAAATGAAAAAATGGAATATAAGGTTTTGATTAACAAACTAAAAAGAAAACTTGAGCAAATAAATCGGGTAGATAACCTGAAATAATTAAAAAAACCATTGTTAAAGGTATAACACATAGCCGGAAAAACACAACGGAAAATCTTACCGGAAAAAATTAATACGTCCACATATAACCTTCATCGCCGTTTATGATTTACAACCTAAACTGATTTTAATAAAATCAGTTAACAATGATAATAAAGATAAAAAGGTTAGAGGAAACAATAACCGGAAAAAAATTTAATGATGCCGGAAATTGATAGATCAAGATCGGAAGTTTATTATAAAATATATACTTACCGGAAAATTAATACAAATCTACATCCATATTCGTCGGAATATATGAATAGGAGAAAGGAGATCCGACTAAACTATAAAAAGAGAGAAAAAATTGATTAGGGTAAATAATTAAAAAATGTTATGGTTTAAATATAGGTTAGTTGATTAGTTGGCATGATTAAGAAAGGTAATGGGTGACATGACAATGAGGTGTCATTCTATGTGGACACCCTAGAATTGTGACATGTGGAAATTGCTCCTTGCTTTAATAGTATCAATAGATAATTTGTTAACTGTTTACTTTTTCTTTTATATTTCTTTATTATTATTATTATTATTATTATTTTTGAATGACATTTATTTGTGACTATTATGTTTGACTCTTTTAAACGACTTTTGAATATATATTTCTTAAATATTGAGTTCAAGATACAAAGAAAATGATTTTAAAATTTGGTTATTACACAAAATCATGCATTTAATTTAGTGCCAGGTCCTGTTTTTTCTCATAGATATTGGGCCATATCTCTCCAATATTGTTGGTAGATGGAATCAATCATCTAAGGCTGAGGGGTGTGGGGGCTCTAACGGGGGCGCGAGTGGGGGCTCCAGCCAATAATATTGTGACGTGTGGTAGAGAGAGAAACTGGATAAGATGGGTGTTGGAGCCCCCGCTGGAGCCCCTGGCCCTGGTGTGGAGGGGCTCCAGCGGATTTTTTTTTATTTTTTTATAAATATATTCAAAAAACGTATTATTAAAAAAACTCATAAATTATTAAAAAAAACACACATTAAAAAAAAAACACATTAATATCTAAAAATAAAAAAAAAATTAAAGTACTAAAAAAACATTATTCTTATTCTTCGGCTTGGTCTTCTTCGATCAACCTCTTTTGGATACGTTCCTTTTGCTTTTCCATCAGCATTTGATCGACCGGATTTAGGTTACTGAAGTCTCTTGTAAGGAAGTCCAAATCTCTCATTCGACTTTTTTCCTTTTTGTCATTAGAGACCACCTTCATGGTTTTGTTGAATTTATTGTTGAATTTATTGTGGTAATTGTTTTATGTGATTTTGGGTGTGGTAATTATTTTATGTGATCTTGGGTTTATATATAGGAAGAACACTTTTTTTTTTATTAAATTAAAGAGCCCAACGGCTCATTTCTCATGTCCCAACGGCTCTTTCACGTCTCCCAATGTCCCTTTACGCCTACAGGTCCCGCGAACCACCTTGCGCCTGCTTTGAATTCCGTGCTCGCGCCCCTCTCGCGCCCCGGTGGTGTGGTGCTCGCGCCTGGGGGCGCGAGCGGAGGGGCTCTCGCGCCCCCGCTGAAGCCCCACACCCCTCAGCCTAATAGAAGCTTAGACCACTTAAATCTGAATTTTTTTATTTTCCTTTTTTTGTCTTTAATGTTCATGTTTGTTTATTGCTTTTTGCCTGCTGTTTTTGGTCCCTTTGATTATTGTTTGTTGGCTATTGTCTTAACTCTTCTATTGTTTATTTGACTAATTTTTTTTGACTTGTTATTTGTCTGTTATGATCGATTAGCGTTTATTGTCAGATGTCTTGTGGTCTTTGATATTTGTTGTAATTAGGACACTAGAATATTAGATTATAATACATTAAAGACTTTTTCTTGAACGGCAGTAATACATTCATTTTATAATACATTAATTACATACATTGTTGATTCTTTTTTTTTTCCGTTTATTGCCGCATATTTAGCCGGCCTATAAAAAAAAGATAAATGTGTGGGTTGGACGGCCATGTTGCTAGAATGCCTATTTAAACTAAACAACTTGCATCCATTTAGCTACATACTTATTTCATCAACATTAACATTCTTGTTTCCGACATTCGCCTTGAAATGAGTCCAGTACTAGCAACTCGAAAAGAAGACGATGCAACAATAAGAGGCCAAGCATGGTTTTATAAACAACTGCATGCTGGTTATAGTACTGCTGCTTTAAGATGTGCCGTGCAACTCGACATTGCTGGCATAATTAACAGTCATGATGGACCAATTAGCTTGTCTCAAATCGCTAATGGGATCAGCTCTCCATTACCAAATGTGGACGGACTCTCACGTCTCATGAGGTTCATGGTCCACAAACAAATATTTGATGAGGTGCGTCTGCCGGGGCGTGAAGAACCACTCTACTCCATCAATGAATGTTCTAAATTTCTACTACAAAATACAAGCAATACGCTCGCACCATTGACAATGCTTATCACAGACCCACTTATGTTCGTACCTTTTCTTAACCTGAATCAATCCATTCAAGAAGGAGGTACGGCGGCTTTCAAAACATATGGAATGGAGACATGGGAGCTTTTTTCTCAAAACCCACAGGCGAATAAGATATTCAATGAAGCAATGGTATCTTCTGCAAGGATTGAAATTAACGCGATCATGTCAACTTATGACTTTAGTAGTCTTAAAGGAACTTTGGTCGATGTTGGGGGCGGCGTTGGGGCTACATTAAATGAGATTGTAACCAAATATCCGCATCTTAAAGGTATTAATTTCGACTTGCCTCATGTTATTTCATCCGCACCGTCATATGAAGGAATTGCCCATGTTGGAGGTGACATGTTTACATCAATTCCCCATGCAGATTCATTCTTTATCAAGGTACTACTTACTACTTTTACATTGCTATAAAACTCTGTCAAGTACTATTTGTAGGAATAGGAATACATGGAAGATAATTATAACGAAAATCCAATAAAGTTGTATTGTCTAACTATATTAACTATACGCAACTAAATCCTATCTAATATATTATCTCTAATACGATGGATACAGTCCATACTGCATAACTGGAGTGATGACAAGTGTGTACAGATCCTTAAAAACTGTCGGGAATCCATGACAGAAAAAACCAGGAAAGTTATTATAGCGGATATTGTCCTAAATCCCGCATGCGATGATGCCTTCGATGATGTGCGTATTAGTTTAGACATGATAATGCTGACATGCTTTGTTGGAGGGAAAGAAAGAACCGAAGCTGAATGGAAGAGGATTTTGGAAGAAGCAGGGTTTCAACATTATAATTTCATTAAGATTCCTATGATCTTATCAATTATTGAATGCTATATGGAGTGATGCCAATGAGTTAACCTCAAGTATTGTTCTAAACTCTGGTACTTGTTGTTCTGGCGACACCTTCTTGTTACATACACTATAAAGCATGTGTACTAAGTATTCTTGTACTTTTCTTTTGTTTGAGTGAACTAGCTAGGTTTCATGTATATGCAAATCATATTTGGATATATATGTTAAAGTAGCTTTTAATCCGCGTGTTATGTGAGTTTATATGAGTTTTTGTTTTTAATCATTTTGTAATTTTATTTTTTTGATAATTTATTTTATTTTTCAATCAAGTTTTGTTTTGATTTAATATGTGTATATTAGTTTGTTACGTTAATTAAATATATATATATATATATATATTAACATTTGGGCTCCTTCAATTGTAATTAATATGTCTATAGTTTGGTTGCAGTTGAAGCTTATAGTTAGGCACTCTGAATTGAGATGCATATGTTTATAGTTAATGTTTTTAAGTTTAGTTTGTGGGTTTGTTAGCATGTTTGTATGAGGCTTGTTGTGGGCTTGTTTTGTATTTACATGAGTTTATAGTTGGCTTGGTATATAAGTGTAGTTTTTGTGATTATAGTAGTTAAATATGGGCTTGTTGTTAGCATGTAAAGGTTTAATGTTTATTGTTTCTTATTTATTTTTGTTGTATTACATGGGTGGTTTATGCTCTATTTTTTTAATGTTTTGAATGAAACTTTTATGATCGCACACAACAACGAAGTTTTTTCTATATTTTTCATTAATAATATGTATATATTTAATTTTTTGTTACATATATACTAATTTATTTTTCTTTTATCATATTTATTATTTTTTATAAATTATTTAAATTGGTAAATATGATTATTCGATGAAGCACAAACTTTGAAATTCATATTCGGTACCCGGTGTTTGCTGACGTACCAGAACTTGTATCTATCTTTGATATCTTATCATACCTTTTCACCATTCTTTAGTTATATGATTTAGTATGTTATTGGTATACTATTGTTCTATTTTTAAATAATTGTTATTTATTATTATTGTTTGATATGTTGTTTTAGAAATCTTGTGTTGAACCTTTTCTCTTATATAGTAATTTCTGGATTATTATATGATGATTTTAAAAATTTCTGTGTACTATGTTTTTTTTGTATTGTCTATATATATAGTGTTTGGAGTTGGGGATTTTCCTGAAAGTAGTCGCTATATTCTCTAAGATGGAAGTAAGGTTTACCTATATTTCACCCTCCTTAAACGCTACTAATGATCTTGCTATTGTTGGGACTTTTGACTAGGTATGATTGTTATCCAATTTACTCATTAGGTAAGTTTAAGCAATACATGCAACTTTCAATCGTTTGTGTTGTTGTTACTAGGTTAAATTATATAAAATTGATGAAAGCGCTACAAAAATGTTGTCTGATAAGATAAAATTCTTACCTCCTATAGTGATGTTGTCGCCATAGTGTTTTCACTTTCTTTTTCTTTTTGTTTAGATTTTACAAAAGAAAACATGTGAAATGTAAGATTTCCAGATGTTTAGCAAATAAAATCAAACCGGATAATTACAAAACATTAAACATCTGTCAAATTATAAAACTTTAAACAAGCGTCAAATTATAAGCGTACACCATCAAATTGTTTATAACTAACTAGTGTTTTTCCCGGCGCGCTGTGCCGGGGCAGGTCGGTAAAACTCGGGCAGTGGTAAAACCTAAGCTTTGAGACGGTAAGTCAACGCGAATTCGGTTCATTTTAGGTACTCTTGTTATTGTATCAGGACAAAAACCAAAAATAAATAAAGAACTATAAAAATTGAGATAGATCAAACGGGCAGTGTCGGACGAGAAAACTCGAGCGTTGGTAAACCCAATTGTTGGCGATCCCGAGCATTGAGATGATCGGTCTACGCAAATTTGGTCGATTTCTGTCACGTTCTTTACAACGCCAGAACTAAAACAAAAAAATGGCATTCGGTTGATTTTTGTTACGTTCACTGTAGTACTGGACCTACAACAAAACGTGGTGAGTCTAGCTAGCTACACAAAATTCGGGCAGTTGCCATCACGTTCGTTATGATAGTAAAATTAAAATAAAAAAAGCAAAAAATTCATTTCGACCACTAAGGTGCCGCCAAGTGGCCCAATAGAATCCTTGCGGCACCAAAGTTCTTAAATATATATATATACTAGGAATTTACCTAGCGCGTTGCGCCGGGCATGTCGGTAAAATCTGGGAGGTAGCAAAACTCAAGCGTTGTCGGTCTCGAGCGTCGAGATGATAAGTCGACGTGAATTCAGTCGGTTTTTTACGATACCATAACCAAAACAAAAATGGCAATTGGTCGATTTTCGTTACGGTGGTACGAGAACTAAAATAAAAGGCAGTGACTTTATTCGAATTTGGTCGGTTTCTTTCTCATTCGTTACGGTACCAGAACTAAAACAAAAAATAAAAAAGAAAACTTATAACTTTAAAAACAAAAAAATAATTATTTGACCCAATCAGACTTTGCAAAATGGACCAATCATTGAAGAACGTCAGCAAAGTTGTTTATATTATAACTAGTGTATTCACCCGGCGCAACCAGGTCAGTGAAACCCGTGCAATGGTAAAACTCAATCATTATCGGTCTCGGTCGTTGAGGCGGTAAGTCGACAGGAATTCGACCAGTATCGATTACGTGCGTTATGGTATCAGAACTAAAACATAAAATAAATTAAAAATTTTGGTAAACCAATGAGGTGCTGTTGGTCAGTAAAGCTCGGGCATTGGTAAAACCTGAGCGTTGTCATTCCAGGGCGTTATCTACGCAAATTTGGTCGGTGTCCGTCACGTTTGTTACGGTACCAAAACTAAAACACAACAAAACAAAATAACAAAACAAAATCAAATTTGTCATTCGGTCGGTTTTCGTTACGCTTGTTACGGTATCGGAACTAAAATAAAATGCGGTAAGTCAACACGAATTAGGTCATTTTTCGTCACGTTAGTTATCGTATCGGAACTTAAAAAAAAGACAAAGAAAAAAAAATTGGGATTTTGTCAATGTATTGTAAAATAGATAAAAAAAGACAAAAAAATGCCACCGACCACTTAGGTGCCGCCAAGTAGCCCAATCAGGTACTTGCGTCACCAAAGTTATGTTTTATTATAATATATATATATATATATATATATATATATATATATATATATATATATATTAGTAATTGTAATTACTCACTACCTTCATACATATCTCCATTTTCAACATCTTGATTCAACCCACCTTTGTTCTTGTCAATTCGATAGACCTCGGCACGCAATTGACTAAGTTAACCCATCCTCTTTGTCATATTATGGTGCATCGACCTCCCGCTCTCAATTTCATTGTCATTCATGTAGATCGCACTTGTAAACAACAACAATAATATTATTAAGAAATGAATGATTGTGAATGTAGCACCCCAACCCGAAAAGGGCTTACGTGTCACTTTGTACGGAGGTATATAGAGACAGAAGACATAATTCCATTACTTAGAAATCTTCATAAGCATCCTAACAGTTAGTTCACTCTCTCCATCCCGCCCAAAGTAATCTGTGAACCTGAGAGGGGAAAATTTACGGATTGTGCCGAATGCCCAGTATGGAATAATAGGCTAGAGTATTTAAAATGTTCTAGGTAAAATAGTAAGTTTAAATACAGTTTACGATGGCGATAGCAAAACAATTTTCAGTAACAATAAAACAAATTCGATAAGCGGTGCACAGTCAATAAAACAATTCGCGTAAACAATAAGCCGAAACACTTTCGGATATGTCAAAATAATAACTTCTGAGTCAATAACAGAGAATTCAGAACAGTAACAGATGATTCATAACGGTACAAATATTTCATAATAATAACTGATAGTTTAAACAGTAACAAATAGTTCATATCATACGGATGTACCCATGAGCCAAACAGTAATAGAAACAGAGGTGACGATATACAGGGGGCCATTCCTGTATACCAATCACATGGAATGGGGCAGGTTGGCACACCTACATCCATTCCCAGAAACAGAAACTGAAACAGAGCTAGAATCGATCCATACGCCTCCTAGTAGCTTTGTACCACACCTGTACCTATGGACGCCGTGAACTAATCTCTCCGTCACGGAAGGAGCACATGTTGTCGGTGCCACAACAACATGCTCGTGGGACATTCCATGAGAAGCGTAGCACTCAGGGTAACAGAGCATAAAAATATATATTTTTGAAGCATTTAAAAGTTCAGTATCGGAACGTGCGGTAATGAGCAAAATTAATTTAAATCTACCGCATGCTTGTTTTTGTTAAAACGTAACAGACAATTAACGTATTATAGACCCAAGTATAACATACTTGAAAAATTGAGCGCAACATGAAGCCCACACATCTTGGTTAACAGTACTTTGATAATATAGCCGAGTGTTTGTAGATAGGAAATACCGCATCGTATCCACAACACCCAGATATGTGATCAAAGTTTGGGTTTCCATGATGTTCGAAATTCATATTACTTCCCTGGAACATACAAGTTTCAAATGTCTTGTTGCAATGAAACAAAATAACCGTAAGAAACATGAAACGAACGGAAAGCCAAACAAGTTAAGAGTTCCAGGTCTTAGTCATAGGGGTTATTACAATCGAACCAGATAACAAAGGAAGGGGGTAAGGATCCGTACCTTGTTAGTCGATATGTTGTCTTATAAAATATAGGTGATAACCATTTATGTGTACTTTGGATATACCTACATCGTGGGTCATGTATCACATAAGGTCGCGTACGCCTACACATAAATTTGTTTAATGTGACTAAGAACATAATCGAGTGTTTAATTACTGATGGTCAATATGTGTAAAATAATATCATTGTTTTTAAAGAATATATATATATATATATATATATATATATATATATATATATATATATATATATATGGATTAATAACTAATTAAAACATTAAATCTATTTTCAAATAACATGTTACTTTAAAGCAATAGTAAGGTTTAAACATGTAATGAGTTCAATGTTATCACCAATGTTTTAAAAATTTATTTACTTCAAATTTAGTTTTCTGACTAACGTTTTCAATGAAAATACCAACTTTTGTTTCCTTTCACTTCTCACAATCTCACTCTTCTTACCAATATACTTGAGCATCGGTTCTACTTCAACATACCAATATACTTGTTTCTATTTCTGTTTGTTTTTGAACTACCATCATATATCTATATATCTAGCTTATAACTAATTATAACCATGTTCATATATACCAAAATCAAAACAAGATTAAAGCTTTTGGTTCCGGTTACCTTATGAAGTGTTACGGACATGTATGAGAATAATGGTCGCATGAAAGTGCGAGGGCAGCGGCGGTCCGACTTCAGATGATCCGGTGATTGGGAAGGACGCTAACGAGTGCTGACAGCTATTGTTGGTGAAATCCGTGTTTGCAAACATGATTTCGGTGTTACCCAATGTGGTGGCGGCATGGCTGGTTATGGTTGCATGGCTTGCGGAAGAGGTTTGTGGATATTTGGGTAGAGGGATGTTGCTGGTGGCAAATTGCAGGTCGTCGGAATATTTCTGTTTCGGCAGGAAGATGAGGACGACGATGGCTGTCTGTTTATGGTGACGAAGGTGGTTCTGTGATGAAGGTAACGATTATGGTGTAGATGATGCTCGGCGATGGTGGTTACCGGTTTATTACAGTGTAGGTCTGCACGTGTTGGTAGCGATTGGTGGTGATGTCTTGTGCCGGTTTTAGTCTAGCGTATGAAAGGGGCTTGTTGGAAGTGAGGGCCGTTGTTGCTAGAGAGAAAACAAAAGAACAGGAAATATTGGAAACTGGTTATGAGGCTAGAGATGAAGCTGGTATGGGCTTTTAAAAACCAATGGGCTAATGCTAAAATAAATCTCTTATGAGGCAGGTGTATCACAGTAGAGGTGCACAAATCGGGTTCAAATGGAAAACCCGAACCGGTTCCAAACCGGTTTTTTCACACCGGGTTGTAAAATGGCACCGGTTCCAATCAAGAACCGGTTCGGTTCCCGACCCGAACCGATGCCCAGATATGCGAACTTTTAAGAACCGGGTAGGGTATGAACCGGAACCGGTTTTTACGTAAAAACCGGTTCCACCGGTTTTTTTTGAAATTT
This sequence comes from Bidens hawaiensis, assembly GCF_021521415.1. NCBI lineage: Eukaryota > Viridiplantae > Streptophyta > Magnoliopsida > Asterales > Asteraceae > Bidens > Bidens hawaiensis. The sequence goes on from NW_027493882.1 coordinate 221,137, forward strand.
AAATATTAGAGCCGTTAGGAACCGGTTCCAACGGCTATATAGCCGTTTTTGACCGTTGGAACCGGTTTTTTAACTATAAATAGGTTATTTTCTTACTATAAATAGCAAGGTTTGTTTGTTTACTTGTTAAACCACTTCCAAAACTATAAAACACACTCCAAACCACAATTAACCTTAAACCGACAACAAATGGCAACCAATGATGACGTTGTTATGGTGATCGAAACAACAAGATGCCCCGATGTTTGGGTTCATTACGATTTGTGTCTCATGAACGACTCACATGAGTTGGCACGTTGCAAATATTGCTCGAAGTTTCTTAAAGCAGGGTCCAACTCGACATTACGAAAACATACGAATAAGTATTGTCGAGAGAAAAGAAGATTGGAAGCTAAAAAAACGGAAGTGGGAGAGTCGTCCGGCTCTACAACCCAAAAATAAGTATTCCCGGATTAAAACGACGGACTTTGTTTTTTATGTTTTAGTTGTTATGTTTAGTATCGTTTATGTTTTAATAATGTTTGTAATAGTTAGTTTTTAAATAAATAAAATGTTCGTCGTTATTAAAAAAGTAACAAAAATTAATCATGAGTAACAAAAGTAATTATAATAAAACAAATCAAAACTAAATATTAGTTGAACAAGTTACAAATAATTTTACCAAAACAAATAATTACAACTCTTCTTCGTCTTCATTCTCGTCTTCACCCTCGTCTTCGTTATCGGAAGAAACCCCGTCCTCCGCCTCCTCATCATGAATATGACGCTCTATTGGTATTTCGTCTTCAAAGTTCGCCTTGTGTTGTACACGATCCACCGCATCCAAATGGTCCTTTAGGCAAATGCAAACCTCTAGAGACTCGGGAGTTAGTTTTGTTCTTCGCATAGATAACACCCTCCCACTAAGAGAAAAAACCGATTCGGAAGCAACCGTTGAGGCTTGTACGGCAAGCAAATCACGAGCCATGGCGGATAGAATGGGAAATTCGTTTTGTTTACCTTTCCACCAAGCCAACAAATCAATATTGCGAATTTCGTCGACCGTTGCGCCCTCAACATAGTTTGCTCCACTATATCGACCAAGTTCGCTACTTGGTGTGTTTCCTCTTTGCCTCTTAGATGCCGATTCACGAATCCCATTCATCAAGTTTATAAGTGGGTCATTGCACGGCCTACCAGTTGTTGTTTTTTTCGCAAAAGACGATCTCGTGCTTGGACCATACATTTGAAAATAATGGTCATAAAGGTCTTGAAGGTTTTTGTTGAACTTGTCCTTTGCTTCCGTCGACAACTTCGGGTCAATCTCGTGCATACCTAAGTTGTCGAATATTTCCTCAATCGTTGTTTCAACCCCATTAACATTCCAATAGGGGTTTAATGCGGCGGCACAAGTAAAGACCGACGGTATGTTTTCAAAATATTTTATGAACTTTTCTTTCATCACCGCAACAATATTTTCGAAGAGTTTGTTCTTCTCCGCAAAGCTTTTAAAAACACAAGACATATAGTACAATTCTTGCAAAACCCAACAACTAGTAGGGTAATAGACTCCCAATAATTTTGTTGTTGACTTTTTGAACACATCAAGATACTCTAACAAATAACCGACTTGGACCCAAACACTTTCCGGAAACATATCGGCCTCGCGTTCTTCAACAAGATTGTTATGAAAAGCTTGTAAAGTTTGGCGTTGGGCAAAAGCACACTTTAACATATGACAGGTTGAGTTCCAACGGGTTGGAACGTCCCAATTCGGCCCCAAATACTTTCTTTCAACCGACTTGCAATAGTTCTTATATTCAAGATGTCTTCTTTTACCACTTTTGAAGACATCTTGTAACATAAGTCTAAAGTATTTTAAATCATCACAAATGTGTTCATTGTCAAGACCTATTTGAACAACCAAGTTGATGATATGTGCAACACATCGGACATGAAAAAAATCCCCGAAACAAGGTGGTGAATATTTAATGATAAATTTTTCAGCCGCCTTAGTATTGTTTGAAGCGTTGTCAAACGAAATCGAAAACATTTTATTTCTCAAGTTGTAAGTCGTTATAACTTCATCAAGTAATTCAAACAATTTTTCGGCGGTATGTGGGAACGGGAAGTTTTCAAAAGCGATGGTGCGTTTCATCAATTGCCATGTCACCGGATCAACCCAATGAGCGGTGACACATATGTATGATTCGGGCAACCCGTGTGGTGCCGACCAAACATCGGTAGTTAAACTAACCATGGCTTCTAAAGAATGAAAAGACTCGATTAACTCTTTTTTAGCACACTCCCACAACCTGATACAATGACGTCTTAAGGTAGTACGACTTACATGTGTGTATCTCGGTTGTAGAGTTTCACGAATCAACGACGTCAACTCCGGGTCATCAAAGTGGTTAAACGGCAAACCTCGTTGAATAACGAACTTTGCCATTCTATCTTGAACTTGAGTCGTGTTGTAACGAAATAGTGTACCATCTTTACCCAAGTCAATTTGATCGGTGCGCCAATCCCTTTCAACGCCTTGCAATATGGCTTCTCGATGTGCTTTCTCAAAGTAGAGTTGGAATCGTGCTTTAATATTGAACCACATAGTTTGCAACGAGCCTTTTGATAACCTTCGTCATCCACAATCAAATCCCAATTCTTCCATATGTCTTGGTTGCGGTTATGGTTGACTACCGTAACAACCCTTGGGTCCTCCGTAACAGGAACGGGGGCAACAAAAACACTCTTCTTAGCCTTGTTGTTAGTTTTTTTGATGGGTGCCATAATAATATTTAGTTGGATGGTCGGGTAAAGGAACGGGTTTGCTAAAGGAGTAGTATTTTAGTTTGTTTTTGAGTTTGGTGGTGAAACAAGTAATGGAAACAAGTTATATATAGGTTTGGGCATCAAAAACCGGTTCCAACGGCTATATTACCGTTGGAACCGGTTCCAACGGATCTATTGTCTCAAAAACCGGTTCCAACGGCTATATTACCGTTGGAACCGGTTCTAACGGCTAATTGGTGTCTAAAAAACCGGTTCCAACGGCTATATTACCGTTGGAACCGGTTCCAACGGTTAGTTTGACTTTTGTTTGACCCTTCAAAAAAACCCGTCGGAACCGGTTTTTCCGGGTACGAACCGAACCGGTTCCAATTAAGAACCGGGTAGGAACCGGGTTGGAACTGGTACTGACATACAAATAGGAGAACTGGGTACGATTTTCGGGTACAAAAATACCCAAACCGGGGTATTGTTCCAACCGGGTTGGAACTGGAACCGGTTCCGGTTTGGTTCCACCAGTTAGGTTTCGGAACCGGTTTTTTTGTTCACGTCTATATCACAGTTCAAGGAACAGTCTTCTGACGTGACTCATCTGATTGCTTAAGAAGATTGCGAAAATTATTTTGATTTGTTGCCTCTGAAATATCTACTGAAATGATATTGAGGAGAAGGTGGGAGAAATTATGTTATGATTTCTACTTTTTGACTTTAAGCACTACCATGCATTATTTGGAGATACTTTCATATGATTTATTTATTTAAATTTTAAGTGGTTATTTAAGTGAATATACATTTCTTTGAATTCTACTAACTTTTCTTACATCCAAGTGTTGCCTTTGAGCATATGACCTGCTACGTACTAGAACTTGAGTAAGGCTATTTTGCTATATGACTGAGTTTTTTTCTAAGCAAGAATATAAGCTGGATCAAGTCTATTCCATTAAAGCAATGGGGATTCTTTCTTGCATTTACCAAGTCTTGTCTACTTCCACCTGCCTTAAAATGATGGCCAAATTTATTTTGACGGTCCCAGTAGTGATTAGCAAAATCATGATTAATCGCATTAGATATTTGTGTCCAAGTGCGGTGAGTTTATCGAGGGGACAAGATACAAAAATGCTACAAATAGAAGTGATGAAACACACATAAAAGTTACGAAATTGCAATATTAAGAATAAAACATTACATTGTATACTTACTTTAACAACGCCAAACAATGTTGCTTTCTCCTCTTTGGGCAACTTCTTGCAACTTTAATAATGAAAGAAAACTTGACGAGGAAGCTCATTAGTCATGCATCTTATGAACATGCTCTAATCACCAACTTTTTTTATATGTTTCCTCTAGTAGATCAAACTCTACGCTTAGTGGCTTGCTTCTTGTTTTCTTAAACATGTCATCTAAATTTTGTTCTCGCTTTTCATGGTAAAGCTACATTGATAACGAGGTTCTATATTTAGTTAATTCATAATATATAAAACAAAGATAAGTATATAACTATAAGTATTAATTTTTAATATATATATATATATATATATATATATATATATATAAACGAAATATTTAAAAGCTCTCTAGTCGCTTCTTACATTCTCTTAAGCCACAAGATTATTTTATTTGTAAATGAATGCTATGTTTGACTAGAATTCACGAGTATGGGTCTCACAAAGCCCAAATAACCCTTAAACGAGTTATAACATCTCATTAAATTAAAAATTAATCTCACTAAATTTTATTGATATGAAAATCCTATAAAGTAGAGATATACTAAAATTAATATATGTTTTTTTTACAAAAATATTATTTATAAATAAGAATCAATTTTATAGTAAAAAAAATAAGCGGGCCACGGGTCACATCAAACCCAGATAGCTTTTAAACCGGGTTATAACATCTCATGTGGTGAAACAGTTTCATCATCAAGCCTTAAGTATATTATTAACTTATTTACAATGAATAAAATTAAATTCTAAAATAATATATAAATATTAGAAACGAATAATATAAACAAACCCCGTAATACGGGGGATAAAAGCTAGTTTTCATATAAAATAAATATATGTTTTTTATAAGACAAGTATCTTGTGGAGGTCGATCCCCGCCATCTCCACCATGTGACCGTGCACAAGGTGCCATTTTTAATAAAAAAATAATATAAATAAATAACAAAATATAATCATAATTTTAAAATAAGCAACATAACAATGGATTGTAAATACAAGTGTCTACATACAATAATAATCAATCCGAACCATCGGTAATTTAACATGTGTCAACTAGATCATCGTCATCATCGTTGTCGTCTTTCTTATCTAAGGTGTATATACCTTCATCTTCTACATCATCATCAATGATTCATTGTTCACAATTAGGAGGGTTAAGCAATGAAGAAAAACCTTCACCTAAAGCCAGAACCATGGACAAGTATGCTCAGCCAATGAATAAGTTACCACATTAACGCTTGGTTCTTGAACAATTGTGTGTTTGTGTGTGTGTGTGTGTGGTTGGGGGGTTAGGACTTGAGTCACTGCCATGAAAGCCGATGTTGATAACAAAGATAATATGATGATTTAGTGCAGTGCAACACCTCTCGTGAACATGACTAGGGATCGTGTAGGATTCCAATAAAGTCTTCAATTTCTCCAGGAAGCATATGATTGAAGGGCCCCACAATATATAATTTTTGGCTGTGTGAACCAAAGGAGCTTTGATAATCCCAAAGTATTCAATGGTGAAAGCAACCCCCTAATTGGTTTTTGTAGGATCTTCAATATCTTGTGTGGGTAAATATATCGTTGGTAAAAAGAGTGATCGTTAATGGAAGTGAAATCGTCTAATGGGCCAATTTGTTTCCCTATTTCTTTTATTTTAAATTTAAGCAATCAAGTTGACTTTAGCAAATTACATAGATTCCGATTTCTTTCCTCAAACAACGTGTCACACCCTGTTAGGGTTCTAGCTCTTAATTTAAGCTAGTGAACACAATTCACAATCAATGAAACTTTAAACAACTGATCTAACTCTTTGTATGAATTAGTATCACTTTAGTTGAAATCATACTTGAACTATAATTCAATTAGTATATAAATTATGCAACGGAATTCATTAAAGTTAAATAACAGGTTTCATATGAAAGAACAATTATGCATTAACTATAATCGAAAGATTACAATCTCTTGCTCCCCACTCAACCTTAGCTCATAATTCACTTTGATTTTCTAGTATAAGAGTACACTAATCAGGTGGGTGCTGTGATGTGAAAAAATGTTAATGAAGAAGAGACTCTCTTCTTCATCATATACATGTAATAAACTACTGATGAGAAAAGGTGAAAGTGACATCTAATAAACTGATTAAAAACTAATGATGAAATAATTACAAACAACCGACTAAAGAGAATCCTACGCTAACTACTGATCTTTGCTGAAACAAGTAATGTTTGTCTCATCACTTGTTAGACTTCAGTTGTTTGGGTCTTCAATAGTTTGATCAGCTGTTGTGTCTTCATTTCTTTCATATTAGCAGTTTGCAAGGTCAGATGTTCGGAGTAGCACTTTGTCAAAACTTCATAATGGAGAACAACTGATGTTTGTTTCATCAATTTTTTGGTTTTTGGCCATCAGTTCTTTGCAAGGTTCAACACACCCCATCCTCCTGACATGGGACGACGGGTTGTGCTCATCCTGTTGATAGAATTTTATTTACTCAATGGAATTAATTTTATATTCAGGTTTAGAAGACAAATATTAACCTAGCCAAATTTAAGTTTTTGTTTTTAAAATACAAAGTACAATCACACATGAATAAATCATATAACTACATCATCAACGTGTAAACATCATTTCAAATTATCAAAAAGATTTCATTTTCTTGAGTTTCTCTCTTGATAATCTTGTTTTAAACCTTAAGCTTCCACTCCTTAACATTCCTAATGATCAAGTGAAAGACATGCTTAACTAGAATACGTTGATACCGCTGAACACAATTAATAGACAGTTTAAATATTGCAGTAGGTTATGCAACCAATCGACTAACAAGTTTATAGTTCGTGCGTCTACTAATTGTAACATGTTTACCTATGTCTACTTACTATTAAGCGATTGTACATAATTAACATTTATGTGCATAGATTGGTACCTTCATAGGTGTTATGAGTATTGTTGAAATATGTTAGTTGGTTCAACCTTCAGGGTTTAAAGATGTAACTTTCTTGGTTACATTGTGCTTATTGTCAGTTTGGGCAGAATGTGGAGAGTTTTGTAAATGCATGGACTAATAGTGTAAGTGAAAAAGGTCTGGTTATAATTATTAGTCGCTAGAACAGATTTGAGAATATAAGCTCCAAATTAGGGTTTTGTTTTTATTCTATTTCTTTCTATAATTCCTTTGTTCTATGATTTTCACCATTAATGGAAGATTGAGTTCTTGTTTCTTGTTCATAATCATCTTTGTTTCTAATTTAATTTTCAACAATTGGTATAAGAGCTTCGTACGCTCGATCCAAAATTAAACCAATCTGTCTTATCTGCAAATGTTGATCAAGATGGTTCCTCGAAGTTTAGTCTTGAAATGTTTGATGATCGAAACGATTTCAATATATGGCGTGTTAAGATGCGTGCTCTTCAGGTTCATTACGAGGTTTTTGATGCCTTGAAAGGTGAAGTGAACTTGTCGAAATGTCTGAATGAAAAAGAGAAGGAGATAACAGAGAAGGCACACGACGAGATCGTTCTGAGTATTAGAGACTTTGTATTGAGAGAAGTATCGAAGAAGACCACCACTGCAGGGACTTGGGCCAAAATGGAATCATTGTACGTGAACAAATTTTCCAATCACTTATATTTGAAGAAAAGGTTATATACCTTCCATATGACATCTGCAAAGACCTTGGAGAGCCATACAAATGAGTTTAACTAGTTGTTTATAGATCTGGAGAATATTGAAGTTGAACTTGATGATGAGTATCAAGTAATAATATTCCACAAATCTTTGTCTTCATCTTATGAACACTTTGTTGATACCCTCATGTATGGAGGGAATCTTTATCCATGAAGGATGTTCTTGATGCACTCAATTCAAAAGAGTTAAACAAGAATAATGAAAATCAAGATGAAGCAGGAAATGGTTTGTTTGTAGGGGGAGACCAGATCAAGGAGGTCAGAAATTTAAGGGTTTTAGGAGGCCGAAGTCTAAATCTAAGAGGATCATGAGATGCTATATATGTAATTCAGATAAGCATCTGGAAAGAGTTGTCTAGAGAGAAATAAGAAGAAAAAGCTTGAACCTAGTTCTTCTAAGTCTCAAAGTAATCTTTCTGCAGTTGAGTATATAGATGGTTATGATAAAGCAGAAGTTCATGTAGTGTCAAAGGAAAGTGGCAATATTGGCTGGATTTTAGATTTAGAGTGTTCATATATGTCACCTAATAAAGATTGTTTTAGGAGTTTGAAAAATTAGAGGATCTTGGTGTAATAAAACTAGGTGATGACAGACCATGCACCATTAAGGGACATGGCATATTATTTTAAGATTGGATAATGGATTTGAGGTTGACTTATCCAGTATTAGATTCATCCCATCTTTAACCAAGAATCTTATTTTATTAGGAACCTTTGAATGAACAAGTTGTACCATTAGCTTAAAGAATGGTAAGGAAAGAGTCATTAAAGGTTCTATGGTTGTTCTTTCTGGAAATAGAGGAGAAAAAAGATTTATTTATGTGTTGGATGGTAGTGCAATAGCTGGATCGGTTTCTCTGACAGGGGGTAATTCTGTCAATACTGCAAAACTTTGGCATAGGAGACTTGGTCACATGAGTGAAATAGGCTCGATAGAGTTAAAGAAACAAGATGTAGTTAAGGATATGAAGAATTGTGAGGTTGAGTCTTGTGAAAAATGTATCTTAGGAAAGGCTAAGAGGGTGAGTTTGTCAAAAGGCAATCATAAGTCCAAATGTTTTTGGGTTTATGCAGATTGTTGGGGCCAACCAAACACAATCCTTAGGTGGAGCCTCATATTTCTTGTCTATTTTAGATGACTACTCAATGAGAGTATGGGTTTATATTTTCAAAAACAAGTCAAGTATGATGCATTCAATATGTTAAAAGACTGGGTGGTGTTGGTTGAAAATCATACTGAGACCATGGTTAAGAAGTTGAGGACTGATAATGGCTTAGAATTTTGCAATAGTGAGTTCAGTAACTACTGTATATCTGAGAGAATTGATAGGTATGTGTCAGTTCCCGATACCCCTCAACAGAATGGTTTAGTTAAAGGGATGAATATGACCATTAAGAAAAGGTAAGATGCTTGTTGATTAAAGCTGGCATGCCTAAAGGTTTTTTGGCAGAGGCTGTTAATACTGCTGCTTATCTTGTTAATAGGTCACTATCTACTGCTATAGATCGATATAATGGTGCCTATGGAAAGGTGGACATGGAAAATGGCAAATTATAGCAATTTGAGAGTCTTTGGTTACTTAACGTATTCCCACATAAGTTGTAACACCTCGGTTAAAGCGGAAACGCCTGAGTGTGACGTACAAATTGCTCAAAACACATGTGACACTATTAAGTGACAATATTATCATTATTTCATTCAAATCCCAAGTACACAAGTTTATCAAATGAACAAACACAAAGAAGAAGGAACAAAACAAATGTCTTCTTGCTTATTATTTAAATAACCTAACTTCTAGTATCTTCGTCAACTCATCCTCTAACGAAAGTACATGTAGCAAATATATAAAATAAAGTCAACTAATTGTATAGTTGGTGAGTTCACACAAGTTTTTGATATACGTACATAAAAATCATACAATTCCATGAACAAGTGTAAATGAGCAAGTAATGTCCTTTCCAACTGGGATTGTGCACCAGCGTACTTAGATAAACGCAAGTAAGGTCCTTTCCGGTTGGGATTGTGCACCAACGTACTCAGATAATGAGGCCCTTTTCCACTCATAACAACAAATGTATTGAGCACAAAGGGGGGCGTATGATCATACTATCTTGAAGTAATCCATGAGAAAGTAATTTGTAGCAAGTAACAAGAAAACACACAAGTCCATGTAGCGAATTGTAGTTTGTAAATAATGAATAAACGAAATTGAATTGTCGATAGGATATATATGCTATCCCCAAAATAGTTAAAAAGGGTAAAAAGGTGGTGTGAGAAACTCACCTTGATGTTGAAGACAAACTTGAAATAAAACCGAAAGCACGTAAATGAAACCAAAGCAAATGAACTTCACGAACTATAATTAAAAGTACAAAAAATTAACTAACAACTTATAAAATTAAGCAAACCGATTTGTTGGAAATTAGAAGGGTTGAATGTGTATTTTATCATTCTATTTTTATTGTATCTTTTATGGCAATTGGTATTATAGTATTATTAAAAATTGTAACGGTAATTTAACGACTGCATTTATTTTAATATTATCTAAATATTAATTTAACACGAGATTGAGGATTATCACGTTTGTAGAATATTGTTTTTAACGGGAATTTTAACTTCAAAACTATTACATTAGCGTGTTATAAAGTTAACGAAAGAATAGTTAATAATATAATTTTTAAATCGGATTTTCACGAAACTTTAATGAAAACAAAATTCGGTTTTTAGGTGGAAAGAGATAAACATGATTTATAACTAATTTTATCTAATCTTCAAATAATTTTATTTGATTTATAATATATACATATATATATATATATATATATATATATATATATATATATATTTAATAAGTTAACTTGATTAATAAAAAAAATGGTTAGAAAATAAAATACCCAAAAAAAATCTGTCCTGACCCGGGCTTGAACCCGGGTAACTATACAAAAAAGACCTAACCACTAGGCCAACTTGCCATCTCCACTTTGGTGGGATGGTAAAGGCTTTGGCCTTTGGGTGAGAGGTCCAGGGTTCGATTCCTGGCATTGACGGTATAATGTAAATAGTAGGAGGAAAGCTTGAACATTCAAAAAAAAAAAAAAAAAAAAAAAAAAAAAAAACTAGGCCAACTTGTTAATTTTGTTTTTTTTACTAGAAGCAAATATATTTAACTTAACATAAAGGTTTATCATTTTCACATAAACCCTAGGATTTCAAAACTGTAAATCCGTTCTATGTTTGATCAGATTATGTTAGGGGTTTTGTTAATCGGCTCAAAATGATTCAAAATCATATAACTATTACCTGTACAACGCTGGAATCTTTGTGAACGGCTAGGTGACCGGAATCGGGTTTTGACGAACGAATTATGATATTTAGAGTGTAAATTAGGTTAAAAGGTTGTTGTGGACGATTTTAGTTGCAGATTAAAAGACTATGTATAATTACAATTGGATTGTAAAGATATAAATGCTCATTATTGATTGTTTATAATAATTCCGGCGATTCAATTATTAATACGGGTTAATTGGATAATTAATGACGAAATAAATTATGTATTAATGCTAAAGACTAATGGAGAAGTCGTTTAGAATGTATTACCGGGTCAAAGGGGTTAGAAATGGCTTTTTGGGTCTCACCATCGCCGGTTTCCGACGGTCGGAGAAGTGGCCGGAAAAAGGGATTTAATAGGTATTTTAATTTGTTATAACGAGTTATGGGTGTTTAAGATGATTTGTCGTGATAGTCTAAACGATTTACAAGTTTTAAATGGGTCAACCACGCAAGATTGGTGATGATTCAAGATAGCCGGAGTCGTAATTCCGGTCGCCGGGGTCACGACCGGAAAAACGTATATACAGGAGGAGCATGGCTGCTGTTGTCTTTTTCATTATTATTAATATATTATATTTTGAATTTCCATATTTACACTAATAGTCCTTCATCTTTCATGTTATATTAAAATAGAAGTTAAGTATGATTTACAAAATGAACCTTGGACTTTGGAATGTTATATATACTTAATAAAAGTTTTATACTTTGGTTTATTTTCATATTATACTTGTATAGTACGGGACTCGTTTAAGTATGCATGTTGAACTTCTAGTTTCGTTATTGAACAATACAAAATAGAAAAACAACGAATAGTGACTCTAACACGTCGTAATTATTATTAAATAAATAAACGGTAATTATATATATAATAAACGAACAATATGAATACATCGAAACTTCAAAATGAATCGGTTGACGAAAATATAAATACATACAACTAAACTTGAATTACATTTATATTAATACATATAAAAACCGAAAATTTGAAGCGGGTTGGATTTTCGGGTTTGAAAAGTAACGAATGTTACATAAGTTAAGTAAAATTAGAACCAAGAGCTCTCAAGTGTGTCATGATTGGGTATCCTGATGGTGGAAAGGGATACAAATTATTGAGAATGCATGGTAGGAGCCCCAAAGTGATCATTTGCAGAAATGTTGTGTTCTAGAAAGTGTCATGTATAAACAGGTAATTGGCAAGTCAAGTGATGATAAAGAAATTGATAAGGGAGTTCAATTTGAGGTGGAGCTAATGCCTAGTGTGTATGAACATAGGAGTACAGGTGATTCTGTAAATGATGAAGACAAGGGTAATTATGGTAGCTCTAAAAATAGGAATGGCCAGAGACAGGGAAAGAAGAAGGGTAGTTCCTCCTTTAAGATTCAGAGATATAGATGATGTTTATATATATACCTTTCAAACTACAAAAAAAGAATGTTCTTCTGAACCTTTATCTTTTAAAAAAGCAATACATTCAATATATAAGAAAAGGTGGATAAAGGCAACGAAAGAAAAGATGGAATCTCTACACAAGAATGAAACCTGGAAGCTTGTTGATAAGACTAAAGATCTTATATTAGTATCATGCAAGTGGATCTTCAAGATAAAAGTAGGAATGCCAGGAGAAGATCCTAGGTACAAGGCTAGGCCATGCTTGTGGCTAAAGGTTTTACACATAGGGCAGGAATAGATTACAATGAGATCTATTCACCTGTTGCAAGACATGCTTCAATAAGGGTGATACTTGCATTAATAGTTGTTCAAGGGTTAGAGTTGGAACAACTTGAGGTAAAGGCAACTTTTCTTCGTGGCAATTTGGAAGAATATATATATATATATATATATATATATATATATATATATATATATATATATATATATATATATATATATATATATATATATATATATAGTTTATTTATTTTGAGAACCACTTTGAGTTTTAAGAAATCGAAAGAACTTAACGTAACAATTTTTTTACATATATGTAATATATGTTGGTTATATGTACGTAGAAAAATTACAACATTTCTTACGAACTGAGTCAACTTTTTACATAGGTGTAATGGACGTTTAAATTAGTGTAATCACTGTACATCTTTATTCACTCTCCTACTTAATTTTTTAATCATATTTAATCTCAACCACCCAAATCTACCTATTTAATTAAATGTGTGGTTAAGAATGAAGTTTTTAAAGTTTTAAAACTCAACAACTTCTCAAAGTATCCATCCCCTATATATATATATATATATATATATACCACAAGGATTTTACGTTAAAAAAGTCATTCTTTTAGGGGGTGGGGGTGGTTCATTGTTATGGTATTTCCATCACTTTGACCAGCCAATGACATGATGCCACCTCACCCCAACCAAATCCATCACTAGTGATGGAATTTAGTGGGGGTGGTGGTGTGATATGTAGTGTGATGTTTTTTTTTTAAATTATATATAAAATAAAACAAGGTTAAATAAATATTGCATTTAAATAAAATATATAATACAAATATAATTAAATTAAAAAAAAGCGACAAAAAAAAAATAAAAGTTACATTAAATAATATACTCCTCGTCCGAATCCGAAAATTCCAAACCTAAAGAACCTACAAGTTCAACTAGATCATATCTCAAGCGATGGCAAATATCTTCATCTCGCAAGTCTAATTCCACATTTTCAGGAACGGGAACTTGAGTAGGAGGATCTGGCACCCAATCTGGAGAAACTGCACGCCCGTATTCTTTTATTAGCATATTGTGCAATATGATGCACACATATACTATGCTATAGATCATGAGTTTTTTTCATTTCACGAACCGGCCGACTAAGTATGCACCATCTACCCTTTATGGCACCAAAAGCTCTCTCGACGTCTTTTTTTGCCGATTCTTGCAATTTCTTGAACGCCTTTTCCTTGACCTCGAAAAGAAATGAAAAAGGCTTTCATAAAAACAGACCATGCCGGGTAGATACCATCGACAAGAAAGTAGCCACGTCTGTAATATCTCCCGTTGACAAAATACGGACAGAAGGGTGTGGTACCATCTGTTACGCTTTGAAACAACAGTGATGTGTATAGAACACTGATGTAGTTGTTTGAGCCATGAACACCAAAATAAGAATGCCAAATCCATAAATCATTTGACGCAACCGCTTCAAGTGCGATGGTCGGTCGTTTGATATCACCCCAAACATACGTCCCTCGCAACTGTGACAATCGTCAATTTCAAGTTAACTCCGTTAACGCAACTCCGTCAATTCAAACTTTAGATTTATTGAATCTATAACGCAAACTTCATTACATTTAAACTAGGGTTTAAATGACGCTTAACACTTACTACATGTGTAGTAGTCTTTCGGGATTTGCACCGAAACGCAAACGATTGATGAATAAATGAAACACACTAAAACACTAATGATGTGATAATTATGTGTTAGGATTATGTGTTATGTGATAATATTATTGTCATGTTAATTTAATGTGCAAGTTATGATAGAATGTTCTAGAAAAAGGAAATACTTAATGTTAACTTAAGGTGCAAGTTATGATAGAATGTTCTAGAAAAAGTAATACTTAGGAGTTGAGGGGCCAAGGTGTAACATATTAGTCTATAAATACATGATAAACCTAAACCCTAACTCCCATCCCTTTTCCCTAACCCCAAATCGGCCAGCCATCCCCTCTCCCCTCTCCTTGTGATCGATCAATATACACACACACACACTCAAGATCTTTCAAGTTTGATTGAAGATTAAGGTGCTAGGAAGGTATAAACAACTATTCTATGCATCCTCTATGTTTAATTGTTAGTTTTATTGGGTGTAATTGATATGCATAGAATAGTTGTTTATACCTTCCTAGCACCTTAATCTTCAATCAAACTTGAAAGATCTTGAGTGTGTGTGTGTGTATATTGATCGATCACAAGGAGAGGGGAGAGGGGATGGCTGGCCGATTTGGGGTTAGGGAAAAGGGATGGGAGTTAGGGTTTAGGTTTATCATGTATTTATAGACTAATATGTTACACCTTGGCCCCTCAACTCCTAAGTATTACTTTTTCTAGAACATTCTATCATAACTTGCACCTTAAGTTAACATTAAGTATTTCCTTTTTCTAGAACATTCTATCATAACTTGCACATTAAATTAACATGACAATAATATTATCACATAACACATAATCCTAACACATAATTATCACATCATTAGTGTTTTAGTGTGTTTCATTTATTCATCAATCGTTTGCGTTTCGGTGCAAATCCCGAAAGACTACTACACATGTAGTAAGTGTTAAGCGTCATTTAAACCCTAGTTTAAATGTAATGAAGTTTGCGTTATAGATTCAATAAATCTAAAGTTTGAATTGACGGAGTTGCGTTAACGGAGTTAACTTGAAATTGACGATTGTCACATCATTCCCATGTTAAAGAATTTTCGTCCCGAAAATTTGAGTCAAGTCGTGATGAGTGTCTGAAAAAGTAAGAAAAATTTTCAGTTTGTCATATCATCCCCTAGTAGAAAGAAATTTCGTCCCGAAATTTAATTCAAACTTCCGGTGATTTCTGACGGTTTGCCGGGTTTCGCGGTTTTCTGTGTTTGGTCAGCCCTTCAAAAAGGTGAGGATACTTTTTCATTATTTGATTCTCGCGTTCCCACGTGAACTCCGGTCCACGTCTCGAGTTCCAATGAACTTTAACAATTGGAATTTTGCTGTGCTTGAGCGTTTTGGTTTCCCAATCCAAAACCTCAACTGGTTCTTCAATGAAGCGTAACTGTTCATCAACTTGCAGTTCCTTCAAAGGGACTACTTGAGTTTCATCGGATAGGCATTTCTTTAAATTCGATACGTGAAAAACGTTGTGTACACCGCTGAGTTCTGCTGGTAAGTCTAGTCGGTACGCCACTGGACCAATGCGTTCCGTTATCCGATAAGGACCAACATATCGTGGGTTGAGTTTGTTTCGCTTTCCAAAGCGAACCACACCTTTCCAAGGTGAGACTTTGAGTAACACTCGATCGTTTACTTGAAATTCGAGAGGTTTTCGGCGCTTGTCAGCGTAACTCTTTTGGCGATCTCGTGCTGCTGCCATGCGATTTCGGATTTGAACAATCTTTTCCGAAGTTTCGAGTACCAGTTCTGGACCAGTGATTTGGCTGTCACCCACCTCTGCCCAGCAGAGTGGTGATCGACACTTCCGTCCGTACAGTGCTTCAAACGGCGCTGCTTTAATACTTGCGTGGTAGCTGTTATTATACGAAAACTCTACCAAAGGTAAGTGGGGTTACCAACTTTTTCCGAAATCCAACACGCATGCACGCAACATGTCCTCTAAGGTCTGAATAGTTCGTTCACTTTGCCCATCCGTCTGAGGATGGTAGGCTGTGCTCATATCAAGGCGTGTGCCTAGGGCGCTTTGTAGTGACTTCCAAAAGTGCGAAGTGAAACGAGAATCTCGATCAGAAATGATTGAGACAGGCACTCCGTGTCTAGACACTACTTCTTTCATGTAAACGCGAGTCAGTCTTTCCATTTTGTCCGATTCCTTAATCGCTAGGAAGTGCGCGGACTTAGTCAACCGGTCAACGATCACCCAGATGGTATCGCATCCCGTTGGTGTCTTAGGTAATCCCGTGATAAAAATCCATTGAAATTTGTTCCCATTTCCACATGGGAAGTTCTAGTTGTTGCAGCAAACCAGATGGTTTCTGATATTCTATCTTGACTCGGGCGCAAGTCAAGCATTTGCTCACGTAGGTGGCGATGTCGGCTTTCATGTTCGGCCACCAGTAAAGTGCCTTTATGTCGTGGTACATTTTATCTGAGCCAGGGTGGATAGAATGTCGAGACTTGTGTGCTTCGTCCATCACTAGAGTTCTCAACTCTCCGTATTGTGGAACCCAAATCCGGTTCTCAAAATATCGGACCCCGTCCGATTTGGTTTCAAGTTGTTTGTCCATGCCCCGCATGAGTTCTGATGGAAGATTATCATCTTTCAAAGCTTCAAGTTGTGCATCGCGAATCTGGTCGGGTAAGCTAGCATGAATTGTGAGTTGCAATGCTCGTACTCGTCTGGGTTTATCGGTTTCTTTTCTACTGAGGGCGTCGGCCACTACATTGGCCTTGCCAGGCTGGTACTTGATGGCACAATCATAATCCTTAAGCAACTCGACCCAACGACGCTGTCGCATGTTCAGCTCCCTTTGATCGAAGATATGCTGGAGACTCTTGTGGTCGGTGTATATGGTAAACTTGGTACCGTACAAGTAATGCCTCCATATCTTAAGGGCAAACACCACAGCTCCGAGTTCCAAATCATGAGTCGTGTAGTTCTTCTCGTGAATCCGTAGTTGTCGAGAGGCATAGGCTATAACCTTCTCGAGTTGCATCAGCACACAACCGAGACCTTGTATAGATGCGTCACAGTGTACCTCAAAATTTTCCGTTCCCTCGGGGAGGGCTAGAATGGGGGCGCTACAGAGTTTGGTTTGCAACAGTTGAAAAGCGGATTCTTGCGCGTCACCCCAATTGTACTTAGTGCCTTTTGTGAGTCAAAGCAGTGAGGGGTTGAGCAATATTTGAAAATCCCTCGATGAAACGCCGGTAGTAGCCGGCCAGTCCTAGGAATTGCCGCACCTCAGTCGGAGTCTTAGGTGCTTCCCAGTTTTTGATGGCCTCTACCTTACCGGGATCGACATGGATACCATTCTCGTTGATCACATGTCCTAAAAAGTGAACCTCGCGAAGCCAAAATTCACATTTCGAGAGTTTAGCATACAGTTGTTCATTCTTCAATAGTTCCAAAATTACCCTTAAGTGATCTTCGTGGTCAGTCTCGTTCTTGGAGTAGACGAGAATATCATCGATGAAAACAATCACAAACTTGTCGAGGTACGCCTTGCATACTCGATTCATGAGATCCATAAATACGGCTGGTGCGTTGGTTAGGCCAAAAGGCATAACCGAAAACTCGTAGTGATCATACCGTGTTCTGAAAGCCGTCTTAGAGATATCTTCTTCGTGCACTCTTAGCTGATGGTAACCAGATCGTAGATCGATCTTCGAGTAGTAACTCGATCCTTGAAGCTGGTCAAACAAATCATCGATTCGGGGTAAAGGATAACGGTTCTTGACCGTCACCTTGTTCAACTCCCGGTAGTCGATACACATTCGGAAAGTCCCGTCCTTCTTTCGGACAAACAAGACAGGGGCTCCCCATGGCGATGAGCTAGGTCAGATAAAACCCTTATCCAACAAATCTTGCAACTGCGTGGACAGTTCCTGAAGCTCCGCCGGTGCGAGCCGATACGGGGCTCGGGCTATGGGTGCTGCACCGGGTGTCAACTCGATTTGAAATTCGACTTGACGAATAGGAGGGAGTCCAGGCGAATCCTCCGGGAAAACTTCCGGAAAATCTCGCACAACCGGTATATCTTTGAATCGCTTCTCATCCGCGGGTTTCTCAGTAATATACGCCAAAATTGCCGTATGACCCTTTCGTAGATACTTTTGCGCCTTCATAAGGGTAATGACGCTGGTGGTCATGCCGCTTCTCTCGCCTCGGACCGAAATGTTCTCACCGGAAGGGGTGGTAATATGGACTATCTTATCATGGCATATAATCTCCGCTCGGTTCTCGGATAACCAGTCCATGCCGACGACGACATCGAAACTACTAAGCGTAAAAGGAATAAGGTCGATGTCAAAGACATGACCTGACAGTTTTAACTTACATCCCGCAAGTACATGAGCCGTTACTATAGTTTTACCGTTAGCTAGTTCAACAGGAAACTTAGCGTCTAACGGGGTTGGAGTTAGGTCTAAGAGTTGGCTAAAGGCTTTCGACACAAAACTCCTATTAGCTCTAGTATCAAACCACACAGAAGCAAAACAATCGTTTACAGGGAACTTAACAGGTTCCTTACCGTGTAAGGAATGATTTTTATTAACCAAGACATGTTTTTATGGTATTAAACAAGTTTAAACAAGTTCAAAAGCTACTTATTGCGGGCTTGACCTGACCCAATCACAAAAGCTCTTCCTTTCCCATTGTTTCCACCACCACTGCCATTTCCATTACCTCCATTGTTGTTATTCTGTTTCAGCTTAGGGCAGTCTTTCTTAAAATGTCCCTCTTGACCACATTCATAACATCCCTTAGTCGTCGCAGGTGGTTTAGGAGCATCCTTTGCCGCAAGGTCTCCTCTACATTCCTTTGCTTGGGGACCCCTCTTTCCGCATTTTAGACACTTGACTCGGTCACACGGGCCAGCATGATGATAGTTGCACTTGTTGCACTTCGGGTGCTTCCCAGCATAGCCGTTCGAACCCTGCCCGCTACCGTTGTTATTGTTGTTGTGACCTTGATTGTTGAAGCTCCGGGTGAAATCGGGCTTTCGGTAGTGTTGCTGCTGTGGGGGGTTCGAGAATGAGGATCTGGTGTTGTCGAACTTTCTCTTTCCGCTGCTCGGGTTGCTGTTGTTGTTGCTGTCAGTACTCGGGTTGTCACGGGCTTTAGTGGTTGAACCCCTAGGTGGTAACGCACCTTGGGTCACAGCTTGATCCGTCAGTTTGTGAGCTAAACGGATCGCTTGTTGGATCGTGGCTGGCCTGGAAGACGTCACCATGCCCTGAATCTGCGGTGCTAATCCATCAATGTACATTTCTATTCTCTTGCTCGGCGGATCCACCATCCGCGGACACATCACAGCCAACCCGTGCTAACGAGTAGTGTAGGCTTCGATTTCCGAGCCCACCATCTTCAACGACCAAAATTCTGACTCTAACTTCGACATCTCCTCTCTCGGACAGTACTCCTCTCGCATCATGTTCTTGAACTCCTCCCAGTTCATCGCGTTAGCCAGTTCCAATCCAAGAATTTGCACATCTGCACATCGTCTGGGGACACCTCTGAGTGTGCCTCTGGCTCAGCCGGTTCTTCCTCCGGTTCCTCTTCGGGTTCCTCCTCGGGATCTTCCTCAGGTTCCTCCTCAGGCTCCTCTTCGGGATCTGCCTCAGGCTCTGCCTCAGGTTCGGCTGCGTTCTGAGCAATTTGCATTTGTAAGACATCGCAACGCTCTCGAGCTATCTCGGTTCGGGTCCTTGCTTCTTGGAGTTGCTCTTGCAAGTCTATCATCTCGGCTTGCATCTTCATCATAACCTTCGTTTGCTGATCACTAGCCTCTCGCATTTCCTTCATTGCCGCTGCCATGCGGGAAATCTCCTCCTTAGTCTCGGTTTCGTCTTTTAACATTCTGGAAACGTTCTCCCTCGTATAGCGCATGTAACCCACGTCACGCTCCAAGTATGAGACAACAGCTGCGAGAACTCTCTCTACAGGTTCGGTTATGGGTGGTAGGGTGTTGGGATAAGCAGGGTGGTTCGGGTGAGGTAACGGGGGAACTTGTTCACGATAGACCATAAGTTTGATCATGTTAGGGTACCAATCCCAGCTAACGTCGTTTTCGTAAATGCCTCCGGATAGGCGGTACCTCTTTGGTGCGGGTGTTTCGAGTTCCGGGACTACTCGGGATGCAATGCGGTAGGTAATTGCGGTTCCTTCCCGTGAGCATGAGTCATCGGATCGGACGATGATGAGGATGGCGTCGACATCTCTACAGGTATGCCGTGTATGCGCGCGTATAAGTGAAAGATGTAAAGAGATAAGACAACAAAGACGACACAAACCTATGCAGTGCGTATCATTATAACTAATGGGTCGTCGCGGTTATAGTCTAGTATGCATGCAGCTTCTAGTTCGCTATAACCAATGGCTCTGATACCAATCTGTCACACCCTCAAAATCCACTAACGGAGTTTTACCGTCAGAGGGTGTGAACTAACAGGATCGGAATCATTAGTTATAATCAAACCATAAAAACGTTTAAATGCAAATAAGTGCGGAAGCGTAAACCATATAAATAAAGATGATTCAAACAATGCATGTTCCTAGACCGCGCGCCCGCCTCGGCTACCTGAGAATAACATACTAAAAGGGTCAACACGAGGTTGGTGAGTTCACAAGTTATATAAAAATAAATCGTTTAGCGTTTGCGTTCAGCGTTTTACGTTAAGTGTCTTGCGTAACCACGTTACGGCGTTTAAGCATTTTGCGTAACCACGTTACGGCGTTTAAGCGTTTTGCGTAACCACGTTACGGCGTTTAAGCGTTTTGCGTAACCACGTTACGGCGTTTAAGCGTTTTGCATTACCAGATAGTGTTATGTCAAATTATATATCGATAGGTAGCTAATCTATACAACAAGTATTACTAAGTGGTTCGAAACCGAAGCTGACTGTTTATCAAGTGCCCGTCACCAGGTCAATCTAGACCATGGTAAGTGTTAGCCAAAATTACACCCACTCAACCTCCAGTTGAGCTTAGCGTCGGGTGGGGTTTGTCAAACCCAGTAGTACTACTCAACAGTGACTCGCTATTATCCAATATTAACCGGTTCGATGTGTGGGACTTCAAGTGTTACGTTTGCCGCTTAGCCTTTACAAGTGATATATAATTTATTAACAAAATCTCAAAAATGCGTTTATCGGAGTATGTTATCTCCCCCAAGTGAAAAGCGTTTGAAAACAGTTCAAAGAGCGGGGTAAGTGAAACTCACTGTTTGCGAAGAATTTCCCAAATTACATCACCAAGTGATGCGCGTCGTAGAACTCTCTCTAGCGTTCTAAATTTACAAAGAGATTTTCTAAGTGTCGGAACGTTTAACGAGTCTCTAGACTCGGCACATAATACCTATGCACATAACATGTGTCGTGTTTCGTTTTGTGGATCGTGTGTGACTTAAACAAGTACACTTGTGATACAATACGTGTGTGAGCAATTACTTTCGTGTCATGTATAAACAATGTACATCACTAGCAAATACTCCCCGTAAGGGCAATTTAGTCAAAATACGACAATTAATTAGCAATTACTCCCCACAAGGGCATCTTGGTCAATTTATGACAATCAATTAACAACTATCATATTTCATGCAATTTCACAACAATCAGCAGCTAATTTCATCGAGACAGAATTTCTACTTGAAAGATTGTACTATTTCACCGATCATAACATCTCAATTAATTCACCAAAAATCATCACTGAAGCATACATGTCTTAAATTTCCAGAACATATTTTATTTTATTTTTATTCCACATAGATTTCTCATAATGATCAAAACACTACAGCAAACTCATATCAGTCAGATTCATGCGCAACAGAATGTTATTTGCAATTCCCGTTAAACGAAAAATCCAATAAATGCAAGACCACTTGGGTTAGGTTCCTAACTCAATAAGTCAACTTCCAGAAGTGGAACCAACCCAATTGGACTCGTAGATTATGAGATATAACATTTACAAAACAACCTAACAGCAGGTCTAACAATTCAGCTTTGCACCTGCTGTTAGGTTGTTTTGTAAATGTTATATCTCATAATCTACGAGGCCAATTGGGTTGGTTCCACTTCTGGAAGTTGACTTATTGAGTTAGGAACCTAACCCAAGTGGTCTTGCATTTATTGGATTTTTCGTTTAACGGGAATTGCAAATAACATTCTGTTGCGCATGAATCTGACTGATATGAGTTTGCTGTAGTGTTTTGATCATTATGAGAAATCTATGTGGAATAAAAATAAAATAAAATATGTTCTGGAAATTTAAGACATGTATGCTTCAGTGATGATTTTTGGTGAATTAATTGAGATGTTATGATCGGTGAAATAGTACAATCTTTCAAGTAGAAATTCTGTCTCGATGAAATTAGCTGCTGATTGTTGTGAAATTGCATGAAATATGATAGTTGTTAATTGATTGTCATAAATTGACCAAGATGCCCTTGTGGGGAGTAATTGCTAATTAATTGTCGTATTTTGACTAAATTGCCCTTACGGGGAGTATTTGCTAGTGATGTACATTGTTTATACATGACACGAAAGTAATTGCTCACACACGTATTGTATCACAAGTGTACTTGTTTAAGTCACACACGATCCACAAAACGAAACACGACACATGTTATGTGCATAGGTATTATGTGCCGAGTCTAGAGACTCGTTAAACGTTCCGACACTTAGAAAATCTCTTTGTAAATTTAGAACGCTAGAGAGAGTTCTACGACGCGCATCACTTGGTGATGTAATTTGGGAAATTCTTCGCAAACAGTGAGTTTCACTTACCCCGCTCTTTGAACTGTTTTCAAACGCTTTTCACTTGGGGGAGATAACATACTCCGATAAACGCATTTTTGAGATTTTGTTAATAAATTATATATCACTTGTAAAGGCTAAGCGGCAAACGTAACACTTGAAGTCCCACACATCGAACCGGTTAATATTGGATAATAGCGAGTCACTGTTGAGTAGTACTACTGGGTTTGACAAACCCCACCCGACGCTAAGCTCAACTGGAGGTTGAGTGGGTGTAATTTTGGCTAACACTTACCATGGTCTAGATTGACCTGGTGACGGGCACTTGATAAACAGTCAGCTTCGGTTTCGAACCACTTAGTAATACTTGTTGTATAGATTAGCTACCTATCGATATATAATTTGACATAACACTATCTGGTAATGCAAAACGCTTAAACGCCGTAACGTGGTTACGCAAAACGCTTAAACGCCGTAACGTGGTTACGCAAAACGCTTAAACGCCGTAACGTGGTTACGCAAAACGCTTAAACGCCGTAACGTGGTTACGCAAGACACTTAACGTAAAACGCTGAACGCAAACGCTAAACGATTTATTTTTATATAACTTGTGAACTCACCAACCTCGTGTTGACCCTTTTAGTATGTTATTCTCAGGTAGCCGAGGCGGGCGCGCGGTCTAGGAACATGCATTGTTTGAATCATCTTTATTTATATGGTTTACGCTTCCGCACTTATTTGCATTTAAACGTTTTTATGGTTTGATTATAACTAATGATTCCGATCCTGTTAGTTCACACCCTCTGACGGTAAAACTCCGTTAGTGGATTTTGAGGGTGTGACAGCAACCCCCGTGGACAATTCCTCCATTTGATATGTGTATAATCGATACTACCGAACATCCCTAGAAAATGCCATCTAGCCTAATGCGTGGTGTAAAGTCGTGTAATGTCGTGTGTTGTTGGTTTTCATAGATAATTTTTGCTATAAAATTTAATAATTGCGTTACAAAAGAATTGCAAACATTCACGTGAAGTTCTATGAGATATTTGTAAGTATTCATCGAATTGGTCGGGTGGGCACCTGTCGCTAATTGACGAATAGCGGATTTTCATTTTTGAAGCGCCGTAAAACTTCGTTTGCCCATCGCGTCGTAGGATTCTTGAAACCATTCTTCACTTGCTTCGACGTCGGCTACAGTCATTATAAATAAAGATTTCGGCAAACGAAACCGATCCCTAAACGTCTTGTCATTGTATTTTGGCAAACGATCCTCCATAAATTAGTCATTCATTAGCACTTCGTGGGCATGTATACGATCACGATCCACCATTTTTTCTTTGGACGGATCGAGGCTTCAAGTTCTTTATATAACAACGAGAACCATTCAAGAATGTCATCGTCCGAAGACGAAGAGCTATCGGTGTCTAGTGGTAACAAGTTGCTCGGAAATTCCATATTCTTTTTGTTTTAAAGTGATGAAATAAATAGGTTTTAGTAGTAGAGGATTGAGAGTGTTTTGAGTGATATTTTATTTTGAGTTGGATTGAAATGGTAGGTTAATTATACTGTTTAAAAAATCAATTATTTTTACATTCTCAACGGTCAACCCATCCCCCACCCCACCCAACGGTCATATTCATCACACGTGATCACCACCACAGTTTCCCCCATCACGCGTGATAGGGGGACCGTCATCGGTGTTCCACGCTACATAAAGCGTGGTGGGAGCCCAATCACGCACCGCCCCCACCCCCTTACTGAGGTCATTATATGGATTGAAACAATCCCCTAGACAATTGTACCTGAGATTTGATCAATACATGGTGTCTAACTGATTCAATAGAAGTAAATATGATAGCTGTGTTCTAAAACTAGCCTAATGGCAAAACAATAAGAGATTGACATGTAGGGAGAAAAGTGAGAGATTTCATTAATCATGCGTGTACAATATAATGAGATACACGAATATTATATAGGGATGAGAAAACTTGGAGAAAAAGCCAAATATATGTTAGGTGTTGATAACAATAATAATTATTATTCATAACACTCCTCCTTGGTTATCAACTTCATATGCTTCGGGATGTTGCCTCATTAAAAACCTTGCTAGGAAAACCCATTGGGACAAAGCCATAACTAAAGAAAAATAGTGCAACACGTACTGTCTCCCCCTGATTTATGTATCATTGAAAACGGTAAGTAAGAATCTTCTTTGAATGTTGCCCAAAACTTTTGTAGTCAATCATTTGCGTATTGGTCCTTTGATATGCTAATTTTTAAGTTGAACAATGCTGCATGATATTCACGTGAAAAATTCATTTACCTTATATCATAAACATATATCATTATATCCATGACTTTGTTGTGTTTCTCTGCACCAACAAGACTAACAACTTATTTTGACGGGTTAGTAAAATATAAACACATATCTTTCATACCCGAGATATACGTTTTAACCCATTTTGATGTCTCCTAGCTGTATATATGCTAATAAATATAAATAAAAGAGATAAAAATCATGTGTCGTTAGCAAGACATATTAATGCGTATATGCATTAATTATGGTACTTTCTAACCAATAATGTTTAAGGTTGTGATAGGAAATTCAATAGCGTGCATTGTTGGACATCCTTTAACGAATGCTGAAATTGGTCAAGGGTAAAATGTCTCAACATCTTTTAGATGTATTTTGATGGATTGATAAAAATATAATTACACATATATATAAAATTGCGGTCGAGGAATAATCATAAGTGTCAAGGTCTTTCAAAATTTCTCTCTCTAAAAGCTCGGCAGTTTCTCTCGATGATGTGTACATAATCATTGTAAACTGCATAGTGAACTTTTAAGAACGAAATTTTGATAAAAATATGCTAATTATATCCAACTTATCTCCCTCTTTATCAAAATATCTCTTAATTTGTATAATTCATCATGAACTTTTTTCCATCTTGACAAATTATGCATGCGCGTTCACTTTTCTAGGATTTTTGCTGCATAAACTTGCTCATTTAACACATCAATTTTTGTATCACATATCAAAAATCCATATTGTGCCTTTTCTTTGTTTATTGGGATATTGTACTAATCATGTACATTATCTTCTATGTATATTTATTGATGCACAAGAATTACATCCTTAAGATGTTTAAATTATCCTTCTAAGCATTCACGTGCTTAGGAACTCCTTAGGAGTTCTAACTATATTTAACATATAAAATATAATCATAATCGATCTATTCAAATCTAAATATGTATACAACAATCATAGTCATCTCGAGAAATTACTTTACATGATGTAGACAATACAAATCCTTCAGGTATTTCCTAGTATCTTTTCATAACATGTGAGTCACACATTCATAAGACGCATATCGATTATTGTTTTGTATTACCAAACTCATGATATGTTGGAATATCATTGCATCCACCACTAGAGAATATATCTCCTAATAATCACTTATAAGTCTCTGTGAAAATCTTTGTGCCACCAATATTGCTTTATATCTTTCTTTTATTATTTCACATTATTTTCCATGCAAGATACTTTGCTAATATCCAACATATTTTCCAACTTTGTATGAACTACAAGTCCAGTCACTTTTCATTTCTTTTGAGAATTTTAACTCTGTCATACTTGCGTCTTTCCATTTTAGCCAATCGTTTATATGTTTACATTCATAGGAAGGCCATAAATCTTGATCCTAATCATCATCATTTCAAGCGCTAATAATATGTAAAAAGTATAACGTTGTTGACTTTATTTCTATTCCATATATCTTGTAGACATGATAAAATATAATTTACTGAGAGTTCTTTGTTTTCAGGTACTCGAGGTTCTTTTGAGAACCATAATGTCTAATGTCTTTCAAGAGACCTTTTATGGTACCTCGACTTGACCATCTTCAATATGTTCTCTAATTTTTGAGGAATCATTATTCTTGGAATCGTCTGATCTACCACGCTTCAGGCGTGCCTTAGACTCACTAGTCACTACCAATGTTTGGTTGTCTGTCTAGGACGCTTATATTATTGGAGCATAAACATTTGATGTAAGTGGCTTAGTCACTCTACGTAGGTTAGTGAACGCGTCTGGTAATTGATTCACTAATTTTTCATTGAATTATCCTTTGAACTTTTTTCACATAGTTTACTTTGAGGATCAATGATAATTCATTCATATTTATTCATTTTCCAACTGCTTTTCGTCATCCCATGATGTTGGGAATTTTAGTTCACTTAAAAGTGAAAACCAATGAGCCGTAAACAAATATCATCAATGAATGTAAGTATTAATCATAGGTTCATGCCAAATATATATTCCTAATTTCCTTTGAGGTCTCATATTTGTGCGTTGTGGTGGATCACTTTGAATATAAATCGCACAACTAAAAGCCTAAGATGAGAAATATGTGGTTCCTGACCCAAAAACCATTGTAACGGGGAGAAACTATTATCCCCTATTGGCTTGATGTGAGTTAATGTAGTATTGTGTAAAATACAGATTACCAATTACAAACATGCATTTTTGCTCTTATGATCATTCTTTTTCAATCAATTGCAGACATTTACTAATTGTCACAACGAAAGCAATTATCTTGTGAGCATAAGATATAATAAGTTCAACACTTATTTAAATGATCATTGATAATGCTTGAATTAAAATCACCGTTGTTACCAAACTAAATATTATGATATGAAATAATGTGCATGCTAGCCCATTAGCTAAGCGACAAATTTCACAAACTTCAAGTTGTGAATTCGATAAACGTTTAGACGATGCATCAATTTTATTACACTAAACGATATCATTTTGAGATATATATTATCAGTTTCAGAATATTTAGGGATTAACACCATACTTTAGTTGGGAAATAATAATTTCTCTTGAGATCAAGCTTTACATGTTTATTATCATCAATAAATTTCAGATCATTGACTCGGTGTGGTCTAACCGGTCATGCCATTAGAAAATCATGATCCATAAACTTCAGGTTTATGATCTTATATGTATTATGCTTCTTAATACAATACTATAAATATAAGAGAACATTGTATTATCGTTTCAAGTGATCATGTGATTTCACTTTTGTATTCACACATATTGTTCTCATGTATGATTAATCCATTTGCCACTTGTGGTGGTCGATCTCATTAGTATCATGACCATCATTATAATTCCGATGGTCGAACTCATGATTAATATAATCATCGTTTCAAATTTTCAATTACATCCATGATCGTAACGATCAATGCATATTCACATTCACTTAGGGGAATGATATAAAACCAAACTCTTTTCATGGTTTACTCATAATTGGACATGGATAAAAAATCACTTCATACTTTTCATACTATTTACTGATATGCTACTCCAGGGGCATATTTGAGATATCACAAATGAAAATTGTGTTATCCTAGTTTTCACTATAACAACTTTCTCATCACATAACGTCTTGAAACCAACAATGAGATACATGGAGTATGACACCTTCGGTGTCTTCTCAAAGAAAATTTGTACTCTTTCACAAAAAATGTTAACATAACAATATGAGAAACCTATCACGGACGAATCGATTTCAGATCATAACTACGGATCTAGTTTTCTGATATGTTACATGTGATTGAGTACGTTAGCGTGAAGTGTGTGTGTGTTGAGAGGAAAAATTGAGCAGAGTCTCGACATTCAGAGAATAATAAATCACACACTTGTTACATTAAGAATCGGGTTACATGTATATAAAGAAGATGAATCCCATTCGTTATACATGCCATCATATTTGGGGATCATTAGTTAAATCCCAAACATATCTTAATAGTATAGCGAATGACTCATTCGTTATACATCATTCGTTAACATTCCATAACGAATGGTACATAATTAACAACGATTAGGCTCATTCGTTAAACATCCTTAACGAATGGCCACTAAGCATAACGAATGGGTTCATTCGTTAAACAGATATAACGAATGACAACATAAGCATACGAATGGACTGGTAAATTACCAAAAAGCCCTTTTACATTAATAATAATAAATTACATGATAAACAAAGACCTAGACGACTAAACAACGCACTAACAAACTCCCCCATCGTCTTGTGCTCTTTGTCTTCAATCATCTGAATTTCTTTGTCTTCCAGTTCACACAACTATGAATTCCAAATGTGTTGCAAACATGCAAGACACGTTGAAATTTCATAGCACGATCACACTCTTTAATCTCGGAAAAACGGATCTCATTCTTAAATAACACGTCGTTGTCCGATTCCGATAAATTTACTAACCACAGCGGATCAATAACCCGTATGAATTCTGTCTTTAATCCAGTACCGAGTACGATAACGGCTTCACTGGTGTGGTTGTCGTAATACCACCGATTGAATTTCTTGTAAAGACTATGGGGAAAAGTCTTTACAGGAACTTGCTTCATCGTTCGAGGCGGCTTTACCTTCAACACAAGATTCCTCTAACCTGTTTTTGGATCGATCTCGTCGATGTACTTTCTTGTTGGAACCTGTGGTTTAAAGAATGTAAAGCCGTGATTTACCTCAAACAGCAGGTGTTGATGAAACCATCCTGTCAATTGATTACCACCACGATTCACGACCGGCTGGTTTGCTAGCGTTCGTACATCCCACCTTGGTAAAGTAAGAACATCTGTGATGTATTGGTAGTACTGTACACCATGTTCCCACTTAATGATGCATACCTTAAGATCAGAGCCATAAAGCCAAGACACAATATCACCTTAGACGGTCTTCACATCTTTGAATGTTGTCATTTGGTGAGCCGTTGCATGAGTTTGTCTGGCTTGTTGTTTTTTGCTCCGCATATCTATAAACCTCAATCATTTTCAAAAATCAAGCTTTATTGTGCACCTCGAACAAACCTTTAAATGTTGGATCATTCGAATAGGCTGGATCCTTCAAACCGGATCCACCTTCAGATACTTTCTTCTTATTATTTTTCTTCTTCTCAAAATGCTCTTCAGCTGCTTGTACATGTTCAATGGTGAAGAACGGAACACCCTGATAAGCATTGGTACGCGTGTATAGATCAGGATACTCCTTAGATGTCACATCCTCAACTTCAACGTCATCATATTTAAACGACGTATCCCGAGATGGGATGCTCGTGACAAACCCGACCTCATCATCATCTATCACTTCCACATCCTCCACGTTCTCTAACGCATATAATTCTTCGTCTTACGAACCAAGCAATAACGAGATTTGATCTCAGGATAAGGAGTAATCAACAAATTCTTCTTCCTTGATCTCATCAGCATTCGCCGTGCTCATGACAACCCCTTTTACATTATCCAAAAATAAAATCATGTTCACCTTGATTGACTAAATGGGTTTCACGTTAGTAGTGTCACAATACACTACCAACTGCATATTATTACCCTCAATTTTAACCCCACCAGCAGATGTACCTGATTGCTATTTCTGCTCACCGCCACTAGTGCTGATCCTTAGTACCCCGGCTATCACATGACTGCCGATTGGTACCCTTTAACTTCTTTAACATATCGTCTTTACACGTGAGTTGAAGGATTATGTTCTCCTGCTCTTTCAGCTTCTCCCCCTAGCAGTAACAATGGGACGAAGCTCACGACTCTCTTTTTGGCAATAAGAGATGTGGCTCACCATCTTGCGTTGATCGAGTCTCATATGCTCTTGGAAGTGATGATCGGCAACCATTTGGTTCTCCTGAAGATGAATTAAGTTCAACAACATTGCCATTTGTTGAGGAACTGGCAAGTTTAACCATGTTGGAGAAGGTAGCTGCATCGGGCCTTGTGGATGATTGAATGACATGTAAGAAAAGTCCATAGGCTGCAATTTTATCAGCATCGACGTTAGACTTGTAGCAATCGTCGAAGCAAGATACATCGGCATTGGAGATAACAACGATCGTGAAAGCGAAGAAAATCTCGGATCGGATAATGTCATAGTCAATGTGATAGCCGGGGTACTAACAACAGTAGTAACCGCCGGTGCTTGTTATGGAACAGACGAACTTGGTTCAAAAGGACCAATATCTACACCACTACCCCTATGAACCCTCATCTTCTTGGGTTGTTCTTTCATTGGAGCTTTACCCTTTCTTTTCCTTTGAGCAGCCTCAAAACTAGCTTCCTCAGCCACTTAACCACCATCTCTCCTATTTCCACCATCTCCTCTGTCACCACCATCATCACCGTCATTGTTCCTACCTTGTCTATCTTCATGTTCCGAATCAGAATCGTCATGAATCCAATGATCATTAGATGGACATTCATAATCAGGTTTCGCCGAATGACCTATCAACCTTTTAAACCTTGGCCTGCCCTCAACAGATTGTTTCTGATACGTCTTCATACGTTTCATCATGTCCTCTTTCATGTGATTCAAAACTATCACATCATTAACCAACATTGGATTAAGGACCATGTCAGGAATCAGATCTTTAACAATAAGATGCCAGAAAAGAGGGTACATCAAGAACTGGTTCTTGCGATGGCGAACCAAAAAGTTCTCCTTCAAATGATAAAAGATTAATTATGAGAAGTTGAACGACTTGTTTAAAATCAAAGCAACAAGTGTAGACTGTAACATAATTCTACATTCGTCGTATGCTCCTTTACGTCCACCAAGGCAGTAAATAAGATGAATGAAATACTTGTGTTGTTCTCACAAGTAAGCCTTGTTGTATTGTGAACGGTCAAGATCGCCTCTGTAGTATAACCGGTGAAATAAGCCTCTGATCAGCGTCTTGTCAAACTCACACAGATGATCAATTGTATCAGTGAACTGAAGGACTCGGTGTATCACATCAGCATCTATGATAATATTCTTGTTTTGAACTTTACCTACGATATGCTTCTCAGAATCAATGTATTTAGCACTGTCCCAAAACGGATGGATAATGCTAAAATGCACTGGAGTATCGACAGAGATATCATAATGTATAAGTGAGAGACATAATAAAGCGATTATGTCCCCAAACATATCACAGCCTACAAAATCATCTTGCAGGAATACACAGATGTTATGCTTCTTATCGTATGTCAGCTCAGCGAAGGCAAGTGAAACTTGTGGTGCTTGAGCTTGTGTTTCATGTGGAGCTTCTTTAACAGGTTTTCTTGTGCTGGAGCGTCGACAATATTTTCGTCTACCATTACTGTTACACAAACCCGCACATTAATAAAACCGAATATCATAAATATATAAGTTTCACTAGTACTTAGTGAAATATTGCATTCTGTTCAAAAAGTTAAGGCTTATTCGTTATCCATTCATTATGACGAATGAGTCCATTCGTTATGGCGAATGCCACGATTCGTTATGAAAAAAATATCTAGTAACTGAATAACGAATGACTTAGTAACGAATAAGTTCATTGTTATTTATATAAGATGAATGATGCTTTATTCGTTATAGTATAAGATGAATGTACCTATTCGTTATCAGAATATCACGAATGAGTTCATTCGACCACTGTATACACGAATGAAACCTCATTCATTATTCATAATGATTAATACTCGATAAATATCAAAATTTGATTCTTAAATGTCAAAGCCCGAATTAATCTTAACAAAGCAGTCAAACTTGCAATTCAAAATTGAAATTGAACAGAAAACAAGATGAATCAACTTCAAAGTTATATCATTCGACTCACAAGATCATCGCCTAACAACGCTAATTAGTTTAAAGATCAATCATTGATGTTTAAGTTGTCCATTTGATTCAAACAAAGCTAATTCGATTAATCACTTAATTAACCCCTTATTGTTGGTGCATGATGTCAGTAGTTCAGTATCTAGTGTTTTGTATATGTCTGTAATCGAGTTAGATTATTTGATTTGGTTTTAGATATTGCGTCACACAAGTTCGCCTGGGATGTAGGCGAACTTGTGGACAAGCGAAGTTAGGACAACTTCGCCTAACATGTTAGGCGAAGTTGTCGAGGTGTATTTAACCTCAACTTACGGCTTGTTTTGATGAGGGAGTTCAGAACGTGTAATTGTGACTTGATATCACGTGTTGAAGTGTTGCAATACAACGTGTCGTTTTAGTATTGTAACGTGTGTTCGTGTTTCGGTTTAACGTATTATACATCTTACGCTCGTATCGTGTTACGTAGGGATTCCGCACCTACGTATTACAAGATAAACCTGTGTAGATCCGGCTGGGAACCTACAATTGGTATCAAAGCATTTGCTCGTGATTGTGTGGTTCGGGATTATCACACTAGTGTTAAGATCGTTCTGTTCGACTATTCGCGGAACGAATTTACGTTGAAATACCTAGTTTTTGTGTTTTACCCATCTCCCACCATCAAATATAACCCATTACACCTTCTCATACCTCGCAATACGTGAATATAAAACCTGCAAAAACCTTGTGTTCATCAGGCGAAGTTGCCGTCACTGTTCGTAGGGTTTAAGCGAACTTATAAGGTTAAGCGAAGTTATCAATCAAGCGAAGTTAGGAAGCAGGCGAAGTTAGGAAGCAGGTGAAGTTAGGAAGCAAGCGAAGTTAGGAAGCAAGCGAAGTTAAGCTCAAGCGAAGTTAAGCACAACTTCGCCTTCTGATTTCTGTTTAAGATCAAATACTTATTCTTCGTATTTCGAGTCGTGTTTCTTTCAACGATGACTTCAATAAACATTACAGAACTGGTAAAAATGGAGGTAGAAGCCGGTTCAGCAACTAAAGCTCCAAAAATGCTTAAGGGTACCGATTTCGTTGCTTGGAAAGATCGGTTTGAACAGTATGTGAAATATCAAGATGCTAAGATGTGGGTTTGCATTCAAGATGGATACATTCCACCTATAGCCTTGTTTGAGGGTCGTGAACAGATTAAGAAATACAATAAGATGGAAGAGGAGGAAAAGAAGATGTATGAGGCAGAAAGTAAAGCTCATGCAGCAATAACAATGGCTCTTCCACAAGAGATTCTTCATACATTCAAGAAGTACAAAACAGCTAGAGAGCTAT
Organism: Bidens hawaiensis; assembly: GCF_021521415.1. Lineage (NCBI taxonomy): Eukaryota > Viridiplantae > Streptophyta > Magnoliopsida > Asterales > Asteraceae > Bidens > Bidens hawaiensis. Next base: position 255,273 of record NW_027493882.1, read on the forward strand.
GGGTAGCACTTGAAAATCGATATGAAGGTAATGTGGGGATACGTGCTTCCAAAACAAAGCTGCTAAAAACCCAATTCTCGGTATTCAAGTATCTGAAAATGAATCACTTGACGATATCATCACCAGATATTATCACTTGATGACCTAACTTAGTAATAACTCCATTTAATACAAAGAAGAAGAGATAGTAGAGAAACTTCTTGATGCTCTTCCACCGAAATGGGAAATGTATACGGTTTTGATGAGAGAAGATAAAGAATTTGCCAATATTGATCTTGAAACAGCAGTCAATAAGTTACGAAATTTTGAGCTCAACATGGTTCGAAAGGAGACACCAACTGATCAGGTTCAGGATCCGGGAATGCATGGTGCGAAAGTCTCTTCAAGTTCAAGTTCAAATTCAGAATCGTCTGCCTATTACTCAAAGGGAGAATCAAACTCCAACTCAACTCGAGATGGTCATGTGATTCTTAATATGGATGGCGACGTATGTTTCGTAGCTGGAGGTAGTAGTTCTTCAAAACCTCAAGCAACAACTGGTAATTTCTCATCAAATGTTCCAACCAACAACTACTCACAAATGCCCATGAGTGTTAAATCAGCTGAACAACAGTTTGCTCTCTATGCATCCTTCATTGCATCTTATGAGAACTATATCAAGGTAAAATAGTCGACCCTGCAACTTTGGATGAAGACTATGATCAGATCAATGCTGATGATTTAGAAGAGATGGATCCGTAGTGGCAGATGGCTATGATTGTGAGAAGGGTTAAGAGATTCATGAAGAAAACAGGTAGAAAGTTCGTTGGAGAAAGACCAGGGTTTGACAAATCAAAGGTTAGATGTTACAACTGTCAACAAAATGGTCACTTTGCCAAGGAATGTACAAACGAGAGAGTCGAACGTAGTCAGAACAGACCTGCACAACAGAATGGGGGAGGTAGTGAAAACAGGGCTATGATATCTAGACAGAATGGTGGATACAACTGGAATCTGCAAGTTGAGGAAGTGTTCGAATAGGCTAATTTGGTAAACATAGAGACTGAAGGAAGTGAGAGGGAGACGGGAGAAAATCAAGCATATATGGCAGAAGTGAACGATCAACTCTCTGAGGTAAGTTCTGAACTTCATTGTATGCAATGTGAGAATCTGTCTGAACAATTGAAAACAGTAACTGATCAGTTTGTTAGTTTGGACGCACAATTTAAAACGTTAAAAGAAGATCATCACTACACTAAAACTAGGGAAAACAGTTACTCTGTAAAAATAAAAGCTAGTGAAAAGGATATCAGAAGTTTTAAAGCCAGTCTAGCTGAAAAAAAACAAGTAATTGATCTTAGTTATGAAGTGTTAGAAGAAAAAACCAAACTAATTGCTGAAAGAGATAAACAGATAGCTGATTACCAGGTAAAAGTGGTGGAACTAAACAGAAAAATTGAACAATTTAGAAACTCTTCAGCAATGGTTGATCACATCATAAGTGTTCAACGTTCCCCAGTTAACAAAGGGGGAATTGGATTTTCTGAAGTTCCACCACCATATAACAATAACTATACTATAATCCTAGTAATCAGAAATCTGCTGATGTTGAGATTAGTCAGACAGTTCCAGTCAAAATTTCAACTAAAGAACCTGAAGTTGATAAGATCGAAACAAGTAAGCCAATTCCTAAGGTTAAGATTGCTGTTCCTAGTTCTGTCTCATCAAATTCGGACAAGTCATCCGAATCGGATGAAATAAAGCAAGAGGTAATATTACTAAAACGTGGGGAAGAATATAAGCCTGAAGAAAAGAATTCTTCCCTAAACCCGTTTGTCCCACCGTATGTAAGACAAACTGGTAGTAATGTAACCTCAACATCTGAAACAACTGTTGAGACGAAAGTTGAACACATAAGTTGTTTCAGATGCAATCAAGTAGGACACCTTATTGCTGATTGTCCTCTAAATCAGAGAAAATTTAGAGGTATGTGGCCTCCGAAAAATGAGATTAAGACGAATATAAAATATAATATTGGTAAGAATGTGAACACACCAAAGTTCAGACATTGGACTAATCCAAGATTTCAAAGAAATCGATCTCAGTTTTTCCCAGTTAACAACCAAACCAACAATTATAATTCAGTTAATTCACTAAGGTTTGGATGGCCTCATAGTCAATCCTCATGAAGGTTTCCTTTCAGACCTTACAGGAATCATCCTCCAACTGCCTTTGGACAACCAAAGTACAGGATGCCGTTTAACAGATTGGGTCCCTAGATTTTAATCTTTTTCTTTAACTATGCAGGAACAGTTGAATAGGGCTTTAAACAATCTGTGGGTTGTGGACAGTGGATGTTCCCGGCACATGACTGGTAACAAGAATTTGTTACATGAATGGAAACCTGTTCAAGGAGGTTGGGTTAGTTTCGCTGGAGAGAGTGGAGGTAGAATCACTGGTATTGGAAAGGTGACAAATGGAAAAATGAAGTTAGAAAAGGTGAACTTTGTTGAAGAATTGAAGCATAACTTGTTGAGTGTTTCTCAGATTTGTGACAAAGACTACACGGTGCATTTTACTAAAAACGAGGCAATCGTCCTTTATCCTGGTTTCAAGATACCAGAGGCATGGGTGGTGATGAGAGCTCCAAGAGAAAAGAACACGTATGTAATGGATATGAGGTCAACTGAGATGACAACCGAAAAATCATGTCTTTTGTCAAAGGCAACTGAGTCTGAGTCAGAGTTATGGCATCGAAGAATGGGGCATATACATCTTTGCAAAATGAATTACATTGTTAAGAATGGGCTGGTGCTTGGTGTTCCCTTGAAGAATTTTAACTTTGAAGATCAATGCTTGTCGTGCAAGAAGGAAAAGCAACACAAGAAACCTCATCACTCCAAGAAGGTTAACTCAATCGTCAGTACAATAGACCTACTTCACATGGATCTCTTTGGTCCCGTGAATGTAAAGAGTCTAGGTGGGACGTCATACTGCTTGGTAGTAACCGATGATTACACTCGATACTCTTGGGTATACTTTCTGAAGGCAAAAGATGAGACGGTTCAGTTGGTAATTAACTTGATTACCAAGGTTGAGAACATTGTTGGAAGAAAGGTTAAGTACATTAGGAGTGATAATGGTACAGAGTTCAAGAATTACCAGATGGAGATGTTCTGCTTACAGAAAGGGATAGACCACCAGTATAGCGCCCCGTATACTCCGCAACAAAATAGGGTAGCTGAGAGGAAGAATAGAACGCTAATTGAAGGAGCCAGAACCATGATGGCTGATGCTAAACTTCCCGTGGTGTTCTGGGCTGAAGCTGTTGCCACAACCTGTTATATCCTTAATCGTGTTTTAACTGTTAAAAGAATGAATAAAACTTGTTATGAACTTATGCATGGTAGAAAGCCAAACTTGAATGGTCTCGAACCTTTCGGGTCCCCATGTACGATATTAAAGACAAACTCAAAATTTGGTAAGAAAGCCGACGAAGGTATTTTAGTCGGATATGTTGTTGGTACACCCAACAGAAGAGTCTTTAATTTATCGAACAACAAGGTTGAGGTGGTATGTAACACGGACATTACAAGTTACAAATCACCAAAGCCTAGCACGGGACCCGCTGAAGCTTTCGACTATGATAAACTTTTCAAATCTTTTAATATGCCTTACTTGGATTTTGTAGAAGTTGATGAGAAAATTGCTTCACAGATTCTGTATGACGAGGAGGAAAATGTTGTGCAACGTCCGCGATACGATGAAAGTCAACCTTCTTCATCAAGTGCCTTTGATCCTTCTGCTGCCCCTACTGAAGAAGAATTCTACAACCCATTTCACTCTCAACATCAATCACCCATAGATGAACTGTCTTCCAACTTAGAAAACAATCTGGAGGTCAGTACAGTTCCGACTACAGGAATTCACAAAAATCACCCGTTGGAGAACATGATAGGGGATCTGTCTGACGGTTTTCAAACACTGACGGTGTTCAAACAAGAAGAAGTCTGAATGAGCACACTTGTGTTTATGCAAGCATTAAAGAAACGGGTATCATAAATGAATGTTTGTACACCTGCTTCATCAGCCAGATTGAACCAAAGAATTATCAAATGGCTCTAAAGGATAGCTCGTGGGTCGAAGCCATGCAAGAAGAGTTACCACAGTTCGAGAAGATGGAAGTATGGAAATTAGTTTCAAAACCGAAGAATGTACATGCTATTGGAACAAAGTGGGTTTTAAATGTAAGAGAGATGAGAAAGGTATAATCATAAGGAACAAGGCGAGGCTAGTAGTAAAAGGGTTTAATCAGCAAGAAGGAATCGACTACAATGAAGTGTTTGCTCATGTGGCAAGATTGGTGGCAATTTGACTATTTTTGGCATTTGTTGCACACAATGAGATGAAGGTGTTCCAGTTAGATGTGAAAAGTGCCTTTCTCAATGGAAAAGTCGATGAGGTGGTGTACGTTGAACAACCTCCAGGTTTCCCTGACCCAGATTTCCCTGATCATGTGTACAAACTGAGTAAAGCCTTCTATGGGCTACATCAGGCACCTCGTGCCTGGTATGCAACTCTGTCCGATTATTTGCTTGAGAATGGGTTCGAAAGAGGAAAGATCGATAGCACACTGTTTGTCAAGAGAAAAGGGGGAGATCTTCTACTAGTTCAAGTATATGTGGACGACATCATTATTGCTGCATCAAGAGTCTCCATGTGTCAGGAATTTGAAGTCGTCATGAAAAAGAGGTTTGAAATGAGCGCCATGGGAGAATTAACTTTCTTTTTGGGATTGCAGGTAGATCAGAAGAAAGATGGGATGTTTATTCATCAAACAAAATATGTCCATGATGTGCTCAAACGCTTCAAGATGGAAGATAGCACCCCATTTGATACTCCAGTTTGCGTCAACCATAAACTGGGTGCTGAGTCAGACAGTGATGAAGACGTGGACCCCACCCAATATCGGGCATTCATAGGTTCTTTAATGTATTTAACTGCATCTAGACCTGATATTATGTTTGCAGTTTGTCTTTGTGCTCGTTTTCAGGCAAGCCCAAAGGAATCTCACATGAAGGGAGTGAAGAGAATATTGAGGTATGTCAAAGGCAAGCCTAAGCTGGGATTGTGGTACACGAAAGGGGGACAACTGGATTTGGTAGCTTACACAGATTCTGACTATGGAGGCTGCAACCAGAACAGGAAGTCAACAACCAGTGGATGTCAGTTTATGGGAGGAAGATTGGTGTCGTGGCAGTGCAAGAAACAGACCTCTGTAACCATTTCCACCTGTGAAGCAGAGTACATGGCAGCATCAAACTGCTGCTCCCAGGTTCTTTGGATTCAACAGCAATTGCGCGATTACGGTATGAATTTCACTCAAACTCCTATTTGTATTGATAACACTATTGCAATCTCAGTAACTAACAATTCCATCAAACACAGCAAAACTAAACACATTGACATTCGTCATCATTTTATACGGGATTGTGCTGAGAAGAAATTAATAGTGCTAGAAAAGGTTGATTTGTTGGATAATTTCGCCGATCTTTTTACTAAAGCGTTTGACCGAAATCGTTTTCTAAATCTTGTTGAACTTAATGGGATGATCAATCCCGAGTAACTGGTTTTTCGTTTAAAAAAACATCTTTATCGCTTAGAATTATGTCGGTTGCTTCAGTTTGAAGGACATATCTTCGGATACGTTTGGTCCTTACTTCTACTAGTAGATTATGAGGATAGCCATTAACCAGATGACTGAAAGTGACCGGGGCGGTTTAAGATGTGTTTTTATTCTTTCGCTGAAAAATAGTCGTTCATACTTAGTTAGAAGGACACATACTTGTATGTGGTCGGTCCAGCTGATCCATTGGATCTTCAGGATAGCCGTTTACCTGAAGACTTTGACTTGATCGGGGCGATAGAATTTAAGATTTTTTTTGGGGAGATGATATAATTTTTCAAGTCTATAACTTCGTAAGAAGTTTCAATACAATGTTTAATAGAAAATTGATCCAACCTTGGAGAGTGATAGACAAACTAATTCTGTGTGCTTAACTAGTGAAGTTATTAGGTCTAAAAGACTCTAGAACAACCATTGTATGTTATGGTAGCTTTCTATGGTGCGTAAAAGTAGAAGTGATACTAACTAAATCTCCTCGATTCAAAGTGGAGAATCATTCAGAGTTGTGCATGTCTCCATATACATCTTTCCGAATGATAGGCAGAAAAGTGATTACCCAGTCATACACGAGCCCGTGAGTGTTCTGATTCCCGAGAAGAAAGTGTGTCAAGTACCTGTAGTGATCCAGATTCGGGACTTGTAGTCGTCTATTATTTGAAGCTGTATTAATGTCAGTTACTATTATTATTAAAAAAAAAAATCTTATAAAGCTTATGTTGTTTCAAATATCAATCAAGAGGCAAGAAAGAGAACGGGTAGAAGACTCTAAAGATCGATATGTACTTACTGTTTCATCAGACACTACGGGTCGAGGTCAACTCGGGGTGACTTGGGGAAAGCCAAATACGCTTTGAGAATAAATAGGAGGCATCACAATCTCTCATGTGATCTTAATTGAACCTAAACCGTATCACAGAAGCGATGAAACCATACTAACTTTTATACCTGCTTACAATCTGTTTCTTTAAGTCATAATACCGCTGAACATGGATCTATGTGACAACCTTTTAATTAGTATGATTTTTGTTGGTACATAAATGTCAGTAGTTCATATGTCTAATGTCTGTAATCGAGTCTGTAATATTGTTTGTTTATTTGTTTGTTAAAGCGAAGTTGTTGACAAGTTCGCTTAGGCGAACTTGTTAACCAAGCGAAGTTGTTGACAAGTTCGCCTAGGCGAACTTGTTGAACAAGCGAAGTTATGGACAACTTCGCCTGAGGCGAAGTTGTCGTGTATTTATATAGGCTACGGGTCTCTGTTTAGTTGTTGATTTAGTTGGTTAATTTACGTGTAATTCACTGAGTCAAGTGACGTGAGGTCGAGAGTCTGTAAGTATCACGGTTTGAGTTATTAATATAACGTGAGTTTGTTCGTATCGTGTTCGTGTGTTCGTGAGCTTGTGTTCTACGTCCGTAACGATCTACACAGGGATTCCGCACCTGTGTATATCGGGATATCTCGTGTGATCCGTCCAGGGAACCTACAATTGGTATCAGAGCTTTTGCTCGATTGTGTGGTTCGGGATATTCACGCGGGTGTAGAATTCGTCTCATTTCGGGTATTCACGGGACGAGTTTTTGGTGTTTTTGCCCATTCTAGCCTCCTACCAGTGTGTTCAAACCTTTAAACCGTCAAAAACGTCGTTAAAATCCGATTTTCAGATCTGCAGAAAGTTTAAGTTCGTCAGGCGAAGTTGCTGTTCATCAGGCGAAGTTGCCGTCAGGATACGTAGGGTTTCAGCGAAGATATAAGGAGAAGCGAAGTTATTTACAACTTCGCCTACCTCCTCAACTTCGCCTAACTCAGCGAAGTTCTCATCAAGTTCGCCTACTTTCTAAGTTCGCTTACCCTAAGCGAAGTTATTCTCAACTTCGCCCAGTCACGCGAATTTAAGAAAGATCCAGCGAAGTTATTACTTAAGCGAAGTTATCCTTAACTTCGCCTACAGTACTGTTCAGAAGAAATTTTTTTAACTTCGCCCTTTTCAGAATTTTTCGGGTTTCTTAGTCTTCAAGAAGGATGTCGTCGATCAACATTTCGGAGCTTGTAAAGATGGAAGTTGAAGCGGGGTCAGCTACAAAGGCCCCAAGGTTGCTGAAGGGAACCGATTTTGTCGCGTGGAAGGATCGGTTCATACAATACGTTAAGTACCAGGATGCGAAAATGTGGGTATGCATCCAAGATGGATATATTCCACCAGTCATGGAGTATGAGGGTCGAGACCAAATCAAGAAATACAGTAAAATGGAAGAGGAGGAGAAAAAGATGTATGAAGCCGAAAGCAAGGCTCATGCTGCAATCACAATGGCTCTTCCACAGGAGATCCTCCATACGTTCAGAAAGTATACATCAGCTAGAGAGCTTTGGGAAGCTCTTGAGAACAGATTTGAGGGGAATGTAGGTATTCGGGCTTCAAAGACAAAGTTGCTCAAAACTCAATTTTCAGTCTTTAAGTACTTGAAGAACGAATCTCTTGATGATATTATCGCTCGATATTATCATCTAATGACTGAATTGAGTAACTACTCCATTTCCTACCGAGAAGAAGAGATTGTGGAAAAGCTTCTCGATGCCCTCCCACCAAAATGGGAGATGTATACTGTGCTGATGAGGGAAGACAAGGACTTCCCTACTTATGATCTTGAAACCACTGTCAACAAGCTCAGAACTTTTGAGCTTAATATGGTAAGAAAAGAAACATCTATGGATCAGGTTCAAGATCCAGGCATGTACGGTGCTAAAGTAAACTCCAATTCAAGTTCAAAGACTGATTCTGCCACCTACTACTCGAAGGGTGAATCGGGTGCCAAGTCTTCACAGGAGGGGCATGTGTCAGTAAACTCAAATGGGGATGTTTGCTTTATTGCGGGTGGATCAAGTGGTACTCAACAAACAGCAGGCAAGAGTAGTGGATCTTCAAGTTCCTCAAGCAATAATTACTCTAAGATGCCAATGAGCGTCAAATCTGCTGAAGAGCAGTTTGGCCTCTATGCTTCGTTTATTGCTTCATATGAAAACTATATTCAAGGAAAGGTTGTTGATCCAGCGATGCTGGATGAAGACTATGACCAGATCGATGCTGATGATCTGGAGGAAATGGATTATAAATGGCAGATGGCCATGATAGTGAGGAGAGTGAAGAAGTTTATGAGAAAGACGGGGAGAAAGTTTGTTGGTGGCAGGCCAGGGTTCGACAAGTCTAAGGTGAGGTGCTATAACTGTCAACAAAATGGGCACTTTGCCAAAGAGTGCAGAAACGAGCGAGTTGAACGTGGTCAAGGCAGGTCTGCACAGTACACTGGGAATAGTAAAGAAGTCAATGCCATGATGTCCAGAGAAGCAGGTGAATACAACTGGAACCTGCATTCGAATGAAACTAATGAACAGGCAAATATAGCCAAGGTTGAGAATGAAGAACGTGAGAAGATTACCGGAGAAGAGAAAGCTACTGGTAAGGAAAAAGCTTTCATGACAGATAACAAGGATCAACTCTCCGAGGTAAGTTCTAAACCTATTTGTACTAAATGTGAGAATTTGTCTGAGCAACTTACTACCATAACTGATCAGTATGTTCGTTTAGATGCTGAATTTAAAACTCTTAAAGAAGATCATCACTTTATGAAAGCAAGAGAAAACAGTTACAAAGTTAAAATAAAAGCGTGTGAAAAAGATGTTAAAAGCTTAAAAACAAAACTTACTGAAAAAATTGAAGTAATTGATCTAAGTTATGAGGTTTTAGAAGAAAAGACTAAACTGATTGCAGAACGAGAAAAGCAGATTGCTGACCACCAGGTGAAAGTGGTGGAACTGAACCGAAAACTTGAGCAGTTCAGAAATTCCTCAGCTATTCTTGATCACCTTGTTAGTGATCAAGGTACCTCTACAAAGAGGGGAGGAATTGGTTATCACGAGGTTCCACCACCTTATAACCATAATTACACTTTTAACCCTAGTGTTCAGAAATCTGTTGATTTTGAAGTTCCTCAGACAGTTCCAATCAAGGTTACGAGTAAAGAACCAAGTGTTAGTAGTGGCGAAACGAGTTCGCCTGTTTCAAGTATGAAAATTTCTGTTACGAGTCCAGTCTCATCAGATTCGGATAAGTTGTCCGAATCGGGTAAGACAAAAGAGAAGGTAGTATTACCCACTGGTGGAGAAAAAGATAAAACCTATAAAAAGAGTACTCCACTCAACCCGTACGTCCCACCTTATGTGAGACGAACGGCCGGTAACACTGCCTCGACATCCAAAACAACCTTTGAAAAGAAAATGGAGTATAGGTGTTGTTTTAGGTGTAATAAGTTAGGACATCTTGTTGCAGATTGCCCTCTGACGCCGAAATTCAGAGGTGTGAGGCCTATTAAAACTGAGCATAAGCCTAACGGTAATTTTAATACTGCTAAAAATGAAAACCCTTCAAAGTTCCGAAATGTAACTAATTCAGGTTTTCACAGAAACAAACCTCAGTTTAACAATGCTAATAACCAAACCGCTAGATATAATACTTTCAATACACATAGGTTTGGAAGGCCTCACACTCAATTTCCAAGGAGATTTCCTAATAGGACTGACAGGAATTATCCAGATGCTAACTTTGGAAAGCAGAAGTACGGGATGTATAGATCCAAGACCAATTGGTCTTGGGTCCCTAGATTCTAATCCTTTGCTTTATTGTGCAGGAACAGTTGAACAGGGCTGCCCACAGTCTTTGGATTGTAGATAGCGGCTGTTCCCGGCACATGACGGGTAACAAATACTTGTTGCACGACTTAAAACCTGTTCAAGGAGCGAGAGTTAGCTTTGCTGGTGAAAGTGGAGGAAGAACTACTGGAAGAGGAACGGTGTCCAATGGGAAAATAACTCTTGAGAATGTGAACTTTGTAGAAGAGTTGAAGCACAATCTGCTGAGTGTGTCGCAGATTTGTGATAAGGAGTACACTGTTCATTTCACGAAAAATGAGGCGATCGTGTTGAAGCCTGGTTTTCAGATACCAGACGAGTGGATAGTAATGAAAGCTCACGTGATACAAATACTTATGTGATGGATATGAGGTCTACTGAAATGGCCACGGGAGAATCATGTTTAATGACGAAAGCAAGCGAATCAGAATCCGAACTATGGCACAGGAGGATGGGGCACATTCATCTTCGGAAGATGAACCACATTGTCAGGAATGGACTTGTGATGGGCGTTCCCTTGAAAAGTTTTAACTTTGAAGACAAATGTATTGCATGCAAGAAGGGAAAACAACACAAGAAATCCCATCTCACCAAGAAGGTCAACTCTATTGCCAGTACTCTAGAACTGCTTCACATGGATCTCTTCGGTCCCGTGAATGTAAAAAGTCTAGGAGGTACTTCTTACTGCTTGGTGATCACTGATGACTACTCGCGATATTCGTGGGTATATTTTCTGAAATCGAAAGATGAGACGGCTCAAATGGTGAAGAATTTGATTACCAAAGTTGAGAACGTCATGGGTAAAACAGTTAAGTTCATCAGGAGTGACAATGGAACGGAGTTCAAGAATTTTGAAATGGAGATCTTCTGTCTTCAGAAAGGAATTGAACACCAATACAGCGCTCCGTATACTCCGCAACAGAATGGAGTGGCTGAAAGGAAGAACCGAACTTTAATTGAAGGAGCCAGAACTATGCTGGTAGATTCGAAGCTTCCTGTGATGTTCTTGGCTGAAGCAGTTGCTACAGCCTGCTATGTTCTGAATAGAGTGTTAACTGTTAAGAGACTTGGTAAAACATGTTACGAGCTTATGCATGGAAGGAAGCCCAACTTGAGTGGTCTTGAACCATTCGGGTCCCCTTGTTCGATCTTGAAGACAAACTCTAAATTTGGCGAAGTAGCCGATGAGGGAATCTTAGTCGGTTATGTTGTTGGTACTCCCAACAGACGTGTCTTCAATACTTCGACCTGCAAGGTGGAGGTGGTGTGTAACACCGACATCACAAGTTACCAACCGCCAAAACCTAGCAATGGACCTGCTGAGCTTTTCGACTATGTTAAGCTTTTTAAGTCGTTTAACATACCGGATTTGGAAATTTCTGAAGAAGAAGAAAGAGCTGCGACGAAGATGATACTTGATGAGGAAGAAAATCTATTGCAAAGACAGCTGATTGATAAATGTCAACTTTCCTCATCAAACACTATCGGTACCCCTGCTGCCTCAACTGAAGAAGAATTTATCAATCCTTTTCACTCTCAGCCAGAAACAACCATTGACGAGATCTCTTCTAATTTGGAAGATAATTTGCATGTCGGTTATGTTCCGACCATGAGAATTCATAAAGATCACCCTTTGGATAATGTGATTGGTGATGTGTCCTCAGGTGTACAAACGAGAAGTAGCCTGAATGAACACACCTGTGTTTATACAAGCATTAAGGAGACAGGAATAATCAATGAATGCCTGTATACCTGCTTTATAAGCCAGATTGAACCGAAGAATTATCAAATGGCTTTAAAAGACAGCTCGTGGGTCGAAGCCATGCAAGAAGAGTTGGCTCAATTCGAGAAGATGGAAGTTTGGACTTTGGTTGAAAAACCAAAGAATGTGCATGCGATAGGCACAAAATGGGTGTTCAAGTGCAAGAGAGATGATAAGGGGATCATTATAAGAAACAAGGCGAGGCTAGTCGTTAAAGGTTTTAATCAACAAGAGGGGATTGATTATAACGAAGTGTTCGCTCCTGTCGCCAGGTTGGAAGCCATAAGATTGTTTTTAGCGTTTGCTGCTTATGAAAAGATGAAGGTGTTTCAGCTAGATGTGAAGAGTGCGTTTTTGAATGGGAAAGTTGATGAGGTTGTGTATGTTGAGCAACCTCCGGGTTTTCCTGACCCAGACTTTCCAGATCACGTGTACAGGTTGAGCAAGGCGTTGTATGGATTACATCAGGCACCTCGTGCCTGGTATGCAACTTTATCGGATTACTTGCTCGAGAATGGTTTTGAAAGAGGGAAAATTGATAGCACGTTGTTCTTCAAAAGAGATGGAAGCGACTTCCTGCTGGTACAAGTCTACGTGGATGACATTATATTTGCTGCGTCAAAAGTCTCCATGTGTCAGGAGTTTGAAGCCGTCATGAAGAAAAGGTTGGAAATGAGTGCTATGGGTGAACTAACTTTCTTTCTAGGATTGCAGGTTGATCAGAAGAAGGACGGGATGTTCATTCATCAGACGAAGTATGTTCATGATGTGCTCAAGCGCTTCAAGATGGAGGACAGTTCTCTATATGATACTCCAATCTGCGTCAATCACAAATTGGGTGCTGAAGTAGAAGGTGATGCAGATGTGGACCCAACTCAATATCGGGCAATAATAGGTTCTTTAATGTACTTAACTGCATCTAGGCCTGATATAATGTTTGCTGTTTGTCTTTGTGCACGTTTTCAGGCAAATCCAAAAGAATCTCATTTGAAAGGTGCAAAGAGGATACTGCGGTATCTCAAGGGCAAGCCGAAGCTGGGGTTGTGGTACCCAAGAGGAGGAGACTTGGAGCTGGTCGCTTACACAGATTCTGATTATGGAGGGTGCAATCAGAGTCGGAAGTCAACAACTGGAGGATGTCAGTTTCTTGGTGGCAGTTTGGTGTCGTGGCAATGCAAGAAGCAGACTTCAGTCGCAATTTCAACCTGTGAGGCAGAATACATGGCAGCATCCAACTGCTGCTCTCAGGTTCTTTGGATACAACAACAGTTGCGCGACTATGGTCTGAATTTCTTACTTACTCCTATTTGCATTGATAACACAGCTGCTATCTCAGTAACTAACAATCCCGTGAAACATAGTAAAACTAAACACATTGACATACGTCATCATTTCATACTGGATTGTGCTGAGAAGAAATTGATTGTGCTTGAAAAGGTGGATACGCTTGATAATTTCGCTGATTTATATACTAAAGCGTTTGACAAATCCAGATTTAAAAACCTTATTGAACTGAATGGGATGATCAATCCCGAGTAACCATGCTTTTCTTGTTATTTAAAAAAAAAAAAAAAAAAAAAACGTCACTAATCGCTTAAAAATATGTCGGTTACATCAGTTTGAAGGACATGTCTTCGGATATGTTTTGGTCCTCATTTTCTACTTGTAGATTTTGAGGATAGCCATTAACCAGATTACTGATAGTGACCGGGGCGGTTTTTGATGAGTTTTTCTTTCTTTCGCTTAAAATTGGTCGATTATACTTAGTTAGAAGGACACATACTAGTATGTGGTCGGTCCAGCTGATCCATTGGATCTTCGGGATAGCCGTTTACCTGAAGACTTTGTTTTGGTCGGGGCGATTAATGTTAAAATTTTGAAAGAAACGGGGAAATGAAATTATTTTTCAAGTCTGTTACTTCGTAAGAAGTTCGTTAGCTATGTTAAACGGAAAATTGATCCAACCTTGGAAAATGATAGTATACTAATTCTGTGTGCTTAGCTAGTGAAGTTATTAGGCTTAAAAGGCTTTAGGACAGTCATTGTATGTCATGGTAACTTTTTATGGTGCGTAAAAGTAAACGTGATACAAACTAAATCTACTTGATTTTACGTGGAAACTCCTTAAGAGTTTTGCATGTCTTCATATATATCTTTCCGAATGATAGGCAGAAAAGCGATAACCCAGTCATACACGAGCCCATGTGTGTTCTGATTCCCGTGAAGATAGCGTCTCAAGATACTGCAGTGATCCAGATTCGGGACTTGCAGTAAATTTCTACTTTGAAGTCTATGTTAAAAAAAAAAAAAAATATAATATTTGGAGTTATTGAAACATTTTAGAGTTGACAAAAAATCAAGACTTCACAATCATTGAGTAAGAGAGAAGAACGGGAAGCAGATCAAGAGTACTTACAACTTAATCAGACACTATGGGTCGAAGTCAATTCGGGGTGACTTGGGGAAAGGCAAATACGCTTTGAGGATAGATAGGAGGCATCAATATTTCTGAGTTGTTGCCCACTTAAATTTTGAGGCTTAATCGAACCTAACTAGTATCACAGACACGATGAAAACCACTTTAAGTTATACCTGCGTACAACCTGTCTCTATATGTCATAATACAGCTAAACACAGATCTATGTGACAGTCACGTAATTAGTATGATTCCTGTTCGGATTTTTTCTAAAACGTAGCAGTCCCTATCGAGACTGAAATTTGATCCCTTATACTTTAAATTTTTAAGTTTTTGTACTTAGATAGTTTTATGATTTTTTAACTGGTTACTTAGAATTGATCATGTCATTTATCTCTTAAAGGGAAGTTTTATAACTTAATTGGAAAATTGTTAAACTTATAAGGTTAAATTTTGTAAATATATAGGCGATGTTGTTGAACAGGCGAAGTTGTGGATAACTTCGCTTAGGCGAAGTTATCCGTAACTTCGCCTGTATAACTCCGCCCCTATATAAGGATGTTCAAAGGTCACCCTGTTCATAACTTATATCCACAGCGAACTTATCCGACATCTTTTCCGGCGAACTTGTTATTTCAACCGATTACGTGTTATTTATTCCCGATTTTCACACCGATTCAAGGTTCGAAATACCATTATATCACATACTCAATGTTCATGCAAGCGTCTAAATGCTTGTTTCGACTGGTTTCGAACCCTCGGACCATCGGATTTTGAAACCGAGTTTCAAAACTTGCTGTTATGTGTTAATAACCATACTGATCGTTAACATGTCCTTAAAAAGCTTGGTTTAAGGGTCCTTAATCGTCTAAACTAGCCGAAACATCGGATTTTCGACGTTTACATTAATCTTACCGTCGCCTATTCATATTCAGGCGAAGTTAGGGTTTAGGCGAAGTTATCCGTAACTTCGCCTGAAGCTTAAGTTCGCCTGAGGCGAAGTTATCCGTAACTTCGCCTGTAGCTTAAATTCGCCTAAGGCGATGTTGTGGTAAGGCAAACTTAAAGATGAAGCGAAGTTGTTCCCAACTTCGCCCCAAACTTTAACTTCGCCTGGAACCTTTTTAACTTAATATTAATTAGACGAACTTAAAGCTGAAGCGAAGTTGTTCCCAACTTCGCCTCAACTTTAACTTCGCCTATACAAAGTTTATCACAACTTCGCTCATGGTAACCGGCGAACTTGTGTTATTCATTAACGTTTATCTAACTTGGTTAGTTTGTTACAGATATGGCTGCGGTAGCTGGTGCTGGAGGTGCAGGAGGAGACGATGGTGATAACCAACGTCAATTCTTCCCGGGTCACAATATGTACATTACACTTGACCCGGAGGCGAGCGGCGTGGACGATTACCGCGAGATCATAACTTTCCTCCTACGCTCGAGGATTTTTCATGCCATAACAAACACTCTGCCGATATCTCTACCAAATATCGAAGACTTCTAGCAGACGGTCGAATACGACTGTCGTGTTGAGCCCCCGGTCATGAGAGCGACTGTGAACAATCAACAAGTTCAGTTCAATTCTGAACAGATACGGGTGGCATTACGGTTTGGAGAAGAGACGAGGGACGACCCAACTGAGTTCGTAGCTCCGTTTCGTGATGGAGCGTTTCTCCGAATGGGCTACTCTGGTCCATTAGGTGATACCCAAAGGAGGAAGGGTTTCCTTCTAGATCAGTGGCGCTTCCTCATGCACGTTATGATAGTTTGCATGTCTGGGAGGAAGGCGGGCACGGATGGTATGGGTGCGATCATGCAGTCTGCAATGACTGCACTGACCTATAACAAACGTTATAGCTTCAGTCAAATGGTCTTCTACGAGATTGACAGGCAAAGAAGGGCGATGTCTCGGGAGCGGTTCATTATGTACCCACGGTTCATCCAGATGATATTGAACCATGTCGCTCCGAATCTACCTCAGAGACGCCCGATAAGATACGTGGAATCTGTGAGCAAACGTATCTTTGCTCAATGCCGCACTTCGAGTGCTAGGAGCAACCCTGAACGTCGTCCCAGGCATACTCCACTGTTTGGGTTTTTAATTAACCCAGAGTATGTTCCTGCTGGTGGGGACGAGTTCAGAGATCCTCAACCGCGACAGGCAAGAGCAACTCAAGCTCCACCTGCTGTGCCTGTTGTGTCGACTGCAGAGGATATAGATCTTGACGCTGTATTTGGAGGTCAAGGTTATTTTGATATGGATCAAGTTGAAGAGGTGCAGGTCTCGGCTGCACAAGGTTCGGGTGTGAGAGCTACTAGAGCAGCTACATCGATGGCTGACTCCGATTTGGATGAGATCATGGATGAGGGGAGACGGTTGATGGTGTCTCGAGAGAGAACTTTTGGGAAGAGAAAGAGAACGGATGATGATGAAGAGTCAGAAGAGGAAGAAGATATACATAAGCTGATTAGAAGATCAAGACGGGAAAGGACAGGTGCTGGCATGGGAGCTGGAGAGACTTCAAGGATGGTACGTTTTGCTCCGGCCGCACTGTCTGGTATGTCTATTGTTCCTTCTTCTGTACAGGTTACAAGTACAAGCGCTGCGGATGTTCCCGTGGTGGCTACATCATCTGCTGGCACTCCATCCATCACTGCTATCCAGACGTCAACTCCGGAGATCGTGTCTCTACCACCTCCAACGCTTACTCAGTCGGTGGTAGCTGCACGATTTGTAGAGTCAACGGTCATCACTGCTGCAGGGTTATCAGGTATGGTACCACCTGCGGTTACGCCTGCTTCTGATGTCTCGCCTTCGCCTATGTCAGACTCAGAGAGAATAGCTTCACTAGAGCGGCTCGTGGCAGAGAAATCAAAGACTATTCAAAGCCTAGTGGAAGCAAATCAACTACAGTCATCCCTCCTGGTTGAGCATGGGAAAATCATAGATGCCTTGAAGGAGTTCTTGGCATCTCAGGGGGAGATGAGCTGTAAAGGCGACGAGCTAAGAACGAAGAAGAGAAACGACAGAGACGATGATCCCAATGCATCGAAAGATGCAGGTGGTGAGCTGCCAAGAACTTCTCAAGCTCTTGGTACTTCCACAGCTGAGGGGGAGTCTACCGACGCGGCTGGTGGTGATGATGTGGTGTTAGTGAAGGATGATGTGATTGATGCGTTGAAGGAGCTTGACGATGATATGTTCAGCGATGATGTGTTGTTTGATGAAGATGTGCTGCCGAGTGATGTGATTGAGAAGATCGGTGAGCAGATTGAGATTGAGAGTGAGATTGAGGAAGGGGAGATAGTAGAAGAAGACGTTGAACACGAGATCCCTGATGTTGAGAAAGCCGACATGGGTACTGAGATGGATGAGACTGAGTGGGAGGAGCAGCCTAGGTGGAAGGAAGGCTGTGCACATTGGTTTATTAAGACCAAGAAGCCTGCTGTTCCAGCCATGTTCAAGAAGAATTATAACATCAAAGGCTATGCTGAGTCGAAGAAGGGAATTATCTGTTGGATATATGATGAACAGATAAAGTTGTTTGTGGTGAAGCGTTATGATGGTATTCAATACTTCAAAAGAATGTTGAGATCTCTCAATACGTTGCCGGAATGTGAGGTGAAGGATTTGGCCAGGTTGGGCTTGATAAATAGAAGTGACGACAACATGGCAAGAGTGATTGGGAAGATCATGTGGAAAGAAAGCATAAAAGAAAAGAAGTTTGAATTATTAAAGCCACAGAAGGGAAAGCTCGTGGAGGATACAGAAAGGGGAATGAGAGCAGATGGCAAGCCATGGATGGTGATGAAGTACAAACCGATCCGATGCATCAAGGAGGTTCCAATGAAGACTATGCCTCAAGATGTGTGGAAGAATCTAAAATGGTAGTACGTTGATTGCCAGACTGCTGAAGCCGTGATGGAAGACGAAGACGAACAAGAAGTGCTGAGGGTGTATGATCCGATGCATCTTGTTAACTTATCGAAAGCTGATCTGCAAGTGTTGAATGAAATGAAGATATTCTATATTCCTGCTTGGAAGGATGAAGCAAGGAAATATCAGCGAGTAGTCACGGTATGTGTTAGAGAAGGAGTGCACGCGTAAGGATACAGGATTACGAGACAAGAGCTGAAAGATCAAGATATGAAGCTACTGCCAAGGGGGAGTCTGTTGGTACATAAATGTCAGTAGTTCATATGTCTAATGTCTGTAATCGAGTCTGTAATATTGTTTGTGTATTTGTTTGTTAAAGCGAAGTTGTTGACAAGTTCGCTTAGGCGAACTTGTTAACCAAGCGAAGTTGTTGACAAGTTCGCCTAGGCGAACTTGTTGAACAAGCGAAGTTATGGACAACTTCGCCTGAGGCGAAGTTGTCGTGTATTTATATAGGCTACGGGTTTTTGTTTAGTTGTTGATTTAGTTGGTTAATTTACGTGTAATTCAGTGAGTCAAGTGACGTGAGGTCGAGAGTCTGTAAGTATCACGGTTTGAGTTATTAATATAACGTGAGTTTGTTCGTATCGTGTTCATGTGTTCGTGAGCTTGTGTTCTACGTCCGTAACGATCTACACAGGGATTCCGCACCTGTGTATATCGGGATATCTCGTGTGATCCGTCCAGGGAACCTACAATTTTTGTTCGGATCTTTTCTAAAACATGCTGGTCCCCGTCAAGACTGAAATTTGATCCCGTTTATTTATTTACTAAAATTTAAAGTTGCATATTTTGTGTTATGGTTTAAAACTTGGTTACTTGGTTCTTTGATCGTAAATTTTAAATCTTTGACGGATAAATTTTTAAAAGACTGTTGTATTTTGTTCAAAAGTATAAGGGCCTGTTTTGTAAGTTTAGTACTAAGCGAAGTTGTGAAGGGGCGAACTTGTTAAGGGGCGAAGTTAAGGGTAGGCGAAGTTAACCTTAACTTCGCCTGTGTATATTCAAACATATATAAGGGTCAATCTAGTCAAACCCATTACTTATTTTCAAAACCACAGCGAACTTATACTCCTATCCCACGGCGAACTTAACCCTCAAATCAATCCTTGATATTATCTATTTTCAATCCGTGTTAAAGGTGTGTAGGATTGGTATAACTTATAATTCTTGTCAATGATGTTAATTTGATGTCGTTTTGGTCTGATTTGTGACCTCGTTCATGCAAACCTTTAAAAACCCGATCACCAATCTCTTTCTAATGTGTTCGTAACTCATTTGATCGTCCAGATATCTATAGTAACATCCTTTTATGTTATCCATCACCAATTCACCATTCTAACCATGATCAGACTTCTGTTTTTATGCCGGTTCATATCCAGGCGAAGTTATCTTTAGGCGAAGTTGTTCTCAACTTCGCCTTAGGCATAACTTCGCCTGCTGAATTTTTTAATTAATTAAGTTGTCTGGTTGTTTTGAGGCGAAGTTAGGGTTACGCGAAGTTATTCTCAACTTCGCCTAATGTTTAACTTCGCCTGCTGCTTAATATTAATTAATTATTCTAAGTTGTTCAGGGGCGAAGTTAGGATTAAGCGAAGTTATCCTCAACTTCCCTTTATACTTAACTTCGCCTACTTCTTATCTTGTTAACTTAAAGGTTTTATTTTGTTATCAAGCGAAGTTAAGGTCAAGGCGAAGTTATACTCAACTTCGCCATATGTTTAACTTCGCCTGCACATTAGGAGTTATCATAACTTCGCTCATGGTAACAGGCGAAGTTATGATCTGCTTTGTCGATATTCTACCTTAGACCGTTTGTTGTGCAGATATGGCTGCTGTAGCGGGAGCTGGTGGTGCTGGTGGTGATGAAGGCGGTGACAATAACAGACAGTTCTTTCCGGGTCACAACATGTACATCACGTTGGATCCGGATGCAAGTGGCGTTGATGATTATCGCGAGATCATCTCCTTCTTAGTTCGCTCACGTATTTTCCACGCTATTACTACAACTCTACCCATTTCTCTACCGAACATTGAAGATTTCTGGCGAACGGTAGAGTATGACTGAAGAGTTGAGCCTCCGGTTATGCGCGCCACAATGAACAATCAGGTGGTGCAGTTCTCATCAGATCAGATAAGGGTCGCCTTTCAGTTCGGGACTGAAACTAGAGATGATCCTACAGACCTTTCTGCTCCATTCAGAGATGGTGCATTGTTACGAATGGGCTATTCGGGTCCATTGGGAGACACTCAGAGGCGAAAGGGATTTTTATTGGATCAATGGCGTTTTCTGATGCACATAATGATTGTGTGCATGTCAGGTCGTAAAGCTGGTACTGACGGTATGGGAGCGACGATGCAATCTGCCATGACCGCCCTGACTTACAACAAGCCTTACAGCTTCAGTCAGAGGTGTTTTATGAAATCGATCGTCAGAGACGCGCAGTCGCTTGTGAAAGATTCTTGATGTACCCAAGATTCTTGCAGATGATCTTGAATCATGTAGCTCCTACGCTACCACAACGCCGTCCCATTCGATATGTAGAGAGTGTAAGCAATAGGATCTTTGCGCAATGTAGGTCGTCGAGTGCTCGGAGTAAACCGGAGCTTCGTCCACGACATACTCCATTATTTGGTTATTTGATAAACCCTGGTTATGTTGCTGCTCATGGTGATGAATTCCGGGACCCGGCACCGCAACAGGCTGATGTTCCTCAACCACCACCTGTGGTACAGGAAGCATTACCTGCTGCTCCTGTTGTGGCTCCGGAGGGACAGGTAGATCTTGAAGCTGCTTTTGGTGGCCAAGGGTTCTTTGATATGGAGAGAGTTGATCCTGCTGCAGAGGGTCAAGTCTCAGTATCTGAGGTTACTGCTGTAAATGTATCAATGGTAGCTACGTCTGTAGCAGATACTGAGAGAACTGACTCTGACTCCTTCGCTGATGATAATGCTGAAGCACGACAGATTCTGGTCACACAGGAAAGAATACATGGAAAAAAAAAGAAAGACTCGGATGACAGTGAATCTGATTTTGAGGAGGAGTTAGACCGGTTGATACGTCGTTTGAAAAGGGTCAGAACCGGTGAGGGTTCGGGAGCTGGTGAAAGCTCGAGGGTGGTATGTTGGTACATGATGTCAGTAGTTCAGTGTCTAGTGTCTGTAATCGAGTTAGTTGGATTTGTATTAAGGTTTAAGCGAAGTTCTCTCACAAGTTCGCTTATATAGGCGAACTTGTGGAACAAGCGAAGTTAGTGACAACTTCGCCTAAACATGTTAGGCGAAGTTGTCGTCTGTTATAAGTTTAGGTTACGGCTAGGTTTTAGATTGAATCGAATCAGTTGTTTACGAGTTGTTCAGCGTTTGTGTAATCGGTGATCAGTGAATCACGTGTTTCCAGTTGCAATACAACGTGTCTTGGTTTATTGTAACGTGTGTTTGATCGTGTTTAACGTATATCGTCTTCTACGCTAGTATCGTCTTACGTAGGGATTCCGCACCTACGTAGAACGAGATATTCCGTGTAGATCCGGCTGGGAAGCTACAATTGGTATCAGAGCATTTGCTCGTGATTGTGTGGTTCGGGATTATCACACGGGTGTAGAAATCGTTCCGTTCGACTATTCGCGGGACGAGTTTACGTTAATATACCGAATTTTTGTGTCCTACTCACCTCCCACCATCATAAACAACCCATTACACCTTCGCATACCTCGCAAAACGTCAAAATCAAACCTGCAAAATCATCGTGTTCATCAGGCGAAGTTGCCGCTACTGTTTGTAGGGTTTAGGCGAAGATATAAGGTTAAGCGAAGTTATCCACAACTTCGCCTACCTCACAACTTCGTTGGTGAAAGACCAGGTTTTGATAAGTCAAAGGTTCGGTGTTATAACTGTCAACAAAATGGACACTTTGCGAAGGAATGCACAATTGAACGTGTAGAACGTAGTCAGAACAGGCCAACACAACCGAATGGGGGAAGTAACGAGAATAGGGCAATGATATCCAGACAGAACGGGGAATACAATTGGAATCTGCAAGTTGAGGAAGTGTTCGAATAGGCCAATTTGGCGAACATCGAAACTGCAGGAAGTGAGAAAGTAACTGGAGAAAATCAAGCTTACATGGCAGAAGTGACAGATCAGCTCTCTGAGGTAAGTTCTAAACTCCCTTGTACGAAATGTGAAAATCTGTCTGAACAATTGAAACAATAACTGATCAGTTTGTTAGTTTGGATGCTCAATTTAAAACATTAAAAGAAGATCATCATTACACTAAAACTAGAGAAAACAGTTACAAGGTAAAAATAAAAGCTAGTGAGAAAGATATCAGAAGTCTTAAAGCCAGTCTAGCTGAAAAAATACAAGTAATTGATCTTAGCTATGAAGTGTTAGAAGAGAAAACCAAACTAATTGCTGAAAGGGATAAACAGATAGCTGATCACCAGGTGAAAGTGGTGGAATTAAACAGAAAACTTGAGCAATTTAGAAATTCCTCCGCTATACTTGATCACCTCGTAAGTGATCAACGTTCCCCAGTTAAAAGGGGAGGAATTGGATAAAATGAAGTTCCACCACCTTATAATCATAACTATACTTATGATCATAGTAATCAGAAATCTGTTGATGTTGAAATTGGTCAGACAGTTCCTGTTAAGGTTACGATTAAAGATCCAGAAGTTAGTAAAGGCGAAGCGAGTAAGCCTGTTTCTAGTGGTAAGATTTCTGTTCCTAGTTCTGTCCCATCAAATTCGGACAAGACATCCGAGTCTAGTGAGACAAAAGAAGAGGCAGTGTTACTAAAAAGTGGAGAGGAACATAAACCAACTGAAAAGAATTCTCCACTAAACCCGTATGTCCCACCATATGTTAGACAAACGGGCAGTAATGCAGCCTCAACATCTAAAACAACTATTGAGACGAAAGTTGAACACAGGAGTTGTTTCAGATGCAATCAAATAGGACACCTGATTGCTGATTGCCCTCTGAAGCAGAGATTCAGAGGTATGAGGCCTTCGAAAACTGAGAATAGAACTAACAGTAATTACTATAATGGTAAAACTAAAAACTCATCAAAGTTCAGACATTGGACTAATCCTGCTTTTCAAAGAAATTGATCTCAGTTTTTCCCTGTTAACAACCAAATCTTTAGTAATAATTCATTTAATTCACGAAGGTTTGGATGGCCTCATAGTCAATCTACTAGACGGTATCCTTTTAGGACTTACATAAATCATTCTAATACTAACTTTGGACAGCCAAAGTACGGGATGTATCGACCCAAGACCAATAGGTCTTGGGTCCCCAGATTTTAATCCTCTGCTTTAATCGTGCAGGAACAGTTGAACAGGGCTGCAAACAATCTATGGGTTGTGGATAGCGGCTGTTCCCGGCACATGACGGGTAACAAGAATTTGTTACACGAATGGAAACCTGTTCAGGGAGGAAGAGTAAGTTTTGCTGGAGAGAGTGGTGGAAGGATTACTGGAATTGGGACGGTGACTAATGGTAAAATGAAATTAGAAAAGGTGAATTTCGTTGAAGAGCTGAAGCATAATCTGCTGAGTGTATCTCAGATCTGTGACAAAGATTACACTATGCACTTTACAAAGAATGAAGCGATCGTACTATATCCTGGTTTCAAGATACCAGAGGAATGGATAGTAATGAAGGCTCCAAGGGAAAAGAATACGTATGTTATGGACATGAGGTCGACTGAGATGGCAACAGAAGAATCGTGTCTTCTGTCAAAAGCAACTGAATCGGAGTCCGAGTTATGGCATCGGAGAATGGGGCATATTCATCTTCGAAAAATGAACTACATTGTCAAGAATGGGCTGGTGCTGGGTGTTCCCTTGAAAAATTTCAACTTTGAAGACCAATGCTTATCGTGCAAAAAGGGAAAGCAACACAAGAAATCTCATCACACTAAGAAGGTTAATTCAATAGTCAGTACCCTAGACCTACTTCACATGGATCTCTTCGGTCCCGTGAATGTAAAAAGCCTAGGTGGAACATCATACTGTTTGGTGATCACTGATGATTTCTCTCGATATTCTTGGGTATATTTCCTGAAGACAAAGAATGAAACGGTGCAGTTGGTAATAAATTTGATTACCAAGGTTGAGAATATTATGGGGAAAAAGGTTAAATACATCAGGACTGACAATGGGACAGAGTTCAAAAACTATCAGATGGAGATTTTCTGCTTACAGAAAGGGATAGACCACCAGTACAGCTCTCCGTATACTCCGTAACAAAATGGGGTGGCTGAGAGGAAGAACAGAACGTTAATTGAAGGAGCCAGAACCATGCTGGCTGATTCTAAACTTCCTGTGGCGTTCTGGGCTGAAGCTGTTGCAACAGCCTGTTATATCCTTAATAGAGTTTTAACTGTTAAAAGATTGAATAAAACATGTTATGAACTTATGCATGGGAGAAAGCCTAACTTGAGTGGTCTCGAACCATTCGGGTCCCCGTGTTCGATATTAAAGACGAACTCAAAATTTGGTGAAATAGCCGACGAAGGTATTTTAGTCGGATATGTTATTGGGACTCCCAACAGAAGAGTCTTTAATATATCGACCAGCAAGGTTGAGGTGGTGTGTAACACTGATATCACAAGTTACAAATCACCAAAACTAAGCACGGGACCTGCTGGGGCTTTCGACTATGATAGGCTTTTTAAATCTTTTAATTTGCCTTACTTGGATTGTGCAGAAGTTGATGAGAGAATAGCTACGAAGATGCTTTATGATGAGGAAGACAATTTTGTGCAACGACCGCAGTACGATGAATGTCAACCTTCCTTGACAATGCTTGTACACTTGCTTCATCAGCCAGATTGAACCAAAGAACTATCAAATGGCTCTCAAGGACAGCTCGTGGGTCGAAGCCATGCAAGAAGAGTTAGCCCAGTTCAAGAAGATGGAGGTATGGAATTTGGTTGCAAAACCGAAAAATGTGCATGCGATTGGCACAAAATGGGTTTTCAAATGCAAGAGAGATGAAAAAGGGATAATTATCAGGAACAAGGCAAGGCTGGTTGTAAAAGGTTTTAATCAGCAAGAGGGGATCGACTACAATGAAGTGTTTGCTCCTGTGGCGAGATTGGAAGCGATTCGATTGTTTTTGGCATTTGCTGCACACAAGGAGATGAAGGTGTTCCAGTTAGATGTGAAAAGTACGTTTCTTAACGGTAAAGTCGATGAGGTTGTGTACGTTGAGTAACCTCCGGGTTTTCCTGACCCAGACTTTCCTGATCACGTGTACAAGCTAAGTAAAGCGCTATATGGGCTACATCAGGCCCCTCGTGCCTGGTATGCAACTCTATCCGATTACTTGCTTGAGAATGAATTTGAAAGGGGAAAGATCGATAGCACACTGTTCTTTAAGAGAAAAGGAAGTGACTTTCTTCTGGTGCAAGTCTACGTGGACGACATCATCTTTGCTGCATCAAAAGTCGCCATGTGTCAGGAATTTGAAGCCGTCATGAAAAAGAGGTTTGAAATGAGTTCTATGGGTGAACTAACTTTCTTTTTAGGACTGCAGGTTGATCAGAAGAATGAAGGGATGTTCATTCATCAGACTAAATATGTCCAAGACGTTCTCAAACGCTTCAAGATGGAGGACAGCACTCCATTTGATACTTCAGTTTGCGTCAACCATAAATTGGGTGCTGATTCAGACAGTGATGCAGACGTGGACCCCACCCAATATCGGGCAATCATAGGTTCTTTAATGTACTTAACTGCATCTAGACCTGATATTATGTTTGCAGTTTGTCTTTGTGCTCGCTTTCAGGCAAACCCAAAGGAATCTCACTTGAAGGGTGTGAAGAGGATACTGCGGTATCTCAAAGGCAAGCCTAAGCTAGGGTTGTGGTACACGAGAGGAGGAGACTTGGAGTTAGTCGCCTACACAGATTCTGATTATGGAGGATGCAATCAGAATCGGAAGTCAACAACAGGTGGATGTCAGTTTCTTGGAGGCAGATTAGTGTCATGGCAATGCAAGAAGCAGACCTCAGTCGCCATTTCTACCTGTGAAGCAGAATACATGGCAGCATCGAACTGCTGCTCCCAGGTTCTTTGGATACAACAGCAATTGCACGATTATGGTCTGAATTTCACTCATACTCCTATTTGCATAGATAAGACTGCTGCTATCTCAGTAACTAACAATCCCGTAAAGCATAGCAAAACTAAACACATTGACATCCGTCATCATTTTATACGGGATTGTTCTGAGAAGAAATTGATAGTGCTCGAAAAGGTTGATTCGTTAGATAATTTCGCTGATTTGTTTACTAAAGCGTTTGACAAAACTCGTTTTCAAAACCTTGTTGAGCTAAATGGGATGATCAATCCCGAGTAACCATGTTTTTCGTTTTTACTTTTGTTAAAAAAAAAAAAAAAAAAAAAAAAACGTCACTATCGCTTAGAACTATGTCGGTTGCTTCAGTTTGAAGGACATATCTTCGGATATGTTTGGTCCTCATTTCTACCTGTAGAGTATGAGGATAGCCATTAACCAGATGACTGAAAGTGACCGGGGCGGTTTATGATGTGTTTTTATTCTTTCGCTGAAAATTAGTCGTTCATACTTAGTTAGAAGGACACATACTCGTATGTGGTCGGTCCAGCTGATCCATTGGATCTTCAGGATAGCCGTTTACCTGAAGACTTCGACTTGATCGGGGTGATAGAAGTTAAAATTTTTTGGGAGATGAAATTATTTTTCAAGTCTACTACTTCGTAAGAAGTTCCTTTGCTATGTGTAACAGAAAATTGATCCAACCTTGGAAAGTGATAGATATACTGATTCTGTGTGCTTAACTAGTGAAGTTATTAGGCTTAAAAGACTTTAGAACAGTCATTGTATGTCATGGTAGCTTTTTATGGTGGTTAAAAGTAGAAGTGATACTAACTAAATCTCATCGATTTTACGTGGAAACTCCTTAAGAGTTGTGCATGTCTCCATATATATCTTTCCGAATGATAGGCAGAAAAGCGATTACCCAGTCATACACGAGCCCGTGAGTGTTCTGATTCCCGTGAAGATAGCGTGTCAAGAAACTGCAGTGATCCAGATTCGGGACTTGCAGTTATTTACTACTCTGAAACTGTGTAAATATTTATAAAAAAAAAAATTATGTGTTACAGAGACATTCTAGAGCTTATAATGTTAATTCTTCTCAATCAAGATGCAAGAAAGACAATGGGAAGAAGACTCTACAGATCGACGTGTACTTACTTTTTTATCAGACACTACGGGTCGAGGTCAACTCGGGGTGACTTGGGGAAAGCCATATAAGCTTTGAGAATAGATAGGAGGCATCACAATCTCTGATGTGTTGCCCATTTAAGTTTTGAGCTTAATTGAACCTAACCCGTATCACAGAAGCGATGAAAACCATTTTAAGTTATTTACCTGCTTACAACCTGTTTCTTTATGTCATAATACAGCTGAACATGGATCTGTGTGACAGTCACTTAATTAGTATGATTCCTGTTCGGATCTTTTCTAAAACGTGGTAGTCCCTGTCGAGACTGAAATTTGATCCCGTGTACTTTATTTCTAAGTTTTATTCTACTTATGTCGTTTTATGACTTTATATCTGGTTACTTGGTCTTGATCGTATCATTTAACTCTTTAAAGGATGTTTTAAAACTTAATTGCAAATTGTTCAAATTAGAAGGTCTGTTTTGTAACATGGTTATCAAGCGAAGATAACAGGCGAAGTTAAGGGGTAAGCGAAGTTAGCCCCAACTTCACCTGTTCATCTTTGAACCTATATAAAGAGATATTATTGGTCAAACTGATCATTATTTTCAAAACCAGCGAACTTATCAAATTATTAACCCACGGCGAAGTTATCATCCTGACTCAAAACGTAATCTTGAACTAGTTCATTCCGTGATTAAAGGTGTGTAGGGTTGTGGTATCTTATAATCCATGTCATTGATGTTAATCAAAGGTCGTTTCGACCCGATTAGTGACCTCGTTATTTCAAACATCCAACACCCGATTTTCAAAATTGTTTTAACGTAGTCGTATGCAAATTGATCGTCGTAATCTCCTCAAAAACATGTTTGGTTGAGCCTGCATTCTCCGAATTGTCCCAAATCACTTCTTTTCAAAGTCTAAACTGTTGCCGATTCATATTCAGGCGAAGTTATCCTTAACTTCGCCTAAGGTTTAACTTCGCCTGATACTTAATTATGTAACAGTATATGAGGCGAAGTTGTGTTTCGGCGAAGTTATCATTAACTTCGCCTGGCCCTTTTTATTTAACATTTTTCAGGCGAAGTTCAAGTTGAGGCGAAGTTGTTCCCAACTTCGCCCCACCTCTAACTTCGCCTATACAGAATAAACCATAACTTCGCTCATGGTAACAGGCGAACTTGTGATTAGCCTCGACAATTCTCTAACTTAGACTGTTTTGGTTGCAGAAATGGCTGCTGTAGCTGGAGCAGGTGGTGCAGGTGGTGACGAAGGAGGAGATAACCATCGACAGTTTTTCCTGGGGCATAACATGTACATCACATTGGACCCGGACGCGAGCGGTGTTGATGATTTCCGCGAGATTATCACGTTTCTACTCCGCTCGCGTATCTTCCACGCTATTACCACAACACTGCCGATATCTTTGCCAAACATAGAAGATTTCTGGCAGACAGTGGAATATGACTGTCGAGTCAAGCCCCCGGTTATGCGTGCAACGGTTAACAATCAGATAGTAGAGTTCTCGTCTGAACAGATCAGGGTAGCTTTACAGTTTGGGGATGAAACGAGAGACGATCCTACAGATTTCGTGGCTCCATTCAGAGATGGTGCGTTTCTGAGAATGGGATATTCTGGTCCTTTGGGGGATACTCAGAGACGCAAGGGGTTCTTGCTAGACCAATGGCGCTTTCTCATGCACGTGATGACCGTGTGTATGTCGGGGAGAAAGGCTGGTACAGACGGAATGGGTGCGACCATGCAGTCGGCAATGACTGCACTGACTTACAATAAGCGTTATAGCTTTAGTCAGATGGTATTCTACGAGATAGATCGTCAAAGACGAGCGGTGGCGCGTGAGAGATTTCTGATGTATCCAAGATTTCTTCAAATGATCTTGAATCACGTTGCTCCCACGTTACCTCAGCGCCGCCCGATTAGATATGTGGAGAGTGTAAGCAAGAGGATCTTCGCTCAGTGTAGATCATCGAGTGCAAGAAGTAAACCTGAGCTCCGTCCTCGACATACTCCATTATTTGGGTACTTGATCAACCCAGAGTATGTTCCAGCTCGTGGGGACGAGTTTTGGGATCCGGCACCACAACAGGCTGGAGCACCTCAACCACTTGAGGTACAACAAGCTTTACCTGCTGCTCCTGTTGTGTCACCGGAGGAAAATGTAGACCTTGATGCAGCGTTTGGCGGTCAAGGACTTTTTGATATGGAGTGTGTTGATCCTGAGGAAATGTACAAGTCTCGGTAGCCCGGGTTACTAGTGTGGATGTTGCTAGGGCAGCTACGACGGAGGCTGATTCTGATTCTTCAGATGATGATGTGGCTGAAGCTAGACGGATTTTAGTTACACAAGAAAGGATTCATGGGAAGAGGAAGAGAGACAACGATGACAGTGAGTCGGACTTTGAGGAAGATTTACAACAGTTGGTCCGTAGATCGAGAAGGGAAAGGACAGGTGCAGGTTCGGGAGCTGGTGAGAGCTCAAGAGTGGTTCGTTTCACTCCACCCGTACTGTCTGGTATGACCATGGTTCCTTCATCATTGCCAGTTACAGGGCCAAGCGCCACGGATGTTCCCGTGGTGACAACCTCATCCTCGTTTGGCATACCACCCACTTCATTCCAGCTCTCGGCTCCGGAAATTGTATCCTTGCCACCTCCAACTCTTACTCCATCGGAGGTCGTCGCAAGATTTATTGAGTCGACAGTTGTTGCTACTGCAGGGTTGTCGGTTACGATACCACCTGCGGTTACGTTTCCACCTACTTCTGAGGTGCCGGTTACATTGGGAATCCCTCCTCAGTACGCACAAGACATATCACATCTGAGGTTTGATTTCGATGCAACCTTATCCGACTCGGAAAGAATGCAGCGCTTGAAAGGGTTGTGGCAGAACAATCAAGGGTAAATCTTATCCAGACCCATGCTATTCAGCGCCTCGTTGCGGAGAATCAGATTCAGTCGTCCCTCCTGATCGAGCATGGTAAAATAATTGACGCCTTGAAACAGTTCTTGGCATCTCATGGGGAGACGAGCTATAAGGGTGACGAGCTGAGGACTAAGAAGCGTAACGATCGAGACGATGATCCCAATGCATCGAAAGATGCAGGTGGAGAGTTGCCAAGAACTGAACAAGCTCTTGGGACTTCCACATCTCAGGGGGAGTCAACAAGTGCAGCTGGCGGTGATGATGTGGTGGTTGTGGATGCTGAGGAGATGATGGATGATGATGTTATAGGTGATGACGATGTGTTACCGGTTGAAGAGATAGAGAAGATTGGGGCTGAGATTGTCATTGATAGTGAGATTGAAGAGGGAGAGATTGTAGAGGAAAACGTTGAGCACGAGATTCCGGAAGTTGATAAGTCAGATATGGGTCAAGATATGGGAAGCGATGAGACGGAATGGGAAGAGCAGCCAAGATGGAAAGAAGGCTACACTCAGTGGTTCGTAAAGACTAAGAAACCGGCGGTCCCTACTATGTTCAAGAAAAGTTACAACATCAGGGGTTATGCTGAATCGAAAAAAGGGGATTATATGCTGGTTATATGATGAGCAGTTGAGGCTCTTTGTGATTAAAAGGTATGATGGGGTTCAGTATTTCAAGAGGCTGTTGAGATCGTTGAATACGTTGCCTGAATGTGAAGTGAAGGACTTAGCCAGGTTGGGATTGATAAACAGGAGTGATGATAACGTGGCTAGGGTCATTGGAAAGATAGTCTGGAAGGAAAGCATAAAGGAGAAAAAGTTCGAGCTGTTGAAACCACAGAAAGGAAAACTCGTTGAAGACAAAGACAGAGGAATGAGAGCAGATGGCAAGCCTTGGATGATAATGAAGTATAAGCCGATCCGGTGTCTAAAAGAAGTGCCGATGAAACAAATGCCCAAGGATGTGCTCAAAGATCTGAAGTGGTGGTACGTTGATTGTAAAACAGCTGAAGCAGTAATGGAGGATGAAGATGAACAAGAGCTGATGAGAGTATATGATCCTATGCATTTAGTGAATTTGTCTCAAGCTGATCTGCAGGTGCTGAACGAGAAAAAGATATTTTACATTCCTGCTTGGAAAGAAGAATCAAAGAAATATCAACGAGTAGTTGCGGTGTGTGTACGGGAAAGCGTTCATGCTTGAAGATGAAAGATACAAGATTTTTGGATTACAAGACACGTGTTTGAAGATAGAGATATGAAGCTACTGCCAAGGGAGAGTCTGTTGGTACATGATGTCAGTAGTTCAGTGTCTAGTGTCTGTAATCGAGTTAGTTGGATTTGTATTAAGGTTTAAGCGAAGTTGTCTCACAAGTTCGCTTATATAGGCGAACTTGTGGAACAAGCGAAGTTAGTGACAACTTCGCCTAAACATGTTAGGCGAAGTTGTCATCTGTTATAAGTTTAGGTTACGGCTAGGTTTTAGATTGAATCGAATCAGTTGTTTACGAGTTGTTCAGAGTTTGTGTAATCGGTGATCAGTGAATCACGTGTTTCCAGTTGCAATACAACGTGTCTTGGTTTATTGTAACGTGTGTTTGATCGTGTTTAACGTATATCGTCTTCTACGCTCGTATCGTCTTACGTAGGGATTCCGCACCTACGTAGAACGAGATATTCCGTGTAGATCCGGCTGGGAACCTCCATGCTACGTTTTTCTCCACCCGCTTTATCTGGTATGACTATGGTTCCTGCATCTATGACTGTGACAGGACCGATCATCTCAAGTGCTCCCGTGATAACTACATCTTCATCATTTGGCAATCCACCTACCACATTTCAGTTTTCGACTCCAGAGATAGTTTCCTTGCCACCTCCTACCCTTACTCCATCGGAGGTTGTTGCAAGATTTGTTGAGTCGAAATTAGTTGCAACTGCGGGGTTAACTGTCACAATACCACCCGCGGTTACTTTTCAGCCTGCTTCAGATATTCCAGCTAGTTTGGGAATACCTCCACCTTATGCTCAAGACGTTTCTCATATGCGGTTTGATTTTGACGCTACCTTATCTGATTCTGAAAGGATAGCGGCTCTTGAAAGGGTGGTGGCTGAACAATCAAGAATCAATCTGATCCAGACTCAAGCTATCAAGCGCCTTGTTGCAGAAAATCAGATTCAGTCGTCCCTCCTGGTTGAGCATGGAAACTTTTTGATGCTTTAAAGCAGTTCTTAGCATCTCAGGGGGAGACGAGCTGCAAGGGCGATGAGTTGAGAACAAAGAAAATTCATGACAGAGACGATGATCCCAATGCATCGAAAGGTGCAGGTGGTGAGTTGCCAAGAACTGAACAAACTCTTGGGACTTCCACATCTCAGGGGGAGTCAACTGGTACAACAGGTGGATCAGGGGGTGAAGATGTTGTGGTAGTAGATGATGAGGAGATGGTGGATGATGATGTTGTGGGTGATGACGATGTGTTACCAGTTGAGGAGATTGAAAAGATAGGAGCTGAGATTGTGATTGATAGGGAGATTGAAGAGGGAGAGATTGTTGATGACAATGTTGAACACGATATCCCAGACGTTGATAAGGAAAATGTGGGTCAAGATATGGAAAGTGATGAGTCTAAATGGGAAGAGCAGCCGAGATGGAAAGAAGGCTACGCTCAGTGGTTTGTAAAGACAAAGAAGCCAGCGGTTCCAACCATGTTCAAGAAGAGTTATAATATCAAAGGGTATGCTGAATCGAAGAAGGGTATTATATGCTGGTTGTATGATGAGCAGTTGAGATTATTTGTGATTAAACGTTTTGATGGGATTCAGTACTTTAAGAGATTGTTGAGATCTTTGAATACCTTGCCTGAGTGTGAGGTGAAGGATTTGGCTAAGTTGGGGTTGATTAATAGAAGTGATGATAATATGGCCAGAATTATTGGGAAGATTGTGTGGAAAGAAAGTATCAAAGAGAAGAAGTTTGAGTTGCTAAAACTGCCGAAAGGGAAGCTAGTTGAAGATAAGGAAAGAGGAATGCGAGCTGATGGCAAACCTTGGATGGTAATGAAATATAAGCCGATCCGGTGTTTGAAAGAAGTGCCGATGAAACTAATGCCCAAGGATGTTTTAAAGAATCTTAAATGGTGGTATGTTGATAGTCAAACAGCTGAAGCGGTTATGGAGGATGAAGATGAACAAGAAGTTCTGAGAGTGTATGATCCCATGCACTTGGTAAATTTGTCTCAAGCTGACTTGCAGGTGCTAAACGAGAAAAAGATATTCTATATTCCTGCATGGAAAGATGAAGCCAAGAAATATCAGAGAGTGGTTTCTATTTGTGTTAGAGAAGGCGTTCATGCTTGAAGACTGGTGACACGAGATTTTGGGATTACTAGACACGTGAATGAAGATAGAGATATGAAGCTACTGCCAAGGGGGATTCTGTTGGTGCATGATGTCAGTAGTTCAGTATCTAGTGTTTTGTATGTGTCTGTAATCGAGTTAGATTGTTTGATTTGGTTTTAGATATTGTGTCACACAAGTTCGCCTGGGATGTAGGAGAACTTGTGGACAAGCGAAGTTATGACAACTTCGCCTAACATGTTAGGCGAAGTTGTCGAGGTGTATTTAACCTCAACTTACGGCTTGTTTTGATGAGGGAGTTCAGAACGTGTAATTGTGACTTGATATCACGTGTTGAAGTGTTGCAATACAACGTGTCATTTTAGTATTGTAACGTGTGTTCGTGTTTCGGTTTAACGTATTATACATCTTACGCTCGTATCGTGTTACGTAGGGATTCCGCACCTACGTATTACGAGATAAACCTGTGTAGAGCCGGCTGGGAACTTACACTTATATGTTTATTAATTTTGACGACAACCATATCGTTGTGATCTTCATTACCTTATGAACACAACTTGATCAACAAAAAATGATTCGTGATGGTTAAATTTTTAGAAACATTTTTGCAGGGGTTCGCTCAGTGTGTGTGTGTGTAAATTGAGGAAGACGAATGGGTTCATTTGTCTTCATCTGGGCCTTTTATAGTGTCAACTTTACACACATCCCTAGGTACATGAATAGTCCCACTCGTTAGTTCAAATCTAGTGAATGGCCTTTAATCCGTGTTCTCATTCGTTAACAAAAGTTAACGAATCAACTTTAATTTATTATCATAATGAATAGCAAGTTATTCGTTATTCATTCGCTATCTCGACCATGGCGAATGTAGGCATTCGTTATCAGACTAGCGGAAGCGTATGAACTATAACAAATGGTAACATTCGCTATCAAATTACACAGCGAATGACCTTCATTCGTTATCAATTCAGTTAACTTATGTGTTCTATTCGTTACAACAATGTAACAAATGGAGTATTACAAAAAAAATGTGAAAATGAAATTTCATTTCAACATTCCAATGAATAAATATGCAAAAAAACCCAAGTTTAGATACAAAAATACCTTAAAACATTTTAAAACTCGATGTAAAAACCAATACTTTAACGTGTTTTATGAGAAAACAATCAATCAATCAATCAATCATACCTAGTTAAGTCCCACCAATAACAAAGCCATAAGTAGGGTCTGGGGAGGGTTGGATGTAGGCACACCGTACCTCTATCCAACGGGATAAAGAGGTGGCTTTCAAAGAGACCCTCATCTCTGTAATACATATGTATGAGGCAATATATAGTAAATGAGATAATAATAATAATAATAATAATAACAATAGTATTAATAATAATAATACTAATAATAATAGTAATAATAAAAAATACTAGTAATAATAAAATAATAATAATAATGCTATATGATGTGTGACTAAAATAAGGTAAATAGAAGCCTTAAGGTGCTCCTTTCTCCCTAAAAATCTTTAACTTTAATCCTACTTCTCCAAAATTTCCTATCTCCAACCATGTCCTCGGAGAGGCTTAGATCTATCAAATCACGCCTAATCCTCTCATCCCAAGTAAATTTAGGTAGTCCTCCACCCCTCCTCCCCTCTATAGTCATGTTTTCTACGTGTCTAATAGGATTCGTCGAATGTCTTCTCTTCACATGTCCAAACCATCTAAATCTCCACTCTCTTATCTTGTCTGATATGTTCGCTACCCCTAATCTCTCCCAAAACACATCATTTCTTATTCGGTCTAACCTTGTGTGCCCACACATCCATCGTAGCATTCTCATTTCTGCTACCTCCATCTTCTACACTTGTGCCTTCTTGGTGGCCCAGCAATCTGTTCCATATAGCATTGCAGGTCTAACTGTGACCCTATAAAATTTTCCCTTTAGTTTAGTTGGGAAACTCTTGTCACACAATATACTTGTGGCTGCTTTCCATATACACCATCCTACCTGGACTCGATGGGTCACATCAATGTCTAATTCCCCATCGCTCTGAACAAATGATCCTAGATACTTGAACTTCGTTACCCGCGGTACCACCTGCCCTTCAATGGTGATCTGTGTGTCATCATTGTCATTTACCCCCCCCCCCCTCATAAAATGACAGTGGAGGTACTCCGTCTTAGAGCGACTAATCCTTAAACCTTTTGTCTCTAAGGATGATCGCCACTCCTCTAACCTCATGTTTAGATCTTGTTTTGTCTCCGCAAGTAATACAATGTCGTCTGCAAACATCATGCACCACGGGAGCGTCCCATGAATCGACTTTGACAACTCATCCAAGACAACTGCAAAAAGAAACAGACTCAACGCTGACCCCTGGTGAAGTCCTACCTCT
This sequence comes from Bidens hawaiensis, assembly GCF_021521415.1. Classification (NCBI taxonomy): domain Eukaryota; kingdom Viridiplantae; phylum Streptophyta; class Magnoliopsida; order Asterales; family Asteraceae; genus Bidens; species Bidens hawaiensis. The sequence goes on from NW_027493882.1 coordinate 291,650, forward strand.
ACGGGGAAGAACTCAGTATCCCCTATGGGCGCACGCACACTTGTTGCGCTCCTGGTATACATATCCATAATTATCTCTATATATTTCCTCGGTACTCCTCTACCCTCCAAGCACTCCCAAAGCACCTGTCTTGGCACACTGTCGTATGCCTTTTCAAGGTCAATAAACACCATATGAAGGTGACGTTTCTTCTCCCTATACTTTTCCATCACTCTTCTTATAAGGTGTATTGCCTCTGTGGTGGAACGCCCCGACATGAAGCCAAATTGGTTCACCGTAACCTGGGTTTCCCGTCTAAGTCTAACCTCAATCACTCTTTCCCATAGCTTCATAGTATGACTTAGTAATTTGATTCCTCGGTAGTTACCACAACATTGGGCGTCTCCTTTGTTCTTATAGATAGGAATTACGACGCTGCTCCTCCACTGGTCTGGCATCTTACCAGATTTGAGGATAATATTGAAGAGATTAGTTAACCACATGACCCCTTCCTCTCCCAGACACTTCCACACCTCGTTGGGTATGTTGTCCGGGCCAACCGCCCTAGCCCTTCCCATCCTCCTAAGTGCATTCTGGACCTCTTCTCGTGTTATCCGTTGACAATAACAGTTATTCGGTTGTTGTCGTTAGGAGGTTGTGTTGTCATGTTCTTCTTGGTAAGCTCTCCCATTGTTAAAAAGATTGTGGAAGTAGGTTTGCCATCTTAGCTTGATGTCCTGCTCCATGAACAGTACTTGTCCATCTGTATCCTTTATGAACTTCACATGTCCTAAATCTTGCCTTCTACGCTCCCTCGCTTTGGCAATCTTAAACATAGCATGTTCCCCCCTTTTTGTTTCTAAACTTTCATACATCCGTTTATAGGCCGCGTTCTTTGCTTCCGCCACTGCCTTCTTCGCCTCTCTCTTGGCCATTTTGTAGGACTCCCTCAATTCCACTCGCTCCTCCTAATTTGTGCACCTCATAAGCTCCCTAAAACATCTCTGTTTGTCCCTTATCTTGTCTTATACGGCCTCATTCCACCACCAAGACTCCTTATGCCCACCTGCCTATCCTGTTGTTACCCTGAGAGTCTCCTTTGCTACTTGGATAATATTTGTCACCATAGCTTCCCATATATGAGTTGGGTCCTCATTTAGTCTAGGTCGTGTCTGCCTTATGAGTTTATCTCTAAACAGTAGGAGCTTTTCATCCTTCAAGCTTCCCCATCAAATTCTAGGTGTACATTTCTTCCCTCGAGCAATTAGCTTATTTCTAAAGCCTATATCTGTCACCAGCAGTCGATGTTGCGCCACAACTGTCTCCCCAGGTATGACTTTGCAGTCTTTCCACCAACGTCGGTCTCCTTGTCTCATCAAAAGGTAGTCAATCTGCGATTCACGTCCGCCACTGCTAAAAGTGATCAAATGAGAGTCTTTTTTCTTAAAATAAGAATTTAAAATACCTAGGCCGTGTGCCACCACAAACTCTAGGAGCTCTATTCCGTTCTCATTCCTATCCCCAAAACAAAACCCCAATCTACGGTTTGAAAACCATCGTTAGCCCTACCAATGTGTCCATTAAAATCACCTCCTATACAAATCCTCTCGCCCCTAGGTATGCCCCCTACCACTGCATCTAGACAATCCCAAAATTCTCTCTTTTCCTGATCCCCTAAGCCTACATGGGGCGCGCAGTCACAAACTACTGCCACTACTTCCTCTCCTAGTACTAATCTCAATACCATAATCCTGTCATTATGTCTTATCACCTCCACCACACTAGTGTATAGTTCCTTAGCTACTAGAAACCCCACTCCATTCCTAGCTCCATCAGAGCCTGAGTACCACAACTTATACCCATTACACTCGTCCCCTCTATGCCCTTTCCACTTAGTCTCCTGGAGACATGCTATCTGAACCCTACGCCTTTTAAGCACATCTACCAATTCTAGAAACTTACTATTTAGTGTTCCTACATTCCAAAAAGCCAAACGTAATACATACTCACTATCTTTACCCGTTCCTACACCCCTCGTTTTAGGACATAGTCTCAAGTAATAGTCATGGTTCCTACGCTCTATGATTGCAACTAATCACACAAAAACAAGCAATGGGGCACTCGATAATAATAATAATAATAATAATAATAATAATAATAATAATAATAATAATAATAATAATAATAATAGGTTGTACTACTAATAATAATAATAATAATAAAAAAATAATAATAATAATAACACCAACAACGGGTAAGGAGAGAAAGAAAGAATCTGTGGTGTTGCCGCAAGCCGGATTTTCTCGCCGAAGAAGATGCTGGATCTGTAAACCCGCGTAACTACTCGAGCAGTCCACTAGACCAACTGAGAGCCGCCGGAGATGCAACTGCCACTCGCCGGATCTGGGTTGGTCACTGTGAGGTTTTGGTGTATTCCTTAATGTCGGTTGTCGGTGTTGGTGGAATATTCTGTGAAAATTTGGCCGGGCTACCCAAAATTGGCCGGAGATAGAACCGTGAGGTGTTTGCCTGAGAATGGCCGGAGGAGGAGTGGCGGCCTGTACGGGGTTGTTGGCCTGAGAAAGGCCGGAGGTGGAGGAGGAGTGGTGGTGCTTGTGACCGTTCGGAGTTGTATGGAGAGAAGAAAGAGATGTTGTACGGAGAAGAAACTTTGTTCAGAATATTGTTTTATGAGAAAACACATAACTTAAAAACAAAATTAACTTAAAAACGTGGGAAAATCTTTTTGTATTTTCTTTTTCAAATTATGCTTTGGCTCGGAAATCAAAAATAAAACAAAAGTTAAATATTTTTTATTTTTGAATATTTTCGAATTAAAAACAATTAAATATAAGACAAATATGAAAACTAAACTACGAAAACAGTGCATATTTTTGCGAGTCAAGCAGAGAATCATATTGATAGAAAATCCTCCATAACAGGTTTTGTCTTTGGCGTTATTATAACTGGCGTTAAGTCGGTCATTGATATACTTGTCCACTTAAATCTTATAACAAAACATTCAAGTATTTTTGTGATACGATTAAGATTCAATTAAGGCACAAAAAATCAGAAACTATCAGCCTCTAATCTCAGTTCAGGCTTAATTTAATTTTGACCATGTCACTCCAATAGGGATGGCAATGAAACCCGAACCCGATGGGAAAATTCAAAACCCGACATAAATGGGACGGGTAAAACCCGACCCATTAGGGTTTGGGACGGGTTTGAGATTAGTTTTGAAATTTTTCGTTGGTTTGGGATTTGTAATATACCTGATTACTCACCCGATTACCTGATAACATTGACCCAATTACCCGATTATATACCCGATGTACCCGGCATAACTTTTTTTATATATTTATTTATGTCAAATATGTATTTAAATGTAATACAAATAAATAAAATTTAATAAATCTATAATAATAATCTGAAAAGTTATAAATGCATATATGCTAGAAATTCAAATAACCACACAAAATTATCTGTATTATTTTTAAGTTCTAGCACTTCTCTTTTAGTCTATGTGTAAAATTTTAGCATAACATTTTTTTAATATATTTATGAGATATTCTAAATGTATTATAAATCAGTTATTTAATAACTGAACATGTATACCTATGTAACTTTATAAATCTATTATTTTATAACTTGTTAACTATTTTACACTTGACTTTTAGCTTCCTTAGTTAACAAATTATAATTTTAGTATTCTAAGAATTACAAATCCCACCCAGACACATAGATGTTTAAAACCCGATAAGAAACCCGAAACCCAATAGAAAAACCGAAAACCCGATGGGTAATTACCCGATAGAAACCCGACGGGTTTGGGATGGGATTTTATAACCGGGTATTGGTTTGGGATTACCTAAAACTGTCCCAAACCCGACCCATTGCCATCCCTACACTCCAACTTGACTTAAACCATTATGCCAGAAGATCAAAATATATAATTTTATAATATTTGAGAAATCTAAGTTCATAATCCCCATTACAAGGTATACCCCCACTATCAAGCAATATATCAAGTTTCCTTTACAGTGAATGAGTATGCACGCGTTCATCTGTTTGGCTTACATACATTGTATCCCCTGGGGTCCGTTTCTTACTGGTATTAAGACAATCACAAGGAAGGAACAATGTATGACTAACAACGGATTTTGAACAAGTCAGGTATGAGTTTGTACGAAGTACAGCAGTGATCAAGTTTATTGACTTAGGATTCACTCTTAAATCGTTTAAGTATTTAGATTATGAATACCCAGATAATAAGCCGCATAAAGACTCACAGTGTCCAAAAACCTGATGCATCCCATCAATTCATGATTTGAGGTAATAAGACCATACACCATTGAAGTGTTAAAAATAAAATAGATGCTTTTATTTTGAAGTTTTATTTTTGGCGATCAATCATATATAAGGCTTAAGTATGACAGACTATTACTTTTCTGCCTTCATTACCAAGACTTTTGAAAGAGACTAATATGGAAATTTATGTTTATATGATTATATCACCTACTGTACCCTAATAATTATTTAAGACCTACCAATGTACCAATACAGTTAATCGCACAGTCTTTTAAGCCTATTTTTATACTGAAGTTTCAGAATAAAATGACCAATGTACTATCATATTCTCTTTTTTTGCTTCAAGACTCATTTTTGAGGAGCAAAAATTTTTAATGTTTTTAAATTTGAAATATTTGAATGTTTTTGGATTTTCTCTGTACAAAGAAAAGCACAATATTTTTGTATTTTTGTATTTTTGCATTATCTCCCCTTAAAACTAAAATATTAACGAAAATAAAACAAAATAAAAACTATACAAATGAAAAGTGATTACCCGAGTTTAAGAATATCAACAAGATAATTTAAACTGTTTAAACCAAGAAAAAGGTTAAATCTCGTTTTATCAAATGCTTTGGTAAAAAGTTCTGCCTTCTGAAAGTCCATGTGCACCTTCTGTATGTCAATTAATTTCTGTTCATGGCAATCACGAATAAATGATAACAAACATCAATATGTTTTACTTTAGAGTGGTGCACGGGGTTCTCCGTGATACAATCAGCAGCTGTGTTATCAACATAGATGGTAGTAGTAAGAAACTTCAAACCGTAACACCGCAAGTGTTGCTGGATTCATAAAACCTGTGAACAGCAAATCGAGCTGCCACGTATTCGGCTTCTGCGCTTGAAGTAGAGACTGTTGTCTGCTTCTTACATTGCCAGGAAACAAGCCGGCTTCCTAGAAATTGACAACCCACAGTTAATGACTTGAAGTTGATCTTGTATCCTCCTTAACCCGAATATGAAAAAGCAGTAAGATCGAATCTATCATTCTTGGGATACCATAAAAGAGTGAAATATACGCTTCACCGCCACTAGATGTGTCACTCGGGGACTCGCTTGATACCTAGCATAAAAGTAAACATTAAACATAATATTAGGGGGCAAATCCGTTAGATACAATAAAAAACCTATCATAGCTCGGTAAAGGGTTGAATCAATAGTATCCTCAAATTCGTCCGGTGACAAATTGTGACCCACGGGAAGAGCAGTAGAAGAAACTTTTGCGACCATTATCTTGAATCGGCTCAAGACATTGTTCACATATTTCGTCTGATGAATGAATATTCCAACGTCAGACTGTTGAACCTGCAACCCTAGAAAGAAGTTCATCTCCACTATCGAGCTCATCTCAAATTTTGTCTACATCAACTTCTCGAAGACCTTACAAAGTTTGTCGTTTGTTGAACCAAATATAATTTCATCGACATAAATTTGGACAAGGAGCAGATATTCTCCGACAGTCTTGTAGAATAGGGTACAATCCACAGTCCCTCGTTTGAAGCCACTATCCGTAAGATGGTTAGCAAGCGTGCCGTACCAAGCTGTTGGAGCCTGGTGTAGACCATAAAGAGCGTTGTGTAAACGGTAAACACGGTCTGGATAGACAGGATCTTCAAAACCAGGAGGTTGTTTTACGAACACCTCTTCATGAAGTTCCCCGTTAAGAAACGCACTCTTAACGAACATCTAACTATCCGTAAGATGGTTAGCAAGCGTGCCGTACCAAGCTGTTGGAGCCTGGTGTAGACCATAAAGAGCGTTATGTAAACGGTAAACACGGTCTGGATAGACAGGATCTTCAAAACCAGGAAGTTGTTTCATGAACACCTCTTCATGAAGTTCCCCGTTAAGAAACGCACTCTTAACGTCCATCTGATATACCGTAATGTTTTTGAAGGCTACATAGGCCAAAAAGATGCGTATAGCTTCTAATATTGCAACAAGAGCATACACTTTGGTGTAATCTATGCCTTCTTGTTGATGAAACCCCTGCACGACTAAACGCACTTCATTTCACACAATGACCTCACAGTCATCCATCTTACATTTAAAGACCCATTTAGTCGGAATAGGCTTCTTAACCCGATCAAGTTAATCGATGAGATCCTAAACACCCAGTCGAATAAACTATTGCAATTCTTCTTGCATTGCTTCAACCCATGAAGAATCTTCAAGAGCCATACGAACACTTGTCGGCTCCATTTGAGATAAAAAGCAAGTGTATTTAGCAATACTTATGATTCTCGATAAATGCATATCAGCATACACACACAATAGGTTAGTATCACTTGCATTAGCAATCTGATGTCGCGTACGGACACCAACATCGAGATCACCAATGATGTTGTCCTGAGGATGATATGTGTGAATCCGAAGTGTCGAATTCTCCGGCACAACAACATGATCACTTAAGTTAGTCAGATTCTCTTCAACTTCATTATGAGATGATTCTCCAACCTCGGGATTATCCACAAATGGAGCAGAAGAAGAATCAACAAAATAACCATCATCGGACGATACAGATATACTGCATCAGATGTTTTAAGATGATCATCATTAACTGCAACACTATAATTAGAAGCTCTTGGTGTGGAATACATTTGATCTTCTAAGTAAGCACGCACCAAGTCTTCATCCGGGAGATCAACTATGGGAGTAAAATAATTAAATAAACTCTAATAATCGAACATCCAATCAGGACCCTTGCCAGGATGAGGTGTTGTATAGCTTTGACAATCTATATGTGTTGGTACATGTATGTCAGTAGTTCATAGTCTAGCATTTGTAATCGAGTCTGTAATGTAATTATGTTTTGTTTATGTTTGTTTTGTAATGCGCGAAGTTGTCAACAAGTTCGCTATGGCGAACTTGTTGAATCAGCGAAGTTATGGACAACTTCGCCTGTGGCGAAGTTGTCGTGTTTATATACTGTTTCAGACGAAACAGTTTAAGGTTGCTAGTTTAGGGTTTTCGTTTCAGTTTTCAGTAACCGAGTTACGTGTCATAGTCTGTAACGGTGACCTCGGGTCACGTGTTTGTTATCAATATAACGTGGTTGGTTTATTGCTTGTGTGTTCGATCTCTACATACTCTACACTCGTATCTACCTACGCAGGGATTCCGCACCTGCGTTGTTAGAGACATCCCGTGTACGATCCGTCCAGGAACCTACAATTGGTATCAGAGCTAATCGGCTCGATTGTGAGGTTCGGGATTTCACGCGGGTGTAGAAAACGTCTCGTTTGACCTATTCGCGGGACGTGTTTTTGTTGGGATTGAGTTTTGCTAGTACTTGACAGTCATTTTCAAGCCTTTGCATTGATCGGGAGCTGCTGGATTGACGAAAACAGATCTGAACAAACTTCCCTGTTCATCGGGCGAAGTTACCGTTCATCGGGCGAAGTTACCATTCTTCAGGCGAAGTTGCCGTCGCTGGAATTAGGGTTTTTGGCGAAGATATAAGGATTAGCGAAGTTAACTACAACTTCGCTCACTTCATAAGTTCGACTTAGCGAAGTTATCCGCAACTTCGCTTCAAACCCAAGTTCGCTCAACTCATAAGTTCGCCAGAGCTAAGCGAAGTTATTCTTAACTTCGCCCAAATCAAGCGAATTTAAGATCTCAGCGAAGTTCTCTTTCAGCGAAGTTAACCTTCAAGCGAAGTTATTCTTAACTTCGCCAACTGAGCTGTTTTAATATTTTTTTTGTTTTCCAGGTTTTTCAGGTTTTTGCAAGGATGTCGTCGATCAATATCTCCGACTTGGTCAAGATGGAAGTAGAAGCGGGGTCTGCCACTAAGGCCCCGAGGCTGATGAAGGGAACTGACTTCGTGGCATGGAAGGACAGATTCATCCAATACATCAAATACCAGGATGCAAAAATGTGGGTGTGCATCCAGGATGGATATATCCCTCCAACTGCGCAATACGAAGGTCGCGATGTGGTTAAGAAGTACAGCAAAATGGAGGACGAAGAGAAGAAAATGTACGAGGCCGAAAGCAAGGCCCATGCTGCGATAACAATGGCACTTCCTCAAGAGGTTCTCCATACGTTTCGAAAGTACACTTCTGCGAGAGAGCTTTGGGATGCTCTTGAAAATAGATTCGAGGGGAATGTGGGTATACGTGCATCAAAGATCAAACTCTTAAAAACCCAGTTCTCCGTCTTCAAATTTTTGAAGAACGAATCACTGGATGATATTATCACCAGATACTATCATCTAATGACAGAGCTCAGCAATTATTCAATTGCTTACCGAGAAGAAGAGATCGTTGAAAAGCTTCTCGATGCTCTCCCACCGAAGTGGGAAATGTACACCGTCCTTATGAGGGAAGACAGAGACTTTCCAAATTGTGATCTTGAAACGGCAGTAAACAAGCTCAGAACTTATGAGCTTAATATGGTTCGAAAGGAAACACCAACAGATCAGATACAAGACCCTGGTATGTATGGTGCTAAGGTTAACTCAGGCTCAAGTTCAAGGCCTGAATCTGCTGCTTTTTACTCGAAAGGGGAGTCGGGCTCTGACTCGTCTCATGAAGGAAAAGTTTCTGTAAACACGAATGGTGATGTATGTTTCGTTGCTGGAGGATCTAGTACTTCAAAGCCTCAAGCATCCACAAGTAGTTTTTCTGCAAATGCATCTAGCAATAGTTATTCCAAGATGCCTATGAGTGTAAAATCTGCTGAAGAGCAGTTTGCAGTCTATGCATCATTTATTGCTTCCTATGAAAACTACATCCAGGGGAAGATTGTGGACCCTGCTGTTCTAGATGAGGATTATGACCAGATCGATGCTGATGATCTGGAGGAGATGGATTTGCAATGGCAAATGGCCATGATAGTGAGGAGAGTCAAGCGTTTCATGAATAAGACGGGGAGAAAGTTTGTTGGTGGTCGGCCCGGGTTCGACAAGTCCAAAGTAAGGTGCTATAATTGTCAACAGTACGGGCACTTTGCCAAGGAATGCAGAAATGAGAGGGTTGAACGAGGACAAGGTCGACCTACACAACACTCAGGAGTTAACAGAGAGATAAATGCCATGTTGACCAGAGAGGCAGGAGAGTACAACTGGAATCAACGCTCAAGTGGTTCTGGTGAGCAAGCAAACATGGCTGAGTCTGAAGCTGAAGAATGTAAGAAGGTTGAAGAAATTGAGAAAGCAAATGAAGAAGAAACCGCTTTCATGGCAAATGACAAAGATAATCGCTCCGAGGTAAGTCCTAAAACTATTTGTACTAGTTGTGAGAATTTGTCTGAGCAACTTAAAACAATAACTGATCAGTATGTCCATTTAGATGCTGACTTTAAAACTATTAAAGAAGATCACCATTTTACGAAAGCAAGAGAAACGAGTTATAAAATTAAAATAAAAGCATGTGAAAAAGACGTTCAAAGCTTAAAAATTAAACTTGCTGAGAAAATTGAAATAATTGATCTTAGTTATGAAGTTTTGGAGGAAAAAACTAAAGTGATTGCTGATCGAGATAAACAGATTGCTGACCACCAGGTAAAGGTGGTGGAACTGAACCGCAAACTTGAGCAGTTCAGAAATTCCTCGGCCATCCTTGATCACCTCGTGAGTGATCCAGGTACCTCTGCAAAGAGGGGAGGAATCGGATATAATGAAGTTCCACCACCCTTTAACCACAACTATACTTATAATCCGAGTGTTCAGAAATCTGTCGATTTCGAAGTTCCTCAGACAACTCCAATCAAGATTACAAGTGTAAAACCAAGTGTTAGCTGTGGAGAAACAAGTTCGAAAGTTTCTAATGTGAATATTTCTGTTTTGAGTCCAGTCTCATCGGATTCGGATAAGTTGTCCGAATCTGATCAGACAAAAGAGAAGGTAGGGTTACCCACTGATGGAGATACAAATAAAGTTTCTAAAAAGAGTTCTCCACTCAATCCGTACGTCCCACCTTATGTGAGACGAACGGCTGGTAACACTACCTCTACATCCAAACCAACATTTGACAAGAAATTGGAGAGTCGGTGTTGCTTTAGATGTAATAAGTTAGGGCATTTAGTTGCAGATTGCCCTCTGGATCCGAGATTAAGAGGTATGAAGCCAAATAAAACTGAGTATAAGCGTCATTTTGTTACTGCTAAAAATGAAAACTTTAAAAAATGCCAAAATGTAACGAATTCAAGTTTTCATAAAAACCAACCTCAGTTTTACAACCAAACCTCAAGATATAGCACCTTCAATTCTCAAAGGTTTGGAAGGCATTACACACAATCTGCAGGGAGATTCCCTAACAGGACTTACAGAAATTATCCTGATGCTAACTTAAGAAAGCCAGGGTACGGGACGTATCGATCCAAGACCAATTGGTCTTGGGTCCCAAGATTCTAACTCTTTGTTTTATTGTGCAGGAACAGTTGAACAGGGCTGCAAACAATCTTTGGATTGTTGATAGCGGCTGTTCCAGGCACATGACAGGCAACAAACACTTGTTGCAAGACTTAAAACCTGTTCAGGGAGCTAGAGTTAGTTTTGCTGGTGAAAGCGGAGGAAGGATTACCGGTAGAGGAACTGTGTCGAATGGGAGAATGACACTTGAAAACGTAAATTTTGTGGAGGAATTAAAGCACAATCTGCTGAGTGTGTCGCAGATCTGTGATAAAGAATACACTGTCCATTTCACTAAGAATGAAGCGATTGTATTGAAGCCTGGTTTTCATATACCAGAAGAATGGATAGTAATGAAAGCTCCACGTGAAACGAATACATATGTGATGGATATGAGGTCTACTGAAATGGCCACCGGAGAATCCTGTTTAATGACGAAGGCAAGCGAATCAGAATCAGAATTATGGCACAGGAGAATGGGACATATTCATCTTCGTAAGATGAACTTCATTGTCAAAAATGGGCTTGTGATGGGCGTTCCCTTAAAGAGTTTTAACTTTGAAGATAAATGCATAGCGTGCAAGAAGGGAAAACAACACAAGAAAAGCCATCTCACCAAGACAATCAACTCAATTGCTGGTACTCTAGAACTACTTCATATGGATCTCTTCGGTCCGGTGAATGTACAAAGTCTAGGTGGTACTTCTTACTGCTTGGTGATAACTGATGATTACTCGCGATACTCGTGGGTATATTTTCTGAAAACGAAAGACGAGACGACTCAGATGGTGAAGAATCTGATTACAAAAGTCGAGAACGTCATGAGTAAATCAGTTAAATTCATCAGAAGCGACAATGGGACAGAGTTCAAGAACTTTGAGATGGAAATCTTTTGTCTTCAGAAGGGTATTGAGCATCAATACAGCGCTCCGTATACTCCACAACAGAACGGAGTAGCTGAAAGGAAGAACCGAACGTTGATTGAAGGAGCCAGAACTATGCTGGCAGACTCAAAGCTTCCTGTGATGTTCTGGGCTGAAGCAGTTGCTACAGCCTGCTATGTTCTGAATCGGGTGTTAACCGTTAAGAGACTTGGAAAAACTTGTTACGAGCTTATGCACGGAAGGAAGCCCAACTTGTGCGGTCTTGAACCTTTTGGGTCTCCTTGTTCGATTTTGAAGACTAACTCGAAATTTGGTGAAGTAGCTGATGAGGGAATCCTTGTCGGTTATGTTGTTGGGACTCCCAACAGACGGGTCTTCAATACGACAACTTGCAAGGTGGAGGTGGTTTGTAACACCGACATTACTAGTTACCAACCGCCAAAACCAAGCAATGGACCTGCTGAGCTGTTTGACTATGTTAAACTTTTTAAGTCGTTTAACGTACCTAATTTGGAAATTTCTGAAGAAGACGAAAGAGCTGTGACGAAGATGATACTTGATGAGGAAGAGAATATATTGCAACATCAGATTTTTGAGAAATCTCAACCTTCCACATCAAACACGATCGATACCCCTGCGGCCTCAACTGAAGATGAATTTATTAATCCTTTTCACTCTCAGCCAGAAACCACCATAGATGAGATCTCTTCGAACTTGGAAGACAATTTACATGTCAGTGCTGTACCGACCACGAGAATTCACAAAGATCACCCATTGGAGAACGTTATAGGTGATGTGTCCTCGAGTGTACAAACCAGAAGTAGCCTGAATGAGCACACCTGTGTTTATACAAGCATAAAAGAAACGGGTATAATAAATGAATGTTTGTACTCCTGCTTTATAAGCCAAATTGAACCAAAGAATTATCAAATGGCTTTAAAGGACAGCTCGTGGGTCGAAGCCATGCAAGAAGAGTTGGCTCAGTTCGAGAAAATGGAAGTTTGGACCTTGGTTGAAAAACCAAAGAATGTGCATGCTATAGGCACGAAATGGGTGTTCAAGTGCAAGAGAGATGATAAGGGGATTATCGTGAGAAATAAGGCGAGGCTGGTTGTTAAAGGTTTTAATCAGCAAGAGGGTATTGATTACAATGAGGTGTTCGCTCCTGTTGCCCGGTTAGAAGCGATTAGATTGTTTTTGGCGTTTGCTGCATCTAAAAAGATGAAGGTGTTTCAGTTGGATGTGAAGAGCGCGTTTCTTAACGGGAAAGTTGATGAGGTTGTGTTTGTTGAGCAACCTCCGGGTTTTCCTGACCCAGACTTTCCGGATCACGTATACAGGTTGAGCAAGGCGTTATATGGGTTACATCAGGCACCTCGTGCCTGGTATTCAACGTTATCGGACTACTTGCTGGAAAATGGTTTTGAAAGGGGATTGATTGACAGTACGCTGTTTGTGAAGAGAGAAGGATGTGACTTCTTACTGGTTCAAGTCTACGTGGATGATATCATTTTTGCTGCATCAAGAGTATCCATGTGTCAGGATTTTGAGGCTGTCATGAAGAAACGATTCGAGATGAGTGCTATGGGTGAACTAACCTTCTTTCTAGGATTGCAGGTTGATCAGAAGAAGGATGGGATGTTCATTCATCAAACAAAGTATGTTCATGATGTGCTGAAGAGATTCAAGATGGAGGACAGTTCTCCATATGACACCCCAATCTGCGTCAATCACAAATTGGGCGCTGAATCAGATGGTGACGCAGATGTGGACCCTACTCTGTATCGGGCGATAATAGGTTCATTAATGTATTTAACTGCTTCTAGGCCCGATATAATGTTTTCTGTTTGTCTTTGTGCTCGTTTTCAGGCAAACCCAAAGGAATCTCACATGAAAGGTGTGAAGAGGATTTTGCGGTATCTTAAGGGCAAGCCGAAACTAGGGTTGTGGTACCCAAAGGGGGGAGACGTTGAACTGGTGGCGTATACAGATTCTGATTATGGTGGCTGTAATCAGAGTCGGAAGTCAACAACAGGAGGCTGTCAGTTTCTTGGAGGAAGATTAGTTTCCTGGCAGTGCAAGAAACAGACATCAGTTGCAATTTCAACATGCGAAGCTGAATACATGGCAGCATCCAACTGCTGCTCTCAGGTTTTGTGGATTCAGCAACAATTGCGCGACTATGGTCTGAATTTCTTACTTACTCCTATTTTAATTGATAACACTGCCGCCATCTCAGTAATTAACAATCCCGTGAAGCACAGTAAAACTAAGCATATTGACATTCGTCATCACTTCATACGGGATTGTGCTGAGAAGAAACTGATCAAGATCGAAAAAGTTGATACACTTGAAAATTTTGCTGACTTGTTTACAAAAGCGTTTGATAAATCCAGATTTCAAAACCTAATTGAGCTAAACGGGATGATCAATCCCGAGTAACCATGTCTTTGATTTAAAAAAAAAAAAAAAAAAAAAAAAAAAAAAAAAACATGGGTCATTTTTGCTTAAAATTAGTCGGTTACCTCAGTTTGATGGACATATCCTAGGATATGTTTTGGTCCTCGTTTCAACTTAGAGAATGAGGATAGCCATTAACCGGAAGACTGAAAGTGACCGGTGCAGCTATGACGTGTGTTCTTTCAGTTGCTGAAAATTAGTCGGTCATACTTAGTAAGAAGGACACATACTTGTATGTGGTCGGTCCAGTTGATCCATTGGATCTTCAGGATAGCCGTTTACCTGACGACTTTGACGTGATTGGGGCGATTGAATTTAAAGTTTTTTTTTCAAGGGAAATGAAATTAATTTTCAAGTCTGTTACTTCGTATGAAGTTCTATGCTGTGTTTAACAGAAAATTGATCCAACCTTGGAAAATGATATATATACTGATCGTGTGTGCTTAACTAGTGAAGTTATTAGGCTTAAAAGGCTTTAGAACAGTCATTGTATGTCGTGGTAATTTTTATGGTGCGTAAAAGTGTATGTGATACTAACTTAAACTACTCGAATTTACGTGGAAACTCCTTAAGAGTTTTGAATGTCTTCACACATATCTTTCCGAATGATAGGCAGAAAAGCGACTACCCAGTCATACACGAGCCCCTGAGTGATCTGATTCCCGTGAAGAAAGCATTTCAAGACACTGCAGTGATCCAGATTCGGGACTTGCAGTAGTTTAATACTCCGAAGTCAATAAGAATGTTTGGTTAAAAAAAGAAAAAAAAAAAAAAAAACATGTATATTTTTAGTACTTATGAGACATAGTAACAATCAAGACTTCTCATGTCTGGAGTAAGAAGAGAACGGGAAGCAGTCAACGAGTATATACAAGTTAATCAGACACTATGGGTCGAAGTCAATTCGGGGTGACTTGGGTATAGCCAAATACGCTTTGAGAATAGATAGAAGACACCATTATCTCTGAGATGTTGCCAACTTAAATTTTGAGCTTAACTGAACCTTAATCCGTATCACAGAAACGATGAAAACCATTTAAGTTATTTACATGCTTACAACCTGTTTCTCTATGTCATAATACAGCCAAACACGGATCTAAGTGACAGTCACATCGTTAGTATGATTCCTGTTAGGATCTTTTCTAAAACGTAGTGGTCCCTGACTAGACTGAAATTTGATCCCTTATTTCGTTAAAATTTTTCTAAAATTCTTTTTAGTTTTTGTAGTTATATTATTTTATTGTTGGTTACTGGGTCTTGATCATATTTGTTTAACTCTTTTTGGTAATTTCTAAGGTTAAATTCAGGATTATTCAAACTTAAAGGGCTGATTTTGAAAATTACGGGCGAAGTTGTTGAATTCAGCGAAGTTGTGCTTAACTTCGCCTTGGCGAAGTTAAGCGTAACTTCGCCTGAACCAACTCTGCCCTATATAAGGGATTGTAAACAGTAAACTGTATACTTTTTCTCGATTTACCGGCGAACTTGTTCTCAAAACCAATACATCCGGATCTTGTTATTCACTTTCGAATTCGATCTTGTGTTCCTTGTTTCTACTATACTAGTGGTATGTGTCGTCAATAACATCCTATCTTTCTCGTTATAGTTTTACCCGGTTCGAGACCTCGGGTCGTCGAACCTTAGAAACCAAGTTTTCCGACCTCACGTTACGTGTTCATGGACGACCTTTTCGTCCTAACACCATTGAAATATGTTGGACTTCATTGTTGGATCGTTAAATCGGTCCGAAACATCGGATAAACCTTGTTTGAATCTGAACAGTCGCCGTTTCAGATTCAGGCGAAGTTAAGGTTTACGCGAAGTTATTCTCAACTTCGCCAGTGGCTTAAGTTCGCCTTCAGCGAAGTTATCCACAACTTCGCTTGAAGCTTAATTTCGCCTATGGCGAAGTTATCCATAACTTCGCCTTGAACATAACTTCGCCTATTTCAAATTTTTTATAAGTTTATAGACGAACTTACAGATGAAGCGAAGTTGTTCCCAACTTCGCCTCAACTTTAAATTCACCTGTACATCACAACTTCGCATATGGTTCACAGCGAACTTGTGAGATGATTATATGGTCTCTAACTTGATTTGTTTTGTGCAGATATGGCTGCTGTTGGAGGTGCTGGAGGTGATGATGGTGATGAGCAACGACAATTCTTCCCAGCTCATAACCAATACATCACTTTGGATCCAGACGCACGAGGCGTTGAAGACTATAGGGAGATTATCACATTTCTCCAACGATCACGAGTTTTTCACGCGATCACTAATACACTACCCATATCTCTGCCCAACATTCAAGATTTCTGGCAGACGGTGTATTATGATTGCAGACCTGAGCCTCCAGTGATGCGAGCAACTGTCAATGGTCAAGACATACAGTTTTCCTCGGAAGACATACGGTTGGCTCTGCAGTTCGGTGATGAAACGAGAGACGACCCAACGGAATTCGTAGCTCCTTTCCGTGACGGAGCTTACTTAAGGATGGGTTATTCGGGTCCGCTGGGGGACTCGCAGAGGAGGAAAGGCTTTCTGCTGGATCAATGGCGCTTTTTGATGCATGTGTTGATAGTATGCATGTCCGGCAGAAAGGCAGGAACAGATGGGATGGGTGCGACGATGCAATCGGCTATGATTGCGCTGACTTACAACCGCAGATATTCGTTTAGTCAGCTAATCTTTTACGAGATTGATCGTCAGAGACGGGCGACGGCGCGCGAGCGTTTTATTATGTATCCTCGGTTCCTACAAATGATTATCAATCATGTCGCTCCGTCTGTACCGCAAAGACGCCCTATCAGATACGTTGAGTGCGTAACAAAACGTATCTTTGCTCAGTGCAGAACGTCGAGCACTCGAAGCAACCCTGAGCGGCGTCCCAGGCATACTCCACTTTTCGGGTATCTCATTAACCCGGAGTATGTTCCTGCAGGAGGGGACGAGTTCAGGGATCCGCAACCACATCAGGCGGCAGCACCTCATGCTGTATCAGCTGCGCCTGTTGTATCTTCTGCTGCTGTGCCAGCTACTATATCTCAGGCTGTGTCCACTGCTGAAAACGTTGATCTAGATGCTGCTTTTAGTGGACATGGTTTGTTTGATATGGATGTCTCGGGTCCTCAGTTTATGGATGTTACCAGAGCAGCTACTTCGGTAGCTGACTCTGATCTAGACGAGACGTTTGCTGAGGCAAGAAGGCTTATGGTGTCTCGTGAACGGACTACGGGAAAGAGGCCGAGAACTGTGGGGGAGGATGAGGATGAAGTGGATGAAGAGGAGGCAGTACAGATTGTGCTAAGACGCTCAAGAAGAGAACAGAGAGGGATAGGTTCGGGAGCTGGAGAATCTTCAAGACTAGTACGTTTTGCTCCACCTGCCTTATCTGGTATGTCTCTTATTCCTACTACTGCACAAGTTTCAGCGATCGAGACGTCGGCACCAACAATTGTGTCCCTACCACCTCAACCGCTTAATCCACCGGTGGTAGTTGCACGGTTTGTGGAGTCGACAATCACCTCTACTGCAGGGTTACCAAGTGTACCACCTGCGGTCACTTCTGCTGATGTTCCACCAACTCCATTGCCTACTTCAGATACCGAGAGGATTCTTTCGCTAGAGCGGATTGTTGCTGAACAGTCAAAGACTATTGACCGCCTAGTGGAATCCAATCGACTACAAGCTGCCCTCCTGGTAGAACATGGACGAATAATAGATGCCTTCAAGGATTACTTGGCATCTCAGGGGGAGAAGTCGTGTAGGGGCGATGAGTTGAGAACGAAAAGACGAGAAGATCATGACGATGATCCCAATGCACCTTCAGGTGCAGGTGATGAGCTGCCAAGAACCTCTCAGGCTCTTGGAGCTTCCACAACTGAGGGGGAGTCTACAAATGCAGCTGGTGATGATGTTGTAGTTGTGGATGACGACGCTGATGTTGAAGACGTTATTGATGCGTTGAAGGAGTTGGATGAGGAGGAGGACGATGAGTTGATGGATGATGATGACGTGTTGCCTATGGATGAGATTGAGAGGATTGGAGAACAGATTAATGTGGAAGATGTGTTAGAAGAAGGTGAGATTGTAGATGAGTCAGTGGAACATGAGATTCCAGCTGTTGAGAGATCAGAATTGGGGGATGAGAGTGTGATAGAAGATACAGTATGGGAGGAGCAGCCGAACTGGAAAGAAGGCTGTGCTCAGTGGTTTGTTAAAACCAAGAAGCCTGCAGTGCCAACGATGTTCAGAAAGACTTATAATATAAAGGGCTATGCAGAGTCAAAGAAAGGAATCATATGCTGGTTGTACGACAAAGAGCTGAAACTATTTGTGATCAAACGGTACGACGGCATTCAGTACTTTAAGAGATTGTTGAGATCTCTGAATTCCTTACCAGAATGTGAGGTGAGAGATTTAGCGAGATTGGGGCTGATCAATAGAAGTAATGATGATATGGCAAGAATCATTGGGAAGATCGTCTGGAAAGAAGCCATTAAAGACAAAAAGTTTGAACTCCTAAAGCCTCAAAAAGGAAAGTTGATAGAAGACAAAGATCGTGGAATGAGGGCTGACGGCAAACCTTGGATGGTAATGAAGTATAAACCAGTCCGTCATTTGAAAGAAGTACCGATGAAAGTTATGCCCAAGAACGTCCTAAAAGATTTAAAATGGTGGTACGTGGATTGTGAGACAGCTGAGGCGGTAATGGAAGATGAGGATGAACAAGAAGTACTTCGGGTGTACGACCCGATGCATCTTGTTAATCTATCGAAGGATGATTTGAAAGTGCTCAACGAGAAGAAGATCTTCTACATTCCTGCTTGGAAGGATCAAGCTAGGAAATATCAAAGGGT
Organism: Bidens hawaiensis; assembly: GCF_021521415.1. NCBI lineage: Eukaryota > Viridiplantae > Streptophyta > Magnoliopsida > Asterales > Asteraceae > Bidens > Bidens hawaiensis. The sequence goes on from NW_027493882.1 coordinate 310,542, forward strand.
AGTGTCGGTATGTGTGAGAGAAGGGGCGCACGCGTAGAGGTAAAGATTACAAGACTCAAGATTTGAAGATCAAGATATGAAGCTACTGCCAAGGGGGAGTCTGTTGGTACATGTATGTCAGTAGTTCATAGTCTAGCATTTGTAATCGAGTCTGTAATGTAATTATGTTTTGTTTATGTTTGTTTTGTAATGCGCGAAGTTGTCAACAAGTTCGCTATGGCGAACTTGTTGAATCAGCGAAGTTATGGACAACTTCGCCTGTGGCGAAGTTGTCGTGTTTATATACTGTTTCAGACGAAACAGTTTAAGGTTGCTAGTTTAGGGTTTTCGTTTCAGTTTTCAGTAACCGAGTTACGTGTCATAGTCTGTAACGGTGACCTCGGGTCACGTGTTTGTTATCAATATAACGTGGTTGGTTTATTGCTTGTGTGTTCGATCTCTACATACTCTACACTCGTATCTACCTACGCAGGGATTCCGCACCTGCGTTGTTAGAGACATCCCGTGTACGATCCGTCCAGGAACCTACAATATGGTACCTTTCTTCAACACAACTTGAAGAGAAATTGAAAACACGTTTCTTAGGCGATGCATAGCCTAAGAACTAACCTCCAATATCCTCCTCCTCGAATTTTCCCATATCACGTTTTAACATTGTGCAAGGACACCCGAAAGGTTCAAGAAACTTTAAATTAGGTTTGCGATTGTTCAGAAGCTCGTAACTCGTATTTTGTAGCTTCTTAATCGTTAGAACACGATTGAGTGTGTAGCAAGCAGTGTTCACAGCTTCATTCCAAAATTGAACAGGAAGCTTTGAATCTGCCAGCAGTGTTCTTGCTGTTTCCATCAGTGTTCGGTTCTTTCGTTCAGCAACACCATTTTACTGTGGTACATATGGAGCACTATATTCTTGATGAATACCTTTCGGAATACAGAAAAAGTCCAATACAGTGTTTTTGAACTCCGTACCATTGTCACTTTGAATACGTCTCACCTTATGTTTGTAAAGTGATTCGATCTAAGTTAATTAAAATTTGTACTTGAACAAGTGTCTAATCTTTAGAACTCATAAATAACACCCACGAGTACCTCGAATATTCGTCGGTCACGACTAAACAATACCAGTCTCCAGCACTACGCGCACGATTCACAGGACCAAACAAATCAATATAAAGTCGCTCCAGTATAGTATCAATGGAATTAAATAACTTTGTCGAGTGCGACTTCTTCTTCTTCTTCTTGTTGTTGTTGTTCTTCTTCTATTTGCCCTTCTTGCACGCAACACCGTGATCGATCACCTTGAAATGTTTTAGTGAAACCCCATCCACTAGATCATTTGCCATCAGACAGTTTATCTTTCTAACATGAATATGACCCATATGCCTATGCCACATAATAGAGTCTTTCTCAGTTGATTTAGAGATAAAACATGTTTCAACAGATATAGAAGTTGATACTTTAGTACTCGTGTTCAGCACATAAATATCATTCGACCTACGAGATCGCATAACAACCATGTTTTTTGGAATGACATATCCTGGTTTGAGTATTATGTACTCCTTGTCGGTAAACATGGTGGTATATTTGTTATCACAAATTTTAGAAACACTCAACAAAATGTGATCCACCTTGTCACAATAATTAACCTTTTCAAACGCAATACTACTGTTTGACACATCACCCTCCTTGGTTATCATGCCTTCTAAATTACCCGCAAAAGCTACATAACCCCCTTGAATATTCTTCACATTGGTTAGAAGGTTAATATTGCCGGTGATGTGACGAGAGCATCCACTATCCATAATCTAGTTTTCACCCCGAAATAGTCTTGGATAAACTTTGCACATTCAAGAAACATGATTAGACCAAAAAGGCAGCCCATAATTCAAGTATTTCATTCTCAAGTTCGGTTATCTTAGTTCTCGATTTGAGAATCTATTGAAATTGTTTGTCAACAATGATCAGTTTTCTTGAAAGTTCGGCTTTCAGATCATGATTACTAATAGACAATCCTTCTATTTTGTCCTTTGGTTTCTTTTGTAAATCTGATGATTGTCTATAGTTATCTTTCACTGTAGCAAATTCTTTCAGTAGTGATTCTTTTTGAGCATGAATCAAGTCTTATTTTGACTTAAATTCCTCATAAACATCACATGACACAAAGCAAGATTCTCAGCAAATTCAAACAAAGCAAGATTTGCTTGATTTCCAATACTGTTACCCAGCAACTTTTGATTCCAATATATTCCATCAGCCGTGAGTAGTTCTTGTTAACCAACAAACTTAAAAGAATCACCCCAAAAGCTTTTTCATTTGAGTCATTGTACTTCTTACCCGAGCTTCTATCTTGATTACGGGGTCCAATGTATTCTTTCTTTGGTTTGTCACACTCTTTGGAAAAGTGACCAAAGTGATTATAATTATAGTATCTTACCTTAAGCTTAGCAAGACCAACCCTCTTGTTTAAAGTAGGTAAATCTTTTCCCGTTCTCTGCATGAACCTCTTGACTTTTCTGACAATCATAGCCATATTCCACTTCAAATCTATGAGTTCCAGATCATCTGGATCAATTTGATCATAATCATCATCAGTAAGCTAACTTGTGGCAATTTTACCACTCACCAAGTTCTCATAAGAACTCATAATAGCACTTAGAAAGGAAAAATGTTGTTCTGTCTCCTTCATGTTCACATTTGGTGGTTGAATTGAAGAAATACCAGCACCTGGAAATGAAGTATTTGATCCACTTGAATTGTTGTTCGATCCAGAAGCCATAAAACAAACATTAGACATTTGTTCATTGAAAGATGTTGGCATATTCGAGGTTTGAGATAAGAAAGCATTGATTGGAGCTGACGAGTGCTTAGTGGTAGAGATACTCCATACAACATTGGATATTGGTTATATTTCGATGATTTCTGACACTTCAAGTCATATTCCCTTTCTTCTATCATTTGCGTAAATTCCATTGCCATTAAATCCTCAAATTTAAAGAATGATTATCCTTTCAAAACAAGTAGAAAACTAGAATAAGAACACGGCAAAGCATTCTTTATAATGCCAATCTGATCTGATTCAGATGGTTCCATTTTCTGTTTGTTCATTTTAGCAATCAGGTGATTAAACCTGGTCAACATCTCTTCTACAGTTTCACCCTTTAACAAACAGAATTTTATGAATTGAAACTTTAACATGACCTTCTTACTCTCTTGTGTATTACCCATGCTTCTCATTATAATGTGTTGGAATAAAGAAAGACCGATTTTTATACTTCCCATCTGGTGGAAAATATTATCTGGTAAGGCCATTGTAAAAGTAGAGTATGCTTTGGTTTCGATCTCTAAGGCCTTTTTCTCTTCTTGTGTATAAGCAATATATGCCTTTCGTTCATAACCAGTAGTTGCATCACCAAGAATTGGAGTGGTATAAACATCATCAAGACATCTAGAGAAATTGGGATGCACAGATTCCAAATGCGCTTGGAATCTTGGTTCCCACTTAGCAAAATCACTGAATTTCATAAGTTGGGGACATTTGGAATGTGAACCGATTTCTAAGTTTAAGTGAAGTATTTGTTGCATCGTCATATTTTGAGATGCCAACGCGTAAAAGTTATCCATGTAAAAAATATGGGTTTAAATTATCAACAAGTCCAAGTTTAAAATTTTAGGGTGTAAAGTGTAAATATTTGTAACGAATAAATCAGTCTTGGTAACGAATGATGAACAGTACACGAATGGTATTAGGTTATAGTAACGAATGAGGACGATCCTGGTAATGAATGATATCACGAATCACTGTAATAAATGATATCAAACGTGTAACGAATAGCTATAACAAATGTCTAGTTTCTGAGTAACGAATGATCAGTTTAACATAACGAATCAGCAAACGAATAGGCTTTGACGAATAGGTATCCAAATAACGAACGAGATTGTCATGAATGGTGTTTTGATGAAGAATTGTGACATTCATGACAAAACGAGGTACACTATATTCTTTACGTAACAAGTAAACGACAAATCGGTTAATTCGTAGTGCTTAAACGAGTAACCGACCGATAATAATTATGACCCGTATACATACTGAGGGGTCATATACGAGTTATATATATGTTATAGAGGCTAACATATTGATACTTAGGCCTCGGTACGTTTAAAACTCTCTAAACGAAAAAGGTTTCGTTTATCGATACGCTATAAGCTTAAACGCAATCGTTAATGTCAAAACAAGCATTGTAGCATCCGTTAAGCCGAAAAAGATTTATAAAACACTTATATGACATGTTCTAAGCCATCCGTGAAAATATTTTGGAATTTTACAACGAGTCAGTACGTTTTTCTTATTTTACAAAAATAAGCTGAAAAACACTCGTTTTTACGTTATTTCTCATACCCGAATTAATTTTCTTGCGAAAAACCGAACCCGAACTAAACTTAAAATGGGCTTTTCATGTTTGGGCTTGTGTGTAGAGTTTAATGGGCCAAAACAGCCCATTAAGAGCCCTCTTGGAATCCCGATCGCTAGCGGCCAGCAAAGAAAAGAATACACATCTTTTTATAACTTCAACTCTAAGTATCCTTATTCATTATAACATATAAACCTTTCAAGTCCAGACTTTCCCCAACCTGTTCTTTCAAGTTTCTTCCAAAAACCTTAAGGTAAAGTTCAATTTTAATAAGTTTTAGCAAGATTTGATCCATATGATTATCATATAAACATGTTTTGATTAGTGTTAAACATGTTTAACCATCCAAAAACCCTAAAAAATCAAGTAAAATTAGGTTTTGATGTTAAACATGTATACAAACCTGGAACATATACTTTTTTGGTCAAAAACACGGATTAGAACATGAATACAACGTTTTTACGGTTAGAAAGTTCGGTTTGAACCCAAAACCGAAACCCTAATTATCAAGGCTGTTACATGGATGATTTATGCTTGGTTTGATGTTATATGATATGTAGATATACTGAGTTTGCAACCCGAGACCCGGAAAGACGTTTAAGCTAGCAAAATTCACCAAAAACCGACAAGGTAAACCCGTAATACTCGTTTAGGGGCTGTTTAGTATTAGGTTGTGACGTGCTTGTTGTTAGCTTGTGAAAATTTGTAGGGACATTAGGGATCATATAAATGAGTCCCTGTTCAAATTTGGTAATTTTTCGATAAACGGAGAATATTTGGTGAATTTATTCCCGTTTATGGGCGTTTATTTGGGAAAAATAGCAAAACATATTGAAAAATTATGAAACTTGGTTTTGGAGTTTTTTATGGGATAGTAAGATCACTGGTAAAGTTTGGGAATCATTGGAATTGTCTAAGTAGGGTTTGTGCAGCCATGGTTAAACCGAGTTTTAACAGCCGAAAAACGCACAAAAAGGCATTTTGTCAAAATAGTTAGGTTCTGGGAATTTTGCAGGGGCTATGTAGTCACATTGAGGTCCTTGGTAAAAATTATGGGATTTTTCGGAGGTCATTTGATATAAACGGGCCATTTATTACATGATTATAACCTATTAAATGAATTTTTATAAATAAATAAATAATCATAAAATTTCTGGAAATATTTTTATAAAATTCTCCATGTCTTAATGTATTTTTACAAAAATTTACATAATTTATATGTAATTACATATTTAGTTATGATTTATTAAAGATTTAAATTATAATTGTTTTAACGAAACCAGCAGTTTTGTGTTTAACGGACTGACTGGTATGTCAAAATGTCAAAAGTGGTCAAATATCATATTTTTGAATGATATTGATAAAAACGAACTTTTTACGAGAATTCCGGACAATTCGGGTGGATTGTACGCGTTTTGTATAATCAAACCCGTATGAAAACGGAAACGAACCCTGCGATCAAACCAGACACCGAAACCTTAAAATTCTTTCATAAATCAAATCATTTTATCAATCAATAAATTTACTTAAGTTTTATATGATCTTACCTAATCCTGAAACGTATAAACGATCAACTGAGCTAGGCTCGGAAAACGGTGAAACTGAGCCAAATCCAGTTTTAAACATTTCATAGTATACAACGTCACAATCTAAGACTATGGTCATGTTCTGGGCCTAACAGCTATACCCAGATTATCTATACAGCCCGACTTAGCTTGAACACTGTACTAGTATTAACGATACGATATCGTTTATAGGAATCAGGCTATAAACGAGTCATCTGACTATCTGACACGTAATTTCTGTGCAAACTACAATAAGGTGAGTTTCACGACCCCCACTTTCTAAGCTGTTTTACGAACTTTTGGGGTGAAAAGCATGTTTACTTATACTGATATACTTGAAAACGTGTGATGATGTGGATTATCTAAGTACTAACACTTGACAAGTCCCCACAAACACAAGTGATTAACTTCGTGCCGGTGGCGTGTGGATAGTACTATCGGTTTGACAAACCCAACTGACAGAGCCGGTGGGGTATGCCGGAACATATGTAAACCCAGTTGCACATTGTCATTATATTTTTACATACTGCTATGTGGTGTTAGACATAGTACATACATGGGGCAAAATTGGCTGTTAAATGCCAACAGGAGTGCATGGGCAGGAGAGGCCATGCAGTATAGCTCGTTTCGGTTTCACTTGTGGCTTAGTATAATGCATCATACACAGACATATATACATACACACTGTAAACTTTACGAACTCGTGTACTGATTTCATTGAAACTCACCAACTAGACGTAGTTGACCCGTTTTACATGCTTTTCAGGTAAAGCAGAAGTGGAATGATTTGCTTACATGCTTGGTGTTAGGAAGAAAGTTGAATAGCTGTGAATAGACGCTGATATAATACTGTATAAGAAGCTCGTAAACCGGTTATGTGTTTTTCACCTAGTTTGTAAACATAGTACCTACCAGTGTAATATGATGTAATCTAGTGGTTGAATTTTCTTTATAAACAATGTGGTTGATACCAGTGTTATCTGTTACATTCCCGTATTACGCTTCCGCAACTGCCTAGTCGGGGTGTGACAGAAGTTGGTATCAGAGCCATTGGTTATAAAGAGTTAGGATGTCCCTTAGGATACCCTAAGATAACCGTAGGCTCGATTAACTCTGGGAATAAAATAATATTAAATAATATACACGAATGATTCTTGTGATGAACACGAATGGACAAGTGGGTTATTATGGTCCGGAACGTAATAACGGACTTGTTTGTACGAGGAAATTCGAGAAGAAGTCGATAAACAATCGAATAGGTAAAAACAGCAACATATGTGTATAAAATATAATAATAGATGAATATTTGTGTATATAAACGATTATTTGTGCCTATGTGTATAAATACCTGCACGTATTTTACTATAATTAATATAGAAGGATATTATTCTTATCACTAACCATTGTGCAGGAATATGTCAAGATCCACTGATCGTGTACCTAACACTCTACCAACAAGGCCTGAGGAGGAAGAGGAGGATCCGGAGGAAGAACCAGAGGAGATACAAGAAGGTGCAGACGCGGTAATTCCTTATGAGGTACCCCCAAACCAACCCGACTTATCGGGTTATCGTTGTGACACCTACCCCCCTAGGGAATCCCCTAGGAATGTAGTAGAACAGGGAGCTACTAGTGCTTATCGTTCACCTGTTAGAGCACCCAGATCCCCTACTCCACCCGTACAGCATACACCAGCACCTCCACCCACTATTAGAAACCGTCGGACTGCTCGCATTTCAGTGCGTCCACCTGAGCACACCTTTTCCCCACCTCGATCTACGTACCATAGGGGAGAAACATCGCGTGTCCGGGTAACAGAGATACCTGTTCCTACTTGGGGTTTACCCGCCCCGGTACCCGAGCCACCCCGTCATTCTGATTCAGCATGGTTTGGTTTAGCAACTGATCAGCTCTTAGAACACTCACACATGATAAATAGCCTAAACCAGCATAGACACGATATGTATGATCACATGAGGTATATGCAACAGGAAATCAGAATTGTACAAAGATCCAGTGCTGACAGCCATGGGCGTCAGGATCGAGCGATGATACTACTGGGGGCGTGTTTAGCAGTTAATGCGGCCCTAGTGGCTGCTGTGATTTGGTTGTGGTTCCATGTTGCAAAGAATGGATAGGACATCGTAGTTTGGTCTTATGTATATAGTCTTTTGATATCCCAAGCAGCATTTTGTTACAGCGTGTTGGGCTAGCTTGGGAGTTGTTTGTAGTTTTGTACTATTTCAAGCACTGGCCCTTATCGGGTTAAGTCTACATGTCACTTAGTGACAAATTTTGATACGCATATACAAGCGCTGGCCTATACCAGGTTAAGCCTATGCGCTAATTTTGGATGCATATGTACAGTAATGATTATAATTAATACAAACGTGTTTTCTTTGGCATAGTTATGTGTTGTGAAAGTGTGATATCGTAAAGTTGTGCTGGTCATGGTGAAACGATGTTGATTATTATATAATTGATTATTTTATAGAATGGCCCCGAAGAAAACAAACACTTTGTCTGAGGCGGAAGTGGCCACAATGATTGCTCGTCAACTACAAGCAGTGATACCAACCATTGTAGCCCAAGTCACTGCAGGCATACGTGCTAACAATATTGTTAATCAACCTACGAGCACCACCACGGCCACTGTTAATCCACCTCCGCCGAACACTAATGTAGCCCCGGGTGTTACTACCCCGGTGAATACTGATACTGTCATAAATAATAATAACACTCTCCCAACTATGAATGTCACTGGGAACCCAGAACCTGTTGCGCACCCTGATAATATCCCGAACCCGAACCCTGTACCGGTTGTTAACACAACTAATAATAATAACCGAGAACCCCCGCGTCAGGAGTACTCATACAAACAATTTACATCATGTAAACCGATTGAGTTTAAGGGTATTGAAGGACCTAGCGGGCTAGTCAAATGGATAGAAAAGACCGAGTCAGTAATTAATATCAGTGAGTGTCCACCGAACCGTGTAGTCAAATTTGCTACCAGTATGTTTCTAGACCAAGCGCTGATGTGGTGGAACACAGTAGTCCAAATAAGGGGACAAGATGCTATTAATCGTATGTCATGGACTGAATTAAAAACCCTCATGTTAGAGCATTTTTGTCCTAAAAGTGAGATTCAGAGGTTGGAACACGAGTTATGGAATCTGGAAATGAAAGGAGCAGACCATGTGGGATACACGAATCATTTTAACGAACTGTCCCGCTTAGTCCCATGGTTAGTTACACCAGAAGCAAAGCGAATTGAACGTTATATCTGGGGACTGACCCCTGCTGTGAGAAGTATAGTAAATTCAGTTGCCCACCCGACATTAGAAAGTGCTGTATCTCAAACGGGTGTCGTTACTTTTGACCTGATGAGAAGTGGAGTGATAAGGATGCCAGGTGAAACAACAAGTTTAAAACGAACTGATTATGGGACAAGAATGCAAGGAAACCTTCAAAATAAACGGGCTCGTCCGAATACCCGAAGTTATGCCATGACCAGTTCTAACGTAAAACAAGAAACCTATAAAGGGACGTTACCGAAATGCAGAAGATGTAACTTTCATCATGTGGGTGATTGTAAACCGATAATCTGTCAAAAGTGTGGAAGGACGGGACACTATGCCCCCAACTGCAGAACCCCTACCAACATTATTAACCGTCCACCGCAATCAACTCAACTCCCTCGACCTCAACCAAACCGCCCACAACTCAACCAACAAACCCCACCTACCACGAACCTCCGTGCTTGCTATGAATGTGGCAGTACGGAACATTTTCGGAGATACTGCCCTAATTTGAACCCGAGTACGGTGAAAAGGCAGAACCAAGCACAAGCATCAACCTCCAACACAGCTAAGGGACGCGCATTTGTATTAGGACCGGGTGAAGCGCGTCAAGATCCGAATGTGGTGACAGGTACATTCTTAGTTTCGGGTCAGTATGCTTCAGTTTTGTTTGACACGGGTGCCGATAGAAGTTTCGTATCTGTTAATTTCTTACCTTTAGAAAATATGCCGGTTAGTGAACTAACAAAACCATATACTATAGAACTCGCTAACGGTAAGCCTATACTTGTTAACCGAATAGTCCGAGACTGTTCCCTTATCCTAAACGATCACCCATTCCTTATTGATTTACTCCCAGTGGAATTGGGAAGTTTCGATGTTATAGTCGGTATGGACTGGCTATCTAAGTATAAAGCTGAGATTGTCTGTAAGGATAAGACCGTTAGAATACCTCTTTCGAATGAAGAGGCTATAATTGTTCAAGGTGAGAAATCGGGAACAGTACTGCCTCTCATATCTCAACTTAAGACATTGAGATATTTACGCCAAGGTTGTACATTATACTTGGCGAGTGTAACAGTTAAGGAACCTGAGGAAAAACGAATAGAAGACATCCCAGTGGTACACGAGTATTCAGATGTATTCCCCGACGAGTTGCCTGGTTTACCACCGACCCGACAAGTAGAATTCCGTATTGACTTGATACCGGGAGCAGCACCCATTGCTAAGGCACCTTATAGACTTGCGCCTTCTGAAATGCAAGAACTGTCCAACCAGTTACAAGAGTTACTGGACAGGGGTTTTATTCGCCCTAGTTACTCACCGTGGGGAGCACCAGTGTTGTTTGTAAAGAAGAAGGATGGGAGTTTTCGAATGTGTATTGATTATCGGGAATTGAATAAAGTGACTATAAAGAATAGATACCCCTTACCTCGAATTGATGACTTGTTCGATCAGCTCCAAGGTGCGAAGTATTTTTCAAAAATTGATCTTAGATCTGGTTATCATCAAGTGAGAATTCAGGAAGAAGACGTACCAAAAACAGCCTTCCGAACTCGGTATGGTCACTATGAATTTTTGGTTATGCCGTTTGGGTTGACGAATGCACCTGCAGTGTTTATGGACCTCATGAACCGAGTTTGCAAACCTTACCTTGACAAGTTCGTGATAGTGTTTATCGATGACATTCTGATATATTCGAGAAGTAAGGAGGAACACGAACAACATTTGCGGGAAATTTTAAAATTATTGAGGCAAGAGAAGTTATACGCAAAGTTGTCAAAATGTGAGTTTTGGCTGCAAGAAGTACAGTTTTTGGGACACATTGTGAACCATCAAGGGATCCAAGTAGACCCAAGTAAAATTGAGGCCATTAAGAATTGGCAAGTGCCTAAGTCACCAAGAGAAATTCGTCAATTCTTAGGACTAGCCGGGTACTATAGAAGATTCATTGAAAACTTTTCAAGTATTGCACAACCTTTAACTCTCCTAACTCAAAAAGATCGAGTATATGAATGGGGAGAAGAACAAGAAATGGCCTTCCAAGCGTTAAAACAGAAGTTATGTGAAGCTCCAATATTAAGCCTTCCAGATGGAACTGATGAATTGGTGGTATATTGTGACGCATCTCGTAAAGGTTTAGGATGCGTACTGATGCAAAGAAAGAAAGTAATAGCATATGCTTCCCGACAATTAAAAGTACATGAAAAGAATTATACGACCCATGATTTGGAATTGGGAGCAGTTATCTTTGCATTGAAGATTTGGAGACATTACTTGTATGGCACTAAATGTACCATCTATACTGATCACAAAAGCTTACAACACATATTTGATCAGAAAGAGCTAAACATGAGACAAAGAAGATGGGTAGAACTGTTAAATGATTACGATTGTGAGATTAAATACCACCCGGGTAAGGCCAACGTAGTAGCTGATGCTTTAAGCCGAAAAGACAGAATCAGACCATTACGGGTACGAGCACTCGGAATGATTGTTCAAAGTAGCCTAACCGAACAAGTTCGCATTGCACAAGATGAGGCCTTGAAGACAGATCAGCTAGAAAAAGAAGAACTACATGGAAATGAAAGGAATTTTGAGAAGAAAACCGATGAAGTATACTATTACAAAAACCGGGTCTGGATTCCAACACTTCATAAACTCCGAAAGCTGATACTTGATGAAGCACACAAATCCAAGTATTCTATTCATCCAGGTGCTGATAAGATGTATAAGGATGTCAAAGAATTTTACTGGTGGCCTGGTATGAAAAAGGATATAGCCGTGTATGTAAGTAAATATGCAACATGTGCAAGGGTAAAGGCGGAATATCAAAAACCTTCGGGAATGTTACAACAACCCGAAATCCCACAATGGAAATGGGAACAAATTACCATGGACTTTGTGACACACCTTCCTAAAACCTCAAGAGGACACAACGCAATTTGGGTAATTGTGGACCGATTAACCAAATCCGCACACTTTATTCCCATCCGTAACAACTACACCACCGAAAAACTCGCTCAAATTTACATCGATGAAATAGTATCTCGACACGGAGTACCTCTTTCGATTATTTCAGATAGAGACAGTCATTTTACTTCACATTTCTGGCAAGCAGTACAAGAAGCCTTAGGAACCCGAATCGACCTAAGTACGGCTTACCATCCCCAAACCGATGGTCAATCTGAACGAACCATCCAAACCTTAGAAGATTTACTTCGTGCTTGTGTACTGGACTTTAAAGGGAATTGGGATCAACACCTCCCGCTCATTGAATTCTCTTACAATAACAGTTATCACAGTAGTATACAAGCAGCACCTTATGAAGCTCTATACGGGCGAAAATGTAGATCACCACTATGTTGGACAGAAGTGGGTGATACTCAAATTTCAAGATCCGATTTAATTCAGGAAACCACCGATAAGATCCACCAGGTTAAACAAAAATTGAAAGCTGCCCGTGACCGACAAAAGAGTTATGCCGATATTCGCAGAAAACCGTTATCTTTTGAAATAGGTGATAAGGTATTTTTAAAAGTATCGCCATGGAAAGGTGTTATAAGATTTGGAAAGACTGGTAAACTAGCCCCGAGATACATCGGACCTTTTGAGATTGTTGCAAAAATTGGTCCCGTAGCTTACCGATTAAAACTACCCTTAGAACTGAGCACTATTCATGACGTGTTTCATGTATCGAATCTGAAGAAGTGTTTGACTGATGAAACGACAATAGTACCACTGGAAGATGTTCAGATCAACGAAAAGCTCAACTTCGTAGAGGAACCGGTAGAAATTGTAGACGGGAAAACCAAACAGTTACGACACAACAAAATTTCATTAGTAAAAGTTCGGTGGAATTCAAAACAAGGACCCGAATATACTTGGGAACGAAAGGACGAATTCCGAAAGAAATACCCACACCTGTTCCCTAGAAAACCGATGACACATTAAATTTCGGGGACGAAATTTCTTAACGGGGGGAGAATGTGACATTCATGACAAAACGAGGTACACTATATTCTTTACGTAACAAGTAAACGACAAATCGGTTAATTCGTAGTGCTTAAACGAGTAACCGACCGATAATAATTATGACCCGTATACATACTGAGGGGTCATATACGAGTTATATATATGTTATAGAGGCTAACATATTGATACTTAGGCCTCGGTACGTTTAAAACTCTCTAAACGAAAAAGGTTTCGTTTATCGATACGCTATAAGCTTAAACGCAATCGTTAATGTCAAAACAAGCATTGTAGCATCCGTTAAGCCGAAAAAGATTTATAAAACACTTATATGACATGTTCTAAGCCATCCGTGAAAATATTTTGGAATTTTACAACGAGTCAGTACGTTTTTCTTATTTTACAAAAATAAGCTGAAAAACACTCGTTTTTACGTTATTTCTCATACCCGAATTAATTTTCTTGCGAAAAACCGAACCCGAACTAAACTTAAAATGGGCTTTTCATGTTTGGGCTTGTGTGTAGAGTTTAATGGGCCAAAACAGCCCATTAAGAGCCCTCTTGGAATCCCGATCGCTAGCGGCCAGCAAAGAAAAGAATACACATCTTTTTATAACTTCAACTCTAAGTATCCTTATTCATTATAACATATAAACCTTTCAAGTCCAGACTTTCCCCAACCTGTTCTTTCAAGTTTCTTCCAAAAACCTTAAGGTAAAGTTCAATTTTAATAAGTTTTAGCAAGATTTGATCCATATGATTATCATATAAACATGTTTTGATTAGTGTTAAACATGTTTAACCATCCAAAAACCCTAAAAAATCAAGTAAAATTAGGTTTTGATGTTAAACATGTATACAAACCTGGAACATATACTTTTTTGGTCAAAAACACGGATTAGAACATGAATACAACGTTTTTACGGTTAGAAAGTTCGGTTTGAACCCAAAACCGAAACCCTAATTATCAAGGCTGTTACATGGATGATTTATGCTTGGTTTGATGTTATATGATATGTAGATATACTGAGTTTGCAACCCGAGACCCGGAAAGACGTTTAAGCTAGCAAAATTCACCAAAAACCGACAAGGTAAACCCGTAATACTCGTTTAGGGGCTGTTTAGTATTAGGTTGTGACGTGCTTGTTGTTAGCTTGTGAAAATTTGTAGGGACATTAGGGATCATATAAATGAGTCCCTGTTCAAATTTGGTAATTTTTCGATAAACGGAGAATATTTGGTGAATTTATTCCCGTTTATGGGCGTTTATTTGGGAAAAATAGCAAAACATATTGAAAAATTATGAAACTTGGTTTTGGAGTTTTTTTATGGGATAGTAAGATCACTGGTAAAGTTTGGGAATCATTGGAATTGTCTAAGTAGGGTTTGTGCAGCCATGGTTAAACCGAGTTTTAACAGCCGAAAAACGCACAAAAAGGCATTTTGTCAAAATAGTTAGGTTCTGGGAATTTTGCAGGGGCTATGTAGTCACATTGAGGTCCTTGGTAAAAATTATGGGATTTTTCGGAGGTCATTTGATATAAACGGGCCATTTATTACATGATTATAACCTATTAAATGAATTTTTATAAATAAATAAATAATCATAAAATTTCTGGAAATATTTTTATAAAATTCTCCATGTCTTAATGTATTTTTACAAAAATTTACATAATTTATATGTAATTACATATTTAGTTATGATTTATTAAAGATTTAAATTATAATTGTTTTAACGAAACCAGCAGTTTTGTGTTTAACGGACTGACTGGTATGTCAAAATGTCAAAAGTGGTCAAATATCATATTTTTGAATGATATTGATAAAAACAAACTTTTTACGAGAATTCCGGACAATTCGGGTGGATTGTACGCGTTTTGTATAATCAAACCCGTATGAAAACGGAAACGAACCCTGCGATCAAACCAGACACCGAAACCTTAAAATTCTTTCATAAATCAAATCATTTTATCAATCAATAAATTTACTTAAGTTTTATATGATCTTACCTAATCCTGAAACGTATAAACGATCAACTGAGCTAGGCTCGGAAAACGGTGAAACTGAGCCAAATCCAGTTTTAAACATTTCATAGTATACAACGTCACAATCTAAGACTATGGTCATGTTCTGGGCCTAACAGCTATACCCAGATTATCTATACAGCCCGACTTAGCTTGAACACTGTACTAGTATTAACGATACGATACCGTTTATAGGAATCAGGCTATAAACGAGTCATCTGACTATCTGACACGTAATTTCTGTGCAAACTACAATAAGGTGAGTTTCACGACCCCCACTTTCTAAGCTGTTTTACGAACTTTTGGGGTGAAAAGCATGTTTACTTATACTGATATACTTGAAAACGTGTGATGATGTGGATTATCTAAGTACTAACACTTGACAAGTCCCCACAAACACAAGTGATTAACTTCGTGCCGGTGGCGTGTGGATAGTACTATCGGTTTGACAAACCCAACTGACAGAGCCGGTGGGGTATGCCGGAACATATGTAAACCCAGTTGCACATTGTCATTATATTTTTACATACTGCTATGTGGTGTTAGACATAGTACATACATGGGGCAAAATTGGCTGTTAAATGCCAACAGGAGTGCATGGGCAGGAGAGGCCATGCAGTATAGCTCGTTTCGGTTTCACTTGTGGCTTAGTATAATGCATCATACACAGACATATATACATACACACTGTAAACTTTACGAACTCGTGTACTGATTTCATTGAAACTCACCAACTAGACGTAGTTGACCCGTTTTACATGCTTTTCAGGTAAAGCAGAAGTGGAATGATTTGCTTACATGCTTGGTGTTAGGAAGAAAGTTGAATAGCTGTGAATAGACGCTGATATAATACTGTATAAGAAGCTCGTAAACCGGTTATGTGTTTTTCACCTAGTTTGTAAACATAGTACCTACCAGTGTAATATGATGTAATCTAGTGGTTGAATTTTCTTTATAAACAATGTGGTTGATACCAGTGTTATCTGTTACATTCCCGTATTACGCTTCCGCAACTGCCTAGTCGGGGTGTGACAAGAATGGTCTACAATACACGAATGAGCAGTTATAACAACTTGCCACGTGTTAATAAACCGTTATTTTGAATTACTAAAGACAAGTTACAGTATAACAAATGAGTCATTATACGTAAACAATGAGATCTTCAAATCTTCAACAAGATTTCCAGATTTTCATATTCTCATATCCAAACCACAATCAATCGTGTATTACTCGTCCATAACAACACCAAGTTCAACAAATAATAGCTTAATAAACTCGTAATCACACCGCTAACCAACCCTGACTAACCCAAATCTCCAATTCTCAAACAAACTTGTCCGAAATCACTCACAACCATAAACAAATTCCCATGTTCCTTAAATAACCAATCAAACCTCAACTCCACAGAATTAACTAACAATAAACCAACTGAACTAACACGAAGCTTGTAGATCTGATTATGAACTGAATTCAAATCAATTTGATATCAATTATCCATTATTCAGTGATAATCGATTCAAAATCAATCAAACAGTTTCAGAACTCAAACTCAAACAATTAACCTATGAATTCTCATCAATTCATATCAATTAAATATCAATTCACCTTAACAATCGAACGTCTAGGCTCTTATACCACTTGAGAAACCTATTACGGACGAATCGATTTCAGATCGTAACTATGGATCTAGTTCTCTGATATGTTACAGGTGATTGAATACGTTAGTTTGTAGTGTATTTGCGTGTGTGTTGAGAGGAAAATTGATCAGAGTAACAACACTCAGACAATAATAATTAACACACATATTAAATTAAAAATTGGGTTACAAGTATATACAGAAGATGAATCTCATTCGTTATATATAGAAGATGAATCTCATTCTCTATACCTCATTCGCTAACATTCCATAGTGAATGGTACATAATTGATAACGATTAGGCTCATTCGTTAAACATATATAACGAATGACCACATAAACATACGAATGGACTGGTAAATTACCAAAAAGCCCTTTACATTAATAATAATAAATTACATGATAAACAAAAGACCGAGACAACTAAACATTGCACTAACACTCTGCTATTGTGTTTTGCTTTATTCACTACTATTTATATGAATAATTTATAGCCTCCGTATGACATATAATAGAACAATATTAAATCATTCAATTCTTGGAGTTATAAACCTATAAACATAAAGCATCTAGAT